>NC_060257.1:11172985-11506781 GCF_921293095.1 Ischnura elegans
GGTCCTGACAATATCCCTACGTATATTGTGAAAGGCTGTAAAGAGATCTTAGCTCAACCTTTATGTCAGTTGTTTAATAACTCTTTAAAAAGTGGAGTATTTCCCACAAAATGGAAAACTGCTAAGGTGTGTCCCATTTTTAAACAGGGAGAACGAAAAGACATAAAACATTATAGGTATATAAGTATATTGTCTGTTTTTTCAAAAATATTTGAGGGTATTTTATGTAAGCGTATTAACGGTCTCATAAAAAATCGGATAAGTGATATACAACACGGCTTTATAGCTAATAGGTCAGTAACAACCAACCTAGCTATCTTAACTGATTATGTTATGAATTCCATGGATAGCGGTTCTCAGGTGGATGCAGTCTACCTAGACTTTAAAAAAGCCTTTGATACTGTACAACATAACATATTGCTAAGCAAGCTGAAAAGTATTGGCATTACGGGTTCTTTGTTAACTCCTTTGAGTTCATTTCTATATGAAAGAAAGACTTGTATCAAAAGAAATACTGCTTTGTAAAAGATGTTAAGAATATGTTTCGCGACTGTGATGGCATTTAGTTAATATTTTTCAGCATTTGTTATCATGATTGTCACTATTTTGTGGCTGTGACCAATTTATTTTCAATTTTTTTGGAGTTATATTCTTGTATTGTTCGCCCTATAATTATGTATATGTTGGGCGAACATTAAACATAATAAATAAATAAATAAATGTCAGTGATTCATTGACATAAAGGCAACAGACAAGGTGAAGTTATGAAGGCTTCGAACCTATCGTGGGGAAAACATATGAGCATAGGCGCAGCGAGGGGGGGATTGGGGTTAACCTCCCCCCCCCCCCCCCCAGAGCTCAGAGAAATATTTAAGTTTAATGTATTTTACTTAATTGGATTTGGAATTAAGAAAAGTGTAAGGATTAATAAAATATCCCTGAGAAAGCCGTAAAACTCACCATTTTGAAACGTTTATCTTAAAATTCCACAATTTATTAATCTCGCACCTACCGCTTATCCAGCTGGGTATTCCATACCACCATATATCCCGGTATTAGTTGCACCTAAATCCCCCCTCCCCCCCAGCCTCCTGGCTGCGCCCCTGCATATGAGGAATATTTGTAGCAGAGCCATAAATAAATTAGGATTAGTCAAGCGAGTTGCGTAACGATCTTCAGATGAAAAAGTAAAAAAGATGATGATACTATGTATGCCTGATGATGATACTATGTATTCAAAACCAGTCGCAGTGGAACCTGCTATTTTCTTTCCTTTTTTGATTCAAGTAAAAAAGAGGTGCTATTTCACACTCTTACGGCCACACTTTTAATAAGCAGGTAGCATATGGGTTTCGGCGCAGTAAGTCTTAAAACGTAAACTTGATAAAAGACAAAATATTCGTCATAAACTAATACTGCCGTACTGAGAGTATTACACAGATGTTGCCCTAATTTGACTGGGAGCCGCTAGAGACTCGGAGGCTTCGTTGGTACGCTTAGATTGCTTGAGCAATTTAGAATAGATGTATTTCAGAGCGACACGGAGGACGGATATTAGAAGCCTCGTAATATTTCCAGGTGCGACAGAAACGATAAATTAAGAGAGATATTTCGTCCAACGGATAGGTATGGGAATTAGTTTTTACCCCAGACCATAAACGACTTTAATAAATGCTGGTCGTAATTTTCCTTGAGCGCTCCGTTTTTATATGCTAACGGCTGGTGTCCTAACACCTCCTGCCACACGCCTTTTTAGGCTGCTTGCGGGTAGTATGTGGATGTAAATCTTTGCTGGTGAGCAAAATTCACCACAACCAATCAGTGTCCTGTCATTCTTTTTGTAGATAGCATTCCAGTCTCTAGCAGCTCCCAGCCTAATACAAGTGAAAGCTATGCGTAAAGAATATACGCCCTTAAGCTCAATGGAAATGGTATGAAATGGCCACTAATTTGAGTATTCAAGTTAGGTGATGTCCTTTGGTCTACCTACCTGGATGCGAACCTTATATCCTCAGACAGAGGCTGATGCTCTCTCTACAAGACCTCTACGCTCCAGAAATTTTTGCGACAGATTATTTACGCTGACTTAATAACTAACCCCGTTGAATCTAAGCCTATATACCTTGGTTATTTACTTATTAAAATGCATTTTGTTACTGGTAGGCTATCGCCACGCGGTAAAATTAAAAAAGTGCCTATCTAAATTACAGCAAGAAAAGGTAAAGAATACACAAAATGATTGTCACTCCATTAATGAGTAAAATTTGAATCAAATCACCTGAAATTGACGATTTCCAATGCTAGCAAAAGAAGTACAACAAATTTCACTGAAAGTTGAGGAACTCTATTTCTTAAAATTTTAACACATGCGGGAAAGATCTTTTAAAAATCTGCAAGTAAGTGAACCCACCCTTTAAGCCTCTATGCAGGAAATATTAATGTCCATTTTCGATTCTTTTCATATTCAATTCATGAAAAGTGTGCATTTTCGTCTTCATTAATTTAATGATGAGCTTGTAATCAAAATATTTATTTAGTTCTTTAAGTCCCAAACTAAGGTAGCAAATTCCATGTAGGCTAATTCTTTTTTACGCTCTTTAATACCTCTGATGACCCAATTCAGCATTATACCTAAAAGTCTTTCCCACAATCTGATCAATATGCATACCCCAATCCAGTTTTGAAGAGAAATTAAGCACAAAATATTTACAATCGTTATTATTGTAAATATTCTACCCGATCATGTTACACAACCTATTTTCCTTATTTTGTACGTATTAGTTAATTAATTTTGAATGGACAAAATTTTGTATACCAGTACTTCATGGGCTTCTAAAACTTTATGGATCCATCTATGAATTCTAATCACTTTTCAAGAAGTTATTAGAAATTTTCTGATTTGAATTACGAAATCACAGTAAAACTTCCATGGGCAGGTTATGCCCTCAATGTGCAATCTAACACAAGTACTAAAAAATTAGATATAGTTAATAAATGTTCTAATCATCAGAATGAAAAATAATTGTTCCAACTTCAGTAAGGGAATTTTCATTTCTTTTTCGAGAGAATTACTTTTGATAGTTTCTTTCGCTATAGTTAGCTACAGAAATGGTGAATAGGGATTGGAATTTGCGGGAAAAACTCCACCTAGACATCACTTGTTGACTCCATCGTTTCAATTGATTGTTTCTTGTGGGTTCCTAAACGTTCAAACCAATTCTTGGTTTCAAAAATAGTACTCGTGCTGTAAAACATAGATTATCCTTGCGACTATATCCCTATGAAGATATTTTTTCCAATCCAGTTATTCCTATTTTCACGAAGATTGTCGGAAAATATCCGTATAATATGCATACTCTTAGATTTCGATGCTAATATTTTTTATGTTAACCAGCAACTTCTTTCTTCACGGTGTTGTCGATGAAAATATATGCGTACCCTCTAGGAATCTAATTATTGACGCAGAATTTGAATTTCGAACAACCCTCCCAAAGTGGTAGAGGTTCAAGCTATGAACGCTAAGCGTCGCTACCATCCAAGGAGGTAGTGCTGCCATCAGATGGGAAAATTGAGAACTCACCCATGGTTGGTCCATTCGCGCGCTTTCCAAAGATGGATCCGTTGAAGAGTGGCTTCTTATACGATGCCGCGTCGGCGTTTCCGGCTAAGAGGACCAAAGTTGCCAGGGCGACGAAGAAGATCACTTTGGAGTTCATTCTGGCGGGGAAGTTGGGATGTTTCGGCCAACTGTGAAACAAGAAAAATATCAGATAGTTGTAAGCTTCGGATTGTAGCAGGCGGAAAATTTTCCTTGACAAAATACCAAGTAAGAACGTACGGGAAAGAATTAATAAACGATGTGCTCTACATTAATTTTTTTACATTCAAATTTGTTAAAAATAGAATTATTTTCTGTGAGTTACTGTTACGCATGGAGTGTATAACATTGTTTTTGTGAGTTTTTAAAATTATTTTTCTTTTTTTTTTACTATTTCGTGGTATCCAAGATCGTTGTCCCCCCCCCCCCCCCAGGAAATTTGCATTGTAACAATGTCTCTATATGAATGATTGCTGTTAGTATTTATAACCCCCATTATTCGTTATTTAGCCACGTAAAGTAATTATAGTAGAAGTATAAGGATTACAGAAATTCTTATAATGACTCCACAACGCAAGTCAATTTTAACAGTGATAATTACTATACTCCTGTAATATTGCGTGCTATAAGATTTTTACGATCACTCTGGTTCTTCAATATTTTTATAGTTTTCTGCTCGTTTCTTTCCCCAGAATGAGAGAAGTAGTTTCAGTTTACGGAAAATGTTACAGATTTGGCTCCTATTCTAGTGAGCACCTATACATTTTTGAAGGAGCTATTGACATCTCCGCATTGAAATCATCACTGAATCCGCATTGAATCATTGATATTTCCGCAATTTACGTTAACGATCACTAGGGTTGGTAACTTTAAAAAAAGTGAATTCGTAATGAAATCGTGCTTTGAGGATTATGATGACAGGCAATTGTAAGTATTACTGGGATTAAACTGATGCATTAATGATAGACAGACAGTACGTTTAAACGTGAAGTACTTTTATACTGAAGTGATTAAATATTAGGGGAGAAAAAGATTCAACCTGGGATGAGCGATAACTAAAAAATATGGAGAACTTTAGTTATGCTGGCCACAGACCAACTGAGCTATTTCGTGGTCACAAAATAACCAAAAAAGTATTAAAATGGCACAGTTTTTGAAGTAATAGAACAATTTAATGAAGATACGAGGAATATATTGTCAATAGTTGATAAGGTTGGAAACATTCGCTCTTTCAGAATGGTAGAAGGGGCTTATTTCTAAAGCGAACTCACCAAATGTTTCAGTGCTGCGAGAAGTGGTCAGAGGATGAGACGAGGGGCGTATGATGCATATCCTGCCTGCAGCCAGGGTTTATATAGTCGACGGATGGCGGTGTACCCTAGGGAATGCGCGGGATAGATTGAACGGAGGGGGTTTGTATCGAAGGGGCTCCATGACGCAGTCCGATATTGCTTTTTCCGCCCCAACCACCCCCTGAGTGCCCTCCGCGTCTGTCTACTCCACCGACATATTGTGTTTGAATAGATGTCAAATCAGAAACCTTTTTACTCCGTATAACGGGGTGGTCACTAGATACCTTCATGGGGAAATAATATCACAGAGAGACCCTTTTAACCCTTCATAGAGAAGTGCCTAGAAAACTTACGCAAACGACTGTGGGGGTATCTCAGGTACCCCATTTATAATTCATAGATTGTATTTTTTATTTTAGTCTTCCCTTTAATTCAACGCCATAGCTCTTTATTTAATGATATAATATCTTGTTTTGTATAATTTATAAATACATTGTTTTTATTTAACATTAAAAAAAACCCTAGGTTGGGCATAACCACAGAGCACACAAAAAAAGAATAAAAAACGCTCACAGTAAGTACTAAATTTTCGGTGGCGTATTACCACCTTCCTCATAGTTAGGTAGGAGACTGTAGGTAAAGGACAGCTGAGGGAAGGGTAAATAGTGGGGAGGTAGGGTCCAAAAGGGGGGGAAAGAGTGTGCTGAGGCAATTAAGGGATTATCGGTTGATATTTAAGCCGGGAGGTAGAAATGCTTTGAATAGCCAAATGTACGTTAATTCGATGGAATTAAGTTTGAGTGGGTGGTCTGTGGGGGGAAGGGAGGCCAAAACTGATACATTGTAACAATCATTGAATTGACGCCGATGAGTGGCCGCATGTTTCGCCACCGGGAGGGACGCAAAGTGAGAGGAAGTGCATGATGCCCTGTAAAATTTATAAATACATTTAGGCTTTTACATTGATTTTGTGCGAAATGGCTGGAATCTTTCATATTTTGCAGAAATCATTGAAATTTCCGCAATTTACGTCACTGGTCTCGTGGGGTTGGTAACTTGCAAAAAAAGTGATATTATAGTCGTTCTTTGAGTGTTATGATGACAAGCATGGGCTCTTCTTTAACGATATGTTATCTTGTTTTGTGTCTTCTATATTATTTCTACTGTATAGAAACCTTTTTCTCAACTTATACGCAACTAATGAGGTACCAAAATGCACAGAATTCATCAGAGAACATGCGACGGCATATCTTACTACCTAAATATTGCTATTGTATCCTAAAATTGGTTTTTAAATAATTGAAAAACAAAAAAACAACAAAAACCGGCAAATATTCCTGACGATAACGGCGCAAAAACTGATACATTTGTTCATTTGCAACAATATCTCGCATTCTTTAAATAACTTTTAGCAAAATGCGGCTGATTCCACATTCAAGTCTCCTGTTGATACATAAGTATGAGTCATCATGTGCGTTTAACAGAGGATAGTGTAATTACTTCCAATGTTGCGTTTAAAGAGGTCCTCTGACCTCAATTTGTACATGAACATTCCAATTAAATTTGTACATGAGACCCTGCCTTTTTTCTACACTTTAAAATTAGAAACGCGCCTATCCCTCTGTGGACTTGCATTGAAAAGAGCGGGGGAAGCCCGCTGGGAGCGGACGCAGCACGCTCGTATTCCATATTTTGCTATTGCACCTGTACATTGACTAACATGCAACGAAAAAAACACGTACAAAAGGTACCATCATGTAGAATATTGGCATTATTAAAGTTATAATATAATAAAATTTATTGCATTCAACTTTTATCCCTGCACTCATATAACATACAAGTTTTTTTTTCTTCCCGCCAACAGTGAGTTACCCCACCAATTAAAAATTGAAGTTTTCAGAAAAAATTCAAATAAAAAAATCATTCGTCGCTTCAATAACGACAAAGTGGTTGAGTTCAAAAACAAAAAAATATCAGAGGGACAAGATAAAAAAATATATTAGTATAATTTGGGGTAAATGATTTACCCCGCACAGTAACGGTGGGGTTAAATGTTGGCAATCGGTCTAAAAAATAAAAATAGGCATATTTTTAATTCAAGATGATTACGTCATGAAGGTAAAGCATGGAAAACATAAAAGTTAATGCGAAAATCGAAGTTTTTCCTCCTATAAATGAAAATCATTTGTGTTCGAAAATTAATTGCTTTATGTCTTCAAAATTTCGCACATGTGTCATGGGGGATGTTTTTTCATCCTATTTCTTACTTGTTATTTCCATGAATATTTAAACCATTCTACATTGAAAAAAATGTATCCACCAAAGTAGGAATTTAAAAAAATGCTCTAAAATCTTATTACCCTCAATTACGACCTATATCATACATGTACCCCACTAATTTCGATAGCACATATGTTGGTTACAACTACATACATGGAAAACGAATCATATTGAAGTAGAATATAAGTCTGTGCCAACAACATATGGATATATATTGTTGGCACAGCACAGCTGCACAGTGAACGTGTTTATTCAGGGAGTGTTGCCAATCTTGCACAAATATCTATCATCTCGTGGTTTCTAAACTATCATTGCATAACCCTGGGTTTTTTTCTTATGGGACATTTCTGTGTGCTGACCGCGGTGTCTAGCATTTCATCAACCCAAATTTTCAGGTATCGTTGTTCCATTTCCTTGATATTCTGATAAAAACCTTCCACCTCGTTCATTTTTTGCGATTTACAGGGTACAGTATCGCAATAGCATATTGAGTAGGGCATTTGTGGACATATTTTTAATAATAATATTATTTTGTTAGGAATTTAGATCCTTTTCAAAAATTAATAAATAAGCTCATTGACTGACGCTTTAAAATTTGCAGTTCCCATCTTCTGGGATAAAGTTGGGATGAAAACTCATACGATCTTAAACAGAAAAGGTTCACCAATGCAGAAAAGGTAAAAAGTTTCAAGTTTGTTTATTTCGCATTTAATCCATCTCCAAAATTATGTCGTAAAACCTTTTCTGCTATGATGATTGTCTGATTACCTTTTCTGCTTATGATCACTGGTATTTTAATCTCGTTTTTAGGGGACCATCCCTTTCTTATTAGCTCTTGATAATTCACTAAATTTCTGATAAAATAATATTCACAACTTTAGTGCGAAATAAATCACTTACAATTAGTCATGTTCAGCAAAAACTTTTGATGTTCCGACTAGGGTTTCGACTAGTACGAGGGCCATTTTTTCCAGCTCCGATTGGCCATGAAAGGAAGACGAAATGATCGGTTAAAAATTATTTCATAGGTAAATATTGAGTACACTTGTGGTGTCCTTCCGACATAATGATGTCGGTGGTCGAGGAATTGGTCGTGGCTGTGGGCATTGCAAGGGAGGGGCAGAAATGAAAGATATCAAATATGCCGTTTGCGGGATGGTTGCCAACATACATCAGGGACTCAGATCTCACATTTCTCAAAATCGGATATTATTAATTACCACCACCCGAGCCCCAAAATCAAATATTTTGCGAACATTCAGGCTAAATTTAGGTAGAAGCACTTAGATATTAGCTTTAGATATGGGGAATAAATCAATACTGCTAAGCCCCTTTTTGGCAATAAACAGTGGTTAATATAGTATTCAAGGTTATATTGACGAATTTTAAAGTTTATCTAAAGATTTTTATGGTTTTACGATGGGTGAGAACGATGAACACATGTTTAGAGTATGCAACCCGCGTGGCACCCAAAGTGTTGCCTGGGGTGGCGCGCGCTCACTCTCGGTTCGATATCCCGAGAACCAATGGGCAGAAATGAAAGATAATTGAGGTGATACAATATAAATGTCTAACGAGTCGTTGTAAAAAACAGAAAAGTGATAGAATAGTCCCAGAGTGACTTTATCTTAAGTTATGTCCGAAAAACACCCAAAAAACACAAAATTTCTAAACTTTAAGTGCGATGCGGCACGTTTTCCCAGCATCCGATTGCAAAAAAATTTACACGATTTATTTTCTCACCAAATGGAACAAAACTGGGGGGTGTCCCAAAAGAAATTCGAAAACTTTGAAAATGAGGACCACCCTAGTGGGCAAGCTCTACTACCCCTTCTTCATAGAATGCTGCCGCCTATAACTTTCAATAAATGTTGCCTTAGTCCTTAGTCCTCATCGCCCATTTGAAAACACTTTCATCCATGCCACATCTTCATTCCGGCGTAAAGATGGAAGTCACACGGCACTAGGTCGGCATTGCATGCTGGGTGATCGAAAATGTCCCATTGAAATCGCTCAAGGAGCAGTTGGGCTGCATCAGCGCTGCGATGATGGGCGTTGTCATGGATCTTCCAGAATTGTCTATTCTTTTGTTTTGGATGGGAATAGACGTAAAGTTTCACACTGTTTCACACTCTAACCACAATAATTTTTTTTTAATTCTCTTTTATCGGCATAAAGGTGAAGACTTGTCAATGCTGAAGCCATTCGGCGAGTTCTCTGGTTGTCTCTCCGCAGTGCTTACTTGGCGGGAGAGTCAACTAAGGGAGTGTACTTAATTGAGATAGCTACTAAACCTTACACTAAAAAAACTTACGGTCAGAAATTACTTGAACGTGTGGTGCGGAGGACGCGCAGTTGCCCTAACCGCGCAGTATCCGCTTGCCGCTCGTATGTTGTTTTTGCCGAGCGATCGGAGGTTGAAAAAAAACGGCCCACGCATATATAGCCATTATCAAGGTACCGTAAGACTAAATACTAGTCTAGATTCGAGGTCGGAACGATAAAATTTTTGTGGAACATTACTCAGTGATTTATTTTGCACTATGGATATGCGGTTCCGCCAAGTAAACCCTGAGCTCTTGATAATTTTATAAGATTTATAGCATATTGCACTGTCATTAATTGCAAACGTGTGCAATTTTCGAAGAAAACCTCGTGTATTACGGTGTTTTGAGTATCATTGTCGTATTCAGGAGGTCGGAATACATGAAGAATAATATCTAGGTAATTTTTTTTAAATTGAGACCTCGGTTTTGATAGTTTCATTCATTCATAAGAGTTAAGCGTTATTCATTCTTGTAGTGCTATTAATTGTATCCAAGTTCGAATCATGCATTCTTCAATTTTCATGGACAAGGCTCTCTTAATCTGTCTCGGGAAGAGAGGGTGGATAAGAGACACAGGCATGCTGAAGGGTGCGATGGAGGAAAGCCAATCTTTTTCGCGGTAATTGCATTACGGACCCCTTGCAGGAACGAAACCATCTTGCAGTGCGTCATATACCCACTGTCCCAGATTGAAAATTTACTTGAAATGAGTTTCGTCTTTGCCTCTTACGAAGTATTCTATTACGGAGGGGTTGGTGACATTTGATCACGTGGAATAACTTCTCGCAACTCACAGTCAGTTCATTGGTCTTACACCGCTCAATATGGTGGTTTCCTATTATTGTTTTGCCTAAATCGAAAGATTATTACTCCTGGAGTACGTATTTCACGTATTTAGATTTTTAAATGACGATATCTATTTTTCGCGATTAAATGAAAAGTGAAAATTTTCAAGCGCGCGAAAACGCGACGGCTAAGTATGAATGCCGGGAAATCTCCGTGTGACGTCGTTCTGGTTCCCGCTGCCGCAAGTAAGGCGACCTTGGGGTGAGGTTTTGAATGCTAATACGTCGCAGGAAGCTAGCAGGTAGCTGAGTGCCCTGCTAGCTGGTAGCGCTTCCCTTAAATAAGGATTATTAATACCTTATCAAACGAAGAAAACTTTCCGACCTTAGCCAGTCTTAATAGGTGATTATTAAGACATTTTTCCCTGAGCTCTGTTCCTCATGCATGCATTGGTAACCTCAGACGATGTAAAACTCCTTCGTATAGAAACTAGGTCCCTGTGACGTCACGTGGAGTGGCATCGCATGGGCGCCAATCTGGCCTTTTTCAAATGAGGATTAAATGGACCATTGCCATTCGTCTAAACCGGTATTTCTAAAACGAAATAATTTGTATATTATGAATACACTAATGGTGGGTGAGGAATCGCAATCAATGCCTTTCGTTTTCTTTGATGAAGGAAACTACCCAATTCTATTTTTGCGGCCTTCGTGGCAAGGATGACAGAAGTAATTTCTCGAAGTAAATAACGGCAGAATACTCATTATTCGCTTAACATTAAATACCCCAACTGCTCTAATTTCTTAATGAGCACCGTAACCCTCTCAAACGCGGAACTGCTTCTGGGTGAAATAAAATTTAAAGATTATTCATTTGGAAAACTTGAAAATTTTGCACTCAATCATATAATGAACGTGGCATCTAAATATCTCGTCATTAAAATTTACATCACAAAATAATACGTGGTTTAGATATTCCCTAAGTAGAGCTGAATTTCTACATGCTGCTTAGAAGCAACATTGGGTGATAATGGGTTAATGCCATGAACTTTCAAACATTTTCGGTCGAGATAAATATTCAAAATTATATACTTAAAGCTGGGAAATTACGAAAAAGCATGACCTACACATTTAAAAAAATTTAGCTTCATTTGGTCATAATAAACGCATATGGTCACGTGACTACACGCGTATTAAATGCATCAACATGCTACCCCGCAAACCGTATGAATAGGAGTGTGGATACCAGCTGTTAACAAATAGATAAGAATAGGGTGGGTCCCTATTTTTTTTAAATTGCCCAAATCGAAAGATTATTACTCCTGGAGTACGAATTTCACGCTCTTAGATTTTTAAATGACGGTATCTATTTTTCGCGATTTAATGGAAAGTGATAATTTTCAAGCGCCCGAAAACGCGACGATTAATTCTAAGTATGAATGCTGGGAAAAGCCCGTGTGACGCCATTCTGGTTCCCGCTGCCGTCGTGTGAGGCCACCTTGGTACGAGTCTTTGAGCGCCGCTCAAGGACGCCGACTTACAAAAAATATTGGGGGGGCCCAATCCGGGGATCTTGTCCCGTGAAATTTCATAAGTAGTGAGTTTTAAGTTTTTAAGCATGATAGAGGAGTCATACGATCAACATTAGAACACTGAGAACTCTTATCTCCATATCTGGACACACTGGGGAAAATCGACAAGCCTGGCACATTTTTTCCTCACACCCATAACGACTTTTTGAGGGGACTCGGGCCCCCTCATGCCCCATGGAGTTGGCGCCACTGGCGCCGGTACGATGCAGGCTGCTAGCAGGTAGCAAAGTACCCAGCTAGCAGGTAGCGCTTGGCTTAAATAAGGATCATTAATACCCTATCTGACGAAGGAAACTTTAATAGGTGATTACAGGCAATTTTAATAGGTGATTATTAAGAGATGTTTCCCTGAGCTCTGTACCACATGCATGAGTCGGTAATTTCAGTCAATGTAAACTCCTGACTACTCGTATAGCATCTAGATCCCTGTGACGCCATGTGGATTGGCATCGCAAGGGCGCCAATCTAGCCTTTTTCAAATGAGGTTAAAATTGACCATTAACATTCGTCTAAACTGGGATTTCTAAACCACATAATTTGTGTATTATGAATACACTAATGGTGGGTAACGAATCGCAATGAATGCCTTTCGTTTTTATTGACGAAGGAAACTAAAATAGAGTATTGGATGCCATCTTTCGTGATTTTTTCAAAGCCTTTGATACCCTAAACGATGAACTACAGCCTCCTAAGCTTAGCTCTTGTTTTAATATCGATGGCACCATCTTCAGTGGCTTCTCCAATATCCTTTGTAACAAAGCCCAAAGAGTAATACTCGCCAGTATCTCATCTTCCTGATCTAACGTTACTTTTGGAGTGCCCCAAGGTAGCGTGCTTGGACCATACCTCTTCAACCTATTCATTGATGATCTCTTCCCTTTTTGTCCGTTCTTCCAAAGCCCATACCCTACGCTATGCTGATGACAGCAAAATATTTAAATGGATAAATAATCTCACAGATTTTAATAAACTACAGGATGCTATCAAAGACCTCAGAGTGGTGTGGTCTCTGGAGGCTGAAATTGAATTCTAACAAGTGCACCACTGTGCCAATATATCCAAAGAAAATGCCAATCCATTTTGATTATGCAAAGGATTCCTTGCTCCTCAATCATGCGTGATCCATGAGAGATCTTGGAATTATCAGGGACAACAAACTTCTTTACTCTGAACACATTCATGCGATCAAAGCCATGTCACTCTTATACTTAGTCCACCAGTTAACAGATATCACCAGCAGGGGCGCAGCTAGGAATTAAGGCTGGGGGGTTAAGGTGCAACTAATACCAGGGTGCGTGGGGGTCACCAGTACCAAGGGCAGCAGTGGCACAGGGAGGGGGGGTTTGGGGGATGAACCCCCGCCCAGAGCTCAGAGAAATTTTTAATCCATTTTACTAAATTGGATTAATATTACTTATAGAATAGTGTAAGGATCAATAAAATATGCCTCAGAAATCCATAACACTCACCATTTTTAGCCATTTATCTGAAAGTTTTTCCAGGGGAGGGCCCTTGCACCTCCCATTTACCCTGGCACGTATTCCACACCCTCAGTTTTTGTTGCGCCTATAACCTCCCGCATCCTTAATTCCTAGCTGTGCCCCTGAAGGGTGGATCCGGAATTTTTTTCAGGGAGGGGCTCAAGGGTCTGACAGGCAAACAATCTTCTCGTACTTGAAATTATAAATAAGATACAACAATTACTGAACAAAATATTCTCTTTATTTTAACATGAAAGTTATTAATATGACATTAAATGCTTGGTGGTCCGTAATACACAAATCAAAACAAGCGTAATGAGATCTGTAAAAAATGGTTTGTCTTTTAACCATCTGGGGGGGCACGTGCCCCAGTGCCCCCCCCTCTAAATCTGCCTATGACCAGTACAAAGGCATTCCAATCATACTTTTCATCAATAGTTCTTCGAGTGATGACTTATTTCTCCCCAATTTGGTCAATATCTGCTCCCACTAATCTTGCTACCATTGACATTTTTGCAAGAATTTTAAAATACAGAAATCCAAATCTCTAAGAGGCACGTACGATTTCAGTTCTCACTTTCCTCATTATCCCTCCCTATTCTCTCCCGTCTCCACTTCAGACTCAGACTTGATGATAATCTGGCATAGTATTCATTTAAAATGCTTTTAACTCCCACTTTGACAGTCCTGCTATTGTTTCCGTCTTCAGCATTAGAGTAACTTCCCGCCAGTGGCGCAGCAAGGGGGGTTTTGAAGGATAAAACCCCCCCCCAGAACTTGTGCCGGAATGTTTCCATGTGCTTTATACGCTGATTGCAGCATTTACCCAAAAATTTTATCACTACATGTATATCTTGCACTTGGTCACTTTCCCTCACCATAAGGATCGCTAAGAGGCTGGATTCTACCCTTACTTCCTTACTGTTCCCTCATGGGGCATGAGACATCAACTGCTAGTTGCATCCTCCAAATACCATTCCATATGTATAATCCATAGTGAGCCCCACCAATAGATGTGTGGCAGTGATTTCATAAATCAGAAAATTTAATCCATCTTCTATGTTATTTCTACTACATAGATATGTACCTTTCTCAACTTATACGCAACCAAACTCTACAAATGGGGTACCAAAATGCACAGAATTTATCAGAGAACATGCTACGGCATATCTTACTTCCTAAATATTGCTATTGTTTCCTAAAATTGGCTTTTAAAAATTAAAAAAAATCGATAAAAAAAATTATCGATTCCGGCAAGGTTGTCCTCATCCTAAGAATACAGTTAACGCCGTCGAATCCCACCATGCCTTTTAATTTGACTCACAGACAATTTCCCATTAAGGTTTCCTATGCGATGACTATTAACAAGGCTCAGGGTCAGACTTTGCAAAGAGCTGGCTTATTCCTGCCTGACCCTGTATTCTTTCATGGCCAACTTTATGTAGCATTCTCTAGGGTAAGATCTTTTCAAAATATTTTTGTAAATATTAAGGAAAACACTAAACAAGTATTAACAGAGGATAGTATAATTACTTCCAATTTTGTGTTTAAAGAGCTCATCTGACCTCAATTTGTACATGAACATTCCAATTAAATTTGTACATAAGACCCTGCCTTTTCTACATTTTAAAATTAGAAATGCGCCTATCCCTCTGTGGACCTGCATTGAAAAGAGCGGGGGAATCCCGCTGGGAGCGGGCGCAGCACGCTCGTTTTATTTAATTGGATAAATGTTACTAATAGAATAGCGTAAGGATTAATAAAATATCCCTCAGAAAGCCATAAAACTCAGCATTTTGAACAATTTATCTAAAACATTTCTTGGGTAGGGCACCGGCACCTCCAGCAGCTAGGAATTAAGACTAGGGGGAGGTTTTAGATGCAACTAATACATACTTGGGGGCATGGAGTACCGGCCAAGGTAAGCAGGAGGTGTGGGAGTTTTACCGCTTCCTGAGGGATATTTTATCAATCCTTACATTTTTCAATAAATAATATTAATCCAGTTACGTTAAAATAGATTAAACTTAAAAATTTCTCTGAGCTCTGAGGGGGGTTTTATCCCCCAAAACCCCCCTTTTACTGCACCACTGCCTCCCGTATTTCATACCCCCAGTACATATTAGCTGCTCATAAAGCCCTCCCTAGCGTTAACTCCTAGCTGTGTGCCTGCTTCCTGCCACGCCCATTTCACCTCGCTACTCCACATGCCAATACCCAGGCTATCAATAATTAAGCACTCTATATTCTACCTACTTTCCGTTCCGATAAATTCTCTCCTGACCGATACTGATCAGTTTTTGTTTATAAATTAAACATTTCACTCGCTTGGCATCAGGGAAAAAAAATATTGGGGGCGCCCAAACCAAGGAAATTTTATAAGTAGTTAGTTTTAAGTTTTTTAAGCATTTTTGAAGAGTCATATGATCAACATTAGAATCCTGATGACTCGAATCTCGATATCTGGACACTCCAGGGAAAACTGACAAGCCTGACACATTTTTTTCTCACACCCATAATGAATTTTTGAGGGAGCTCAGGCCCCCTCAGGCCCCATGGAGTCAGCACCACTGTTTCTGAGGGATATTTTATCAATCCTTACGTTATTCAATAAGTAATATTAATCCAGTTACATTAAAATAGATTAAACTTAAAAATTTCTCTGAGCTCTGAGGGGGGTTTTATCCCCCAAAACCCCCCTTTTACTGCACCACTGCCTCCCATATTTCATACCCCCAGTATTATGTAGTTGCTCATAAAGCCCTCCCTAGCGTTAACTCCTAGCTGTGTGCCTGCTTCCTACCGCACCCATTTCACCTCGCTACTCCACATGCTAATACCCAGGTCAATAATTAAACACTCTCTATTCTACCTACTTTCCGTTCTGATAAATTCTCTCCTGACCAATACTGATCAGTTTTTATTTATAAATTAAAAATTTCACTTGCTTGGCATCATCTCCCTTAACACATAATTACCATGTAACTTGCAACATACTGAGGTTGTGGCCACTGTAATCGGCTTGATGTTTCGCTTTGTTACCATTTGATTTGCGATTGTAATTGGATTATTTTTTAAAATTCATTTGTTGTGAGTGCACTTTAAATGTGCAGTCTTGCTGTATGTGTATAATTTTATTTAAAAAAAAGTTAAATACATACAAGGAATGAGAAAATTCCATATCACATCACATTCCATCTACATGTGTGAACTGTTAATGACGAACTAAACTACAGTGCAACCTCGATATAACGACACCCCACGGTGCACTAATAAACTCTCGCTATAGCGAATTGTCGCTTTACCGGAGGTGGATCAAATAATAGCCAATATACCTGTTGCGTACAGATATACAGGAACAGGAGTGGTGCGGCGACAGATAAACATCTATCCGATAAACGTAAGCATAAATCCAGACGAAAGGCGATGTTTTTTTGCATCACTAAATTTCCTTACTCAAATAACGACTAACTATTCAAACAATTTTTAAGCGCCGCACTGAATAAAAATCACAAAGCATTGTTTCGTCAATCATTATATTTATCGAACGACAGTTTACCACATAAATTTGAGACTGAGCACTCCATTAACTTCATTTCTAACAGATCGCTAGCAATTACAGAGGTTAAGGAGTCTTGATGGAAGTCTTCCGGCGGTGAAACCCTCGCTATGGCGAGAGCCAACACCGAAAGGGTCTCGTAAAAACGAATTTTTTAACACGCTTATTATAGGGTCAATTGACGGTGCATCGGCTATCTCTCGTAATAGCGGGTGTGACGCTATAGACCATACTCGCTTTAACGAGGTTCCACTGTAATTCACAACACACAATCACTCATTGATTGAATCAGAGACAGTGGCACCGACTCCATTGGGCCTGAGGGGGCCCGAGCCCCATAAAAATTCGTAATGGGGGTGGGGAAAAATGTGTGAGGCTCGTCGATTTTCCACAGAGTGTCCTGATATCGAGAGTCGAGTTTTCAGGATTCTAATGTTCATCATATAACTCTTCTAAAATGCTTTAAAAAACATTAAAACTCACTATTTATAAAATTTCCTGGGGCAAGACCACTGCTATGGGGCTCCCCCAATATTTTTTATAACTTGGCACCCCTGATCAGAGAGAGGCATTGAGGCTGAGTTGGTTGGCCAGGCAGAGAGTAATGTAAAATTTACTTTCTTACATGTTCAGTCAGTAGCAAGGACATCAGGAAGCGAATTGCATTAGCAAAGGAAGCTTTCATGAACAGGAAGGAGCTTCTGAGAGGATCGTTATGTAAGAGTTTAAAGAAAAGGTTAGTGAAGAGTTTGATGTGAAGTGTAGCTCTCTATGGTGCAGAAACGTGGACACTGAGGAAAGAAGACGAGAGAAGATTGGAGGCATTCGAGATGTGGGTATGGAGAAGAATGTATAAGGTGAAATGGACAGAGAGGAGGAGAAACGACGAAGTACTGGACATGGTGGGTGAGGACAGGCAACTTTTAGATGAGATACAGAGGAGAGAGAAGGTTTGGAGAGGGAGGGGATGGAAGAGAATAGGATTTTCAGATAGCTTGAAAGGGAGTAGGCCGTACAGTGAGTTGAAGAAAGATGTGCTGAAACGAAAGGAAGGCTCCCAAATTACTCTTTTAGCACTCCATGTACACTTACCTTAATTGGTAGAATACCACATATTATTATTACATGGTCAGTGTGAAGGGCTTTTCCCATATGATGAACTTTGAACATCTCTTTCCTTCATACAGCCTTCCCCCACCTTTCGCCACTATCTCTACACCCCACCTGACCTTGTGTACTTAAGGGTTGGCATTTCCTATATCTACACCGGTTGATACCTCACAGCGATAAAACTGGTTGCATGAAATTAAATATGTAAAATTTGCAAAGATATATTATTTCAAACTTAATTGGTCTTTTTCTGCACCATCCATCTAACCTTCATTCTCATATTTCAGGTGTATCAAAACCTCGGTCAGTAGAAGTAAATGAGTATGGAAATAGACAAGTGCTTTCACTATCTTATGTATCAAAGATTTCCATCGAATTTTGCCAGAAAGTGTATCTTTCATTCAAAACAAATCGGAAACAGACTACTCACAATTGTTGAAGGGTGTGAAGGTTATAGTTAAGATTTTCCGTTTTTAGGATGGTTGTTTCTGGGATTGAGTAAGGGCAACAAGTTTAAACTCCATTAAAGTGATGCAAATGGTCCTGTTGTTTCAATATTGTCCCAAACAATCCAGTGAGTTGGTTTGGTGGCTAGAGTCTTACCTTCTCACTGCATGGGTCTGGATTCAAATCCCAGGGGGAGCTGAGATTTTTCACAAAATAGCCTATCCCTGCTCGAGTGCTTTGTGGGGAGCACTTCAAGCACAGCACTCAGCCTGTCGGATATGACATCAAGCTGTGGCCCCTTTGGCACAGGGGCACAGCTAGAAATTAAGGCTAGGGGGGGTTTAAGGTGCAAATAATACTGGGGTGCCTGGGGGTGTGGTATACCATCCAGGGTAAGCGGTAGGTGTGAAGGGGCCCACCGCAAGAAAAAAAGTTAAGATAAATGGTTCAAAATTTTGAGTTTTACTGCCTTCTGAGGGATATTTTGTTAATCCTCACGCTATTCTATAAGCAATATTAATTCTATTCAGTAAAATAGATTTAACTTAAAATTTCTTCGAACTCTGGGGGGGATTTTATCCCCCAAAACCTCCGCTCTCTGCGCCACTGCTTTGACATATTTACATTTGCTTCCACAATCATATGTACTGGTAAGTAACCTGAAGCTGGCCACTAACACCACAAGCATACCGGTACACAGAATGCAAGTGATATCTATCAAGGTCCTTTACCAACCTTGATAATGTACCTGATAATAGCTGCCATCTGGTGGCTATTTAGAAAATTTTTTCCATTGTAAATCGCCGTAGAAATATTTATACTACAACCAAGTGTAAAGACCGTTTTACACGGAGCATGTAATTGCCCAGGTTAGAGTTGCATTAATTTCTAAAATAGCACGGAATTGCACGAATGCATAAATGAAATTAGAAGAGGGGCTATTTTGCCGTCTCGCATCCACACATTCTCGCATGTGTTCTTGCATTTCACTCTTTACACGATGCAATTTTGATTGCGCCTTCGCACGAACGTCAGATTGCGCAATTCCGTGTACCGTGTAAAACGGCCTTAAGAGCAGCTAACTCCTAGCAACATATCAAAATTAGGTCAAAATCAGTCAACAAATTCGCTATTAGAAATCTTATTTATACCAACACTACAAATGTGTTCAAATTCTTTAAAATTCAGCGGTGTTTGGTTTAAATCCCAGGAGATGGATGCGAAAGGGTTATGAACAGGCTAACACCGATGCCGGGTTTCCCCTGGTGCAGGGTCCCACCATAATAGATCTTCCTTATGCCTTTTCCTCTCTGTTTTATCCACCTTCCTCATTCTTCTCCATACCCATATCTCCAATCTTACTTCCTTACTGTTCCCTAATGGTGTACGTGACATCAAGTGTTAGTTGCCTCCTCCAAATACCATTCCATATCTACAATACATAGTGAGCCCCACCAATGAATGTGTGGCAGTGATACTGCCTAGTTGTACCATGGTCTCTAACAGGGAGGTTTCCTATTATTTTTTTATTGCCTAAATAGAAAGATTATTACTCCTGGAGTACGTATTTCATACTTTTAGATTTTTATATGGCGATATCTATTTCTCGCGATTAAATGAAAAGTCAAAATTTTCAAGCACGCGAAAGTGCGATGGCTAAGTATGAATGCCGGGAAAACTCCCGTGTAACATCGTTCTGCTTCCCGCTGCCGCAAGTGAGGTGACGTTTGGGCGAGGCTCTGAGCGCTGATACGATGCAGGATGCTAGCAGGTAGCAGAGTACCATGCTAGCTGGTAGTGCTTGGCTTAAATAAGGATTATTAATACCTTATCAAACGAGGAAAACTTTCCGACCTTAGGCAGTTTTAATAGGTGATTATTAAGACATGTTTCCCTGAGCCCTGTGCCTCATGCATTCATTGGTAACCTCAGATGATGTAAAACTCCAATCTACTCGTGTAGAAACTAGGTCCCTGTGACGTCACATGGAGTGGCATCGCATGGGCACCAATCTGGCCTTTTTCAAATGAGGATAAAATTGACCCTTGCCATTCATCTAAACCGGTATTTCTAAAACCAAATAATTTGTATATTATGAATACATTAATGGTGGGTAACGAATCGCAATCAATGCCTTTCGTTTTTTTTTATGAAGGAAACTACTCTATTCTATTGTTGACAAAAATTTGTCAGATTCATGACATATCTGCCTTTTTCAGGTTCTCATACCACTAATTGTGTAAGCCGGCATCGTAAAAATACCAAGAAATCCATAGAACTTGGTCCTGGTAGCAACCAACAACTTCAAACACATCAACAGGTGTGAAGATTTTCAAGGCAAACAAGTGCCCTTCCTTGATGGCCTGCAAACTGCTGAGCCCTTCATCGAAATACCTTCGTGGAAAATTTTCAGAATTTATGTAAGCATTAAAATTTTTTAATATTATCTTTCTTCCAGCCATAAATCTATCGGTTGAGATGGATTTAAATAGAAATTGTGAATATCACCTGGGCCTGTTCCTGTTCCCACCTTCAAAACCTCATCTTCTGTTAAACGGGGAGGTGGCATGTGGAAAAATGTAACGTTAGAATACACGAAGGGTGTTATCGACACCCCAAGGAAAATATAATTTTTTTCTCTTTACTTGGAATGATACAGCTATGCTGTGTTCTTTATTTAATAGGTTTGCTGAATTTGATCAATATTAAAAATATTTACTTTTACACTACATATTACCATAAAATTGATATTTATTTATTTATTTAATCCAAAAACAGCACGAGGCCAGTTACAGAGGACTACAATAACAGGAGAAACAATCTCATAACATTAAGCAACGTCACCAACAATAAAAAAAAAATATTCCACAGTATTTACAAATAAATAACAAAGAATAGTAAATTTCATCGGGTGGTGTGAGGATTAGGGGGAAAATTACGA
The DNA here is from genome assembly GCF_921293095.1 of Ischnura elegans. Taxonomy (NCBI): domain Eukaryota; kingdom Metazoa; phylum Arthropoda; class Insecta; order Odonata; family Coenagrionidae; genus Ischnura; species Ischnura elegans. Next base: position 11,194,398 of record NC_060257.1, read on the forward strand.
TAGTGATGGTGCAAGATGGATGAGGGATGCAAAAAAAGGATCAAAATTTGGAACGCATTTGACGTAGGAATTAATGGAAGAAGGAAGTCTGAATAGAAAAGAATGTTTAGAAACAGAAAGGCGGGGGGTGAAACAATGAAATTGGTCACTCGACCTTGTCGTGTGCGAAGGAACACGAAGCGGAAAAAAAGAAAGGTCAGATGATTTGTATTTGCCATTAATGATATTGAAAAAGAGTCTCTGGTCATTGAGGATACGGCGATCAGCTAAAGTAGCAATGCCAAGAGAGGATCTAATCTTATTGAGGGAGAAGTTATGAAAAGGCAAGTGGCGGTAGCGGACAATAGAAAGGAAAAATTCAATGGGCGTTCCAGGAGCTCTAATGAAGAAGGTGGGGCCGTAGACCAGATTTGGCTGCAGTATTCTAGGACCGGAGAGACACAGGAAAGGAAGAAGGTGCGTAGAGCAATTAAATCCAACACCTCACTGTGGCGATACATCATACTCACCAAAGACATAGTGCGGGTGGAAATGGATTTAATGTGCTCAAGAAAGAGCAGCTTAGAGTCAAAAATAACCCCTAAATCCTTCTGAGAGGTGATCGAAGGAATATGATGTCCAGATAATCGGTAATTTATACTCAGGATAGACTTGCGTAGGGTGAATGGTAGAATGGTAGACTTGGCTGATAGACTTGGTAGACTTGGTGATATTGAGAGAAATGTATTCAACTGAATTTTTCTGTGTACGTCATTTAACATCTGGCAAAATATTTAATGCTAACTTTACAAGTTTGGGTTTGAAGGCGTGAAATATCTTATTAAACATGCTGAATGCTCTCGTGAAAGGAAAAAGCTCAGCGGAAGTCCTATGGCTGGGAAAAGGAACGTGGTGGGGCACGTGGGGTGTAGGTGACACCCCAGGATACTTTAACTTGTTCCGATCCCGAAGCAGACTGAAAATTTTATGAGATACTGGCAGTCCCTTAGCGAAAAAACTGTTAAAAAACTGCTAAAAATAACTGTTGAAAATTTCAACAGTTAATTGGGACAACTGTTGAATCCAACAGTAACTGTTAAAATCCAACAGTAACTGTAGAAAATTCAACAGTAACTGTAGGAAATCCAACAGTAACTGTTAAAATCCAACAGTTTTTTTGCTAAGGGGTATTTTGTCAAAATGTATGAGACTTGAGGGTATAAGAACTAACTACACTGTAGATACCACAATGTACGTACAATGTGTCAAAGAGGAACCATGAGGTGTCATTAACACCCTGTGCGATCTTTCACGGGTTAAGTAATGCCTACTACTCTTCATTCTAATCGTAATCCGTGTTCCTTTCTCTGTCACTCAACCTCCTTCCCTCCACCATAGTTATTAGAGACCTTTTGTATATACGCCAGAAGCACCTTCTGCTTCCTCATTATTTCCTCATTTCCCATCCTTCCCCATTTACTAGGGGGGGGGGGGGGGGGGGCAAGCCATGGTTGTTCAAGTTGTAGGTAAGATTTAAGCATGGAAAAGGTGAATGAAATCAATATTTAAAGGAAACTGTAACAGCTCTTTATTAGTTTTTAAAATTATATGCTTGAAAAAAATATCATTTTGCCCCTCGCTGGGTCCACCCATGTCTCTCTGTATACATATTTCACTTTTTCCATCCTATCAATAGACATTTCTCAAATGCCCCCACTCCTTTCTTGCCCTCCCTCCTAAGTGCCCAAGTTTCCTTACCATAAAGCACTGCAATACAAATCAGACTCTTCATCAGTTTTTTCATTAACACCAGTGACTCCATGGGGCCTGAGGGGGGGCCCGAGCCCCCTCAAAAATTCGTTATGGGTGTGAGAAAAAAATGTGTCAGGCTTGTTGATTTTCCCCAGAGTGCCCAGATATCAAGGTTAAAGTTATCAGGGTTCTAATATTGATCATATGACTCTTCTAAAATGCTTAAAAAACTTAAAACTCACTACTTATAAAATTTCCCGCGGCAAGATCCCCAGTTAGGGCCCCCCGAATATTTTTTCTAAGTCGGCACCCCTGATTAACACACTAATTCTCTATCCAGACAATCTGTCTTCCTTGTATTTCCTACAGAAGCTTTCCCTACTCACCTACCCTTTTCTCTCCATCGCTTCATTGTTTGCACCTCTTTGTCCATTGAACCTTCTCAGTCCTCCTCCACACCCACATCTTGGTGACCACCAATCTTTTCTAGTTCTCATTCCTAATTTTCTATGTTCCTTCACTCAAGGGTGCTGAGTTACAAAAAATATTGGGGGGGCCCAAACCGGGGATCTTGCCCCAGGAAATTTTATAAGAAGTGAGTTTTTAGTTTTTTAAGCATTTTAGAAGAGTCATATGATTAATATTAGAACCCTGATAACTCGAATCTCGATATCTGGACACTTCCGGGAAAATGGACAAGCTTGACATATTTTTTCGTCTTACCCATAACCAATTTTTGAGGGGGCTCGGGCACCCTCAGGCCCCATGGAGTGGGCACCACTGCCTTCACTGTTTATCACTACACTCTAGATCAGACTCTTCACCAGCCTTTTCATCAACCTCTTGTATGTCGACCCTCTCATCAGCAGCTTTTTCCTGTTCCTGAGTTCCTCATTGGCTAATGAAATTCTCTTCCTGATGTCCTTGGCTCCCGGGGCAGATCCAGGATTTTTTTCTGGGGGGGGCACATGCCCCCCAAAATTAAATTAGGATATCATTCCACCAAATGTCGCCTGCCTCAGTTACCTTTAAATACATAAAAATTCTACTCACCACCTGGGGGCGGATCCAGGATTTTTTTCTGGGGAGGGCACAAGGGTCTGCAGGTCTTCTCATATTTGAGATTAAAAACAAAATACAACAATTACTTTGGAAAATATTCCCTTTGATTTGATATAAAAGTTATTAATGTTAAATCAAATGATTGAGGCTTCGTAATACACAAAATGATACAAACGTAATGATAACTGTATAGAAAAATCTTATCTATTTTTTGAGCATGTGAGGGGGGTCGCATGCCCCCACTCTCTTAAATCCACCTATGCTTGGCTCTATGTCCACTTTCCTCAAGTTTGCTGCATAAATACTTGAACTGTGTCTACTGCTCAAGTTTGTGACCACCTGCTTTTATCGTGAACCTTTTCCATCTCAGAAGCTTGAAAGCATTTATGTAGAAAGTGACCAGGAATTTAACGTTTGGGTTAGCCTAGATGTGAACCCTGATCTCCAAATTGCAGATCAGGTATGATACCATTCACACCACTAAGCCTTTGTGTTGCATTAGGGTAGTTTCCTTCATCAAAGAATACGAAAGGCATTGATTGCGATACGTTACCCACCATTCGTGCATACATATTATACAAATTATTTGGTTTTAGAAATACCAGTTTAGACGAATAGCAAGGGTCAATTTTATCCTCATTTGAAAAAGGCCAGTTTGACGCCCATGCGATGCCACTCCACATGACGTCACAGGGATCTAGTTTCTATACGAGTAGATAGGAGTTTAACATCGTCTGAGATTACCAATGCATGCATGAGGCACACACCTCAGGGAAACATCTCTTAATAATCACCTATTAAAACAGCCTGAGGTCGGAAAGTTTTCCTTGTTTGATAAGGTATTAATAATCCTTATTTAAGCCAACCGCTACCAGCTAGCATGGTACTCTGCTACCTGCTGGCATCCTGCATCATATCAGCACTCAGAACCTCACTTGCCGCAGCGGGAACGAGAACGACGTCACACGGAGCTTTTCCCATCATTCATACTTACCCGTCGCATTTTCGCGCGCTTGAAAATTTTCACTTTTCATTTAATCGTGAAAGATAGATATCGTTAATTACATATCTAAACGAGTGAAATACGTACTCCAGGAGTAATGATCTTTCAATTTAGGCAATAAAAAAATAATAGGAAACCACCCTATTGGTATCATACATGAACAACAGAAGAGAGATTTTGGTTTAATCCCTGCTAATCCAAATGTGTTTTTCATGGCAAATTTCACCTTTGGGGAATGCATTTTGAGGATCTCCTTTCAATCCTCATCCTTCTTACTCATTATTCACTTGTATTGATCCTTACGGCACTAGACTAATGTCAGTCTTTTTCTTTGGTTTATCTCTACACTTTTATACAGTGATCCTCTCCCTGACTCATAGCCATTTGTTCCAAATGTTTTTCTCTTGCCTAGTATTGTTAATTTTAGTTTCTTCCTCAAATGATAATCCCAAAATTATGAAGCCCTATGTTTGTGGTACCATATTTTCAATTCAAACCAGTTGTAATAATAATAATTTATTCATCCAAGGAGCTACAAGAATAGGTATATATGACACCAGTGGCGCAGCGAGGGGGGGTTTTGGGACTCCCCCCAGAGCTTAGAGAAATGTTTAAGTTTAATCTATTTTACTTATTTGGATCAGTATTACTTAAAAAATAGTATTAGGTTTATCAAATATCCCTCATAAAGCCGTAAAACTCGCCATTTTGAACCATTAATCTTAAAATTATTCTGGAGGATGGCCCCCACAACTTCTGCTTACCCTGATGGGTATGCAATACCCATACACCCGTAAGTATTAGTTATGCCTAAAACCCCCCCCCCCAGCCTTAATTCCTAGCTGCGCCTCTGTATGACACATCAAAAACACGTTGTTCCTGATGAAATCAGCATTGTGATTATCGACCACATTGAGAGGCTCTGTATGTATCATAATGGTACCCATAGTTAACGGCCAACACTTATATATACATATTAAGGTTTGACAAAAATATGCCAGGTACCTGCTACAGCATACAAGATGTCATAAATGAATGGGAGAATTATTGGGATTTGGTGTTTCTAGAATGGCAACTGGGATACTAAAGGTTGAGAGGAAAATCATTAATGATTAAATGAGGGGGAAAATATGGTATGTATTCATGGGCATACCCAGCAAGGGGCAGCTGCCCTCCCTAGAAGCAAAAGGAGATTTAGTTTAAAACGAAAGTATTTTTTTATACCCAAGAAAAATGATATTAGTATGGATATAAAACATGTAATTATGTATTATAAAAATATTTTTTGGGCAAATAAGTTTAAAAAACTAATAAAGCACTGTTATAATTATCTTTTGTTTCCTTAACTTTTTCCGTGTTACAACTTGAAGGACCACGGCTTTCCCCCCTCTAGATTTGGTCCTGGGAATTCCCTTGTATGTATGTATTTGGTTTTGATCAATTGGTGGCTCTTTATGGCTCATTTATTGTTCATTGGTATGTAATGTTCTTCAAATACCCATAATGCTACATTCAAGCTACAAAAATCAAAAACCCATTACTTTATGAGAAATTTATAATCTTTTAATCGACAACTATGACTGAAGAACATTTTTTTTCTGTGACAGAGAGTAAAAGCAAAGATTGTAGATACATATGAAGAAAAATATGTAGATCTGTCTTTGTTCACTATTGATGAGTAAGAGAGCAGGCATGATGTGGGATATCTTTTCTCTTCTAATTTGCACCTCAATATGTGTCCTCCAGGCTGGGGTCTTCCACAGTTAAGGAGATTGGTCAAAGAAATGAAGAACTTATGCTACATATATGTGAAATTTACTATTGTAATCTTATTATTGTGCTTCAGTGACTGACAAAGCAGAAGTAATGAGCTTTCCATTCTATATTCTCTGGAATTTGCATGTAATTCAGAAATCTACATTTTTCACAGGCTATTTTAGCAGTAATTGTCTAAACATAGAAAAAAATGTAATTAATGCTTTAACACAAATATCGCATCGACAACATCTCTTGAAATATTCGTCAAACCATCTCACTTCAAACGGCAGGAAATATTATTTACGTAAAAATATAAGGATAAATATATGTATCCTCAATTATGTACCAAAATTTTGGTGTTTCATCTCAATGAATGTCTTCTATGATGGCAAAATTTTTTCATTAAATCATTTGTTTTTAATCTTGCATTTGTGTTTGCTGTATCATCTTAGCCTGGAGCCAATGCTGCTCAACATAAGTGGTATTATGGGAACCGGTAAGCCAAAGAGGCTATGGGGCCCTCCTAGTTTCTTGAACAATATTACATTATTTTATTGGCTCTTTGCTGGTAAAAATGTGTAAGTATGACCAGGGGTGCAGCTAAGAATTAAGGCTAGTGGGGGGGTTTTAGAAGCAGCTAATACTGGGGGGTTAGGGGGTATGGAACACCCGCCAGCGTAAGTGAGAGGTGCAGGGGCCCTTCTCCAGAAAAAAAATTAAAGATAAATGGTTCAAAATGGTTTTGTGGCTTTCTGAGGGATATTTAATTAACCCTTACACTAGTATGAAGGTAATATTAATTTCATTAAGTAAATTAGATCATCATCATCATCATCATCATCATTAGTCAACAATCCTAAGATTGGTTTGACGCAGCTCTCCATTTCTCTCTCCTTTCCGCTAATCTCTTCATAGATACATATTTATTCTCTTTTACATCCTTTATAACCTGTCCTATATAACTCATTCGGGGCCGTCCCTTGCCCTTTTTCCCTTCCACTTGTCCTTCAACGATTGTCTTCATCAGACCATCGTGCCTCAAAATGTGGCCAACTAAGTTGTCCCTTCTTCTGCTTAATGTTTCTTGGAGGCTTCTCTTTTCTCCTACTCTCCTTAGCACTTCATGGTTACTCACACGGTCAATCCATTTTATCTTCATCATTCTTCGGTAGCACCACATTTCGAATGCTTCTACTCTTGACTTCTCTGCTGCTGTCAACGTCCAAGCCTCACTTCCATAGAGAAACATACTCCATATGTAGCATCTGATGAATTGTTTCCTTACTTCTATGCTGGTATTTTCAGCTGTAAGAAGATTCTTCTTTTTGTAGAAAGCCCTCTTCGCCTGCGCTATTCTACTGTGTATTTCTTTCTTGCTCCGTCCATCGCTGGTAATTCAGCTTCCCAGGTAGGAGAACTCGTTCACCTCTTGAAGCTTATGCTTTCCTAGGTTGATGTTTGTTTTAGCCTCCTCTCTTTTACTGCAAACTAATATCTTAGTCTTCTTTTTGTTGATTTTCAGCTGATATCTGGCCATTGTCCTTTCCATGTTTGTCAACGTCTTCTTCGAATCCTTCTCTTTCTCGGCTATGACTGCTATGTCGTCAGCAAATCGCAGCATACTAATTTTTTCTCCGTGGATATTGACACCCGAAGCTTTCTGCTTGATTTCGTTGATGGCTTTCTCTATGTAAACATTAAAAATTAAGGGGGAAAGCGCACAACCTTGTCTCACCCCTTTTCTTATTCTCGCTTCTGCACCGTTTGGTCCACATTTGATCACAGCTACTTGGTTTTTATACAAACTATGAATAATTCTACGATCATTGTAGAGTACGCCGATTTCTTTCAAAATTCTAAGCATTGAATTCCATTCCACATTATCAAAGGCCTTCTCTAAATCGACAAATGCTATGAAGGTTGGTTTGTTTTTCTCCATTCTCTTCTCTATGATCATCCTAAGAGCCAAAATTGCTACCCTTGTGCCCCTGCTTTTCCTAAATCCTAATTGGTCCTCATCCAGGAATTCTTCTGCTCTTCGTTCAATTCTCCTGTAAATGATTCTTGTCAGAATCTTCGACGCATGTGTCGTCAGGCTTATGGTCCTAAATTCTTCGCACTTCTCAGCTCTCTTCTTTTTGAGAATGGGAATGATGATGTTCTTCTCGAAGTCACTAGGTAAATCTCCTGTTGAGTACATATCGCAGATAGTTTTATACAGTTGATTTAAGACCTTTTCTCCTGCATTTTTTATTAACTCTGCTGGAATGTCATCTATTCCTGGGGCCTTATTCTTTCGCAGGTCTCTTACTGCAGCGTCGAATTCCGATCTTAAGATGCTTGCTCCAATGTCATCCTTTTCAACTTCACTTTCCTCTTCGAGAAATTTTGAGCTAAGTTTGCTCCCGTTGTATAATTTCTCCAGGTATTCCTTCCATCTCTCGGCTTTGTCTTCGTTTTCAATTAGAATGTTTCCATTCCTGTCCCTTATGCTATTACATTTTGTGTTTCGTTCCTTGAAATGGTTCCTCACTATTCTATAGGCCGCTTCCACTTTCCCTTTTACGAGGTTATTTTGTACGTCCTCACATATGTTCCTCATCCACGCTTCTCTGGCTTTCCTCGCTTGACGGCAAATCTCGTTCCTTATTCTCTTGTAGCAAGCCTGTCCTTCCTCAGTATTCGTATTCTTATACTTTCTCCTTTCTTCAATGAGGTCTAGGATTTCATCCGTGATCCATGGCTTTTTCTTAACACATTTTCTTATCCCTAGAACTTCTCTAGCGGCCTCCTGAAGTCCACTTCTTAAGGTAGTCCAGTTATTCTCAACTGAGTTTTCAGACTGATCTAGTCCTATCTTGCGCTCCACTACTTCTTGAAAGGCCTGTTGATTTTTTGGCTCCTTAAGTTTCTCTAATTGCCAGGTGTTCTTTGCTGATTTCTTCAATTTCTTGAATTTCAGATGGCATTTCATCATCACTAGATTATGATCACTGTCGATATCTGCCCCCGGGTAGCTTTTACAGTCCTTTATCTGGTTTCTAAACCTAAACCTCTGCTTCACTAAATTAGATCATACTTTCAAATTTCTCTGAGCTCTGGGGGGGTTTAATACCCCAAAATCCCCCTTTGCTGCACCACTGAGTATGACTTTACCAGTTGCGAAAATATGCATTGTTTGTTATGTCTGTGGGTTGGAATGACATGTTCTGCATCGGATGCAACAGGATTTATTATCTACTTTACAATACATAAGAAATAATGGTCATGGGCTTGGGCTGCATCACATGAGCCCAGAAGTTTGTTAGCAACTGTTCTAAACTGCCACTTACTCCTGCTGGACAGGATGTAATACGAAAGTGAATAAATGAACATCAAAAAACATCTCGTAAAGCATGCATAATTATGTCTTTCCTTCTCTTTTAACCTAATCTTTCAGCCTTTAGTATCTCTATGGCCCAAAATCTTTATTTCATAAATGGGACAAAAGATCTTCATCAAAGAAAATGAAAGGCATTGATTGCGATTCATTACCCACCATTCGTGAATACATATTATACAAATTATTAGGTTTTTGAAATCCCAGTTTAGACGAATGTTTATGGTCAATTTTAACCTCATTAAAAAGACCAGATTGGCGCCCATGCGATGCCACTGCACATGACGTCACAGGGACCTAGTTTCTATAGGAGTAGATAGGAGTTTTACATCTCTGAGATTACCAATGCATGCATGTGGCACAGACCTCAGGGAAACATCTCTTGATAAACACCTATTAAAACTGCCTATGGTTGAAAATTTTACTTCGTTTGATAAGGTATTCACAATCCTTATTTAAGCCAAGCGCTACCTGCTAGCAGGGTACTCTGCTACCTGCTAGCAGACTTCATTGCAGCGAATCACATACCCTCACCCCAAGGTCACCACACACGGCGACAGCGGGAACCAGAATGACATCACACGGAGTTTTCCCAGCATTCCTACTTAGCCGTCGCGTTTTCGCGTGCTTGAAAATTTTCACTTTTCATTAATCGCGAAACATAGATATCGTCATTTAAAAATCTAAAAGAGTGAAATTCGTACTCAAGAAGTAATAATATTTCGATTTAGGCAATAAAAAAATAATAGGAAACCACCCTACAGGCAACCGTCCCTTCTTAACTTAACTATAGTCCCTCCCTTGGTTGTCAATGGTTGAATTCCATTCCCTTGAGGTTATAGACTGTCATTCCATAATACTCTCAATGGGATAAGATGCATTAAAATAGATAAATGGGAGATTTTAGCCTATGTAGAAGTATTTCAATCAATTATCTTGGTAACCGTATTCACTTCAGGTTTATCCAAGGTTGATTCATTTTTGAGGAAAAAAGGTTAAACCTTGTAACTGGCAGTGGTGCAGCGAGGGGGGGATTTGGGGGTTAAAACCCCCCCCAGTGCTTAAAGAAATATTTAAATTTAATCCATTTTACTTAATTGGATTGATATTACTAATAAAATAGTGTAAGGATTAATAAAATATCCCTCAGAAAGCCGTAAAACTCACCATTTTGAACCATTTATCTTAAAATTCAGCAATTTATTGATCTCGCATCTACTGCTTATCCTGGTGGGTATTCCATACTCCCACACACCCCGGTATTAGTTGCACCTAAACCCTCCCAGCTTTAATTCCTAGCTGCGCCCCTGGTAACTGGCATTGTCAGGCAGTGGAGCAGCAAAGGGGTTTTGGGGGATAAAACCCCCCCAGAGCTCAGAGAAACAATGTGCGATAGTGTGGTATGTAAAGTTCTTCCATGTGGTATGTTGGGCATTTATTTGTTCTTGTTGTAAAGCAGGAGGTAACCTCCTGACTGTTCTGGGGGTCTGACCAAAAATACCATTCTATCTAGAGTGAATGGAATACCCAGGGGTAGGGCTATATCCCCACCCTAGCCCCTCTCTGGGTCTGCCAATGGATCCCAACATAGCAAAAGCATGCAAAATAGAGCCTAACTTTAGAGCTAATTTGTATTTCAATTCATAAAATATAGTTAAAAATCTACAAATAGCTAAATATATCATGCAATATAATTAACCCTTACAGTGCGGTGGGCTGAGATATATTGTCTCTTACGTAGTAACTACATTATTGAATTTGCTGGAAATTATTACATTGATATATTTCATTTCAGTAAACATAAAAATATTTTGTCAATATTAACCAGTTTAACCTCAATAATTAAAAAAAAAACTGCTTATGGACATGTAATAAAATAGCTTTGTAATTTTTCTTTTTCTAAGTTGCTACATTTTATGAAAATACCCTCTGTATTTCCCACCAGTTCCTCAGGAAGAAGGTTCAGGAAGAAAGTTCTCCAATTTCACTATGAGGGTTAAATACTTTAAAGTATTCTTGCTTCTACAATGAATTTTTGGACTATATCAACCCTCAACCTTCAATTTCCGTGCTTTATTAATACCAAAGATTGGACTGAGGGTTTTGCCGCACCCTTTTGATTGGAGCCCTATGCGGCCACATACTTTACTTACCGCTTAAACCAGCCCGCTGAGTAGAAGATAATTTTGAGACTGGAAGACTGTATATGTATGCATTTTTATAATTGGTGTGAGTGGGTGGATGGGTGACACAAATGAGCAGTGTTTATGACTTTTATTTCCCACTATGAAATGTATTCTATGCTTTCTATTTGGTGTATGTACTGGGTAATGGAGGGAGCTGGGGCTTTTCCTTTCCTGACATATTTGGATGAGGGAAAGTGAGGCAGGGTATGTTATGTGTCTACTCCAACACATGTTGATTGTTCTCCAAGGGTTGAAATTCCTTTTCTTCATATAGACCAGGGGTGTCAAACTCATTCATCTTGGCGGGCCACATTAGCCAACTTATACAGCTCGAGGGCCGCATATTTCAGGACTAATAACAGGAGACTTATATACAATACTACCGCAGCTATATTATAATTATTATTATTTAAAAAGGTAACTGAAAGAGAAGAAAGAGTTTATTTACTTTAATCTCTGGTACTAATACTCCCAGATACTTGACACCTCTTTGCCTGTACAAGTGCATGAAGAAATGCATGTGGGTAATATGGATGAAGTGCCAGTAAGTTTTGATCTCCCAACTGCAAGAGCTGTAAATCTTAAAGGAGCAAAGAAAGTGTCGTTTGCGATTGAAGAAGTCATGGTGCCGCGGGCCGCAGATTGTAAGGGAGCGGGCCGCATATTTGACACCCCTGATATAGACACTATAAGGGAAGGGAAATTTCTTCAAATTAGTCATTACAGCGATACACTTTTTTAATGATAGGGTGAATTTATGAGACAATATGGTCTGGTACGGTTTGGTATTTGGAGAGGGCCATGGACAATTTTCATAGCTTGCAGTACAGGTAATGGAAGGCAGTGGCGCAGCGAGGGGGATTTGGGGGGATAAACCCCCCCTCCAAAGCTCAAAGAAATTTTTAACTTTAATCCATCTTCTATATTATTTCTACTGTATAGATACCTTTTCTCAACTTATACGCAACCAAACTTTACAAATGAGGTACCAAAATGTGCAAAATTTATCAGAGAACATGCGACAGCATATCTTACTTCCTAAATATTGCTATTGTTTCCTAAAGTTGGTTTTTAAATAATTAAAAAGAATTAAATATTCCTGACGTTAACGGCGCACAAACTGATACATTTGTTCATTTGCAACAATATCTTGCATTCTTTAAATAACTTTTATCAAAATGCTACTGATTCCACATTCAAGTCTCCTGTTGGTACATAAGTATGAGTCATCATGTCCGTTTTACAGAGGATAGTGTAATTACTTCCAATGTTGTGCTTAAAGAGGTCCTCTGACCTCAATTTGTACGTGAAAATTCAAATTAAATTTGCACATAAGACCCTGCCTTTTTTTTCTACATTTTAAAATAAGAAACGTGCCTATCCCTCTGTGGACCTGCATTGAAAAGAGCGAGGGAAGCCCGCTGGGAGTGGGTGCAGCACGCTGGTTTTATTTTATTGGGTTAATTATAGAATAGTGTGAGAATTAATAAAATATCCGTTAGAAAGCCATAAAACTCACCATTTTGAACCATTTATCTACAATTTTTCTGGGGGAGGGCCACTGGCTTACCCAAGCGCGTATTCCATACCATTCAGACCTCCTAGTATCAGTTGCACTTAAAACCCCCCCTAGCCTTATTTCTTAGCTCTGCCCCTGATGGTAGGGAAGGTAGGGTGGAGATTTTTTATATGGTTATCAATACTTTCGTTTGGTTTTGTGTATTATGGAGCCTCAATGATTTAATTTCATATTAATAATTTTCATATTAAAATAAAGAGAGTATTTCGTAAAGTGATTGCTTTACGTTGTTCATAATCTCAAATATGAGAAGACCTGTCAGACCCTTGTGTCCCCCTTCCCCAGAAAAAAATCCTGGATCCGCCCCTGCTCCACAAAGATAGACACGTTCACCACCCTGGCGCCAAAGTCAAGTCTGCTGGAAATAATATCATGAGTCTCCCAGAATATTAACAAACTAAAAACCACAGGCAATTTGACCAACTCATCAATCCAATCCCTGGTAGTAAAAATATAATTTGAGCTAGTATAAACGAGCGTGCTGCGCCCGCTCCCGGCGGGCTTCCCCCGCTCTTTTCAATGCAGGTCCACAGAGGGATAGGCGCGTTTCTAATTTTAAAATGTAGAAAAAAAAGGCAGGGCCTTATGTACAAATTTAATTGGAATGTTCATATACAAATTGAGGTCAGAGGACCTCTTTAAACACAACATTGGAAGTAAATACACTATCCTCTGTTAAACGCACATGATGACTCATACTTACCTATCAACTTGACTTGAATGTGGAATCAGCCGCATTTTGCTAAAAGTTATTTAAAGAATGTGAGATATTGTTGCAAGAGAACAAATGTATCAGTTTGTGTGCCGTTAATGTCAGGAATATTTACCGGTTTTTGTATTTTTTGCTTTTGTTTTTGCTTGATTTTTTAAAAATTATTTAAAAACCAATTTTATGAAACAATAGCAATATTTAGGAAAAAAGATATACCATCGCATGTTCTCTGATAAATTCTGTGCATTTTGGTACCTCATTTGTAGAGTTTGGTTGCGTATAAGTCGAGAAAAAGGTATCTATACAGTAGAAATAATATAGAAGATATTACAATTCTCATGGGAAACAATTGAAGCATTTTGCTTTAGTTTTGCTTGTATCCATTCCCTCTTATTATTTTCCGCATCTGCTCAGAATAATTCATACATCTCTTCATTATATCCATAAAGTCTATTATTATTTTACTTGTCCCAGCTTAGCCCACAGGCTACCATCATTATCATGGATTCACTCAGATACTTACTCACAGGCCTGGAACTAGGGCATGAGCATAGGCGGATTTAGGTAAGCGGCTCAGGGGCTCATGCCTCTAGACGCTTGAAAAATATACAAGATTTGGAATACCGTGGTGTTATCATTAGGTTCGTTTTATTTTGTATATTACGGAGCCTCAATCATTTAATTTCATATTAAAATAAAGAGAATATTTTATGCAGTAATTGTATAGGTAATGTTTTAATCTCAAACTTGAGAGGACCGTTTGTCTGTCAGACACACCCCCCAGAAAATAATCCTGGATCCACCCTTGGACATGTGCCCCTGGTGGTAATATTTGAAAAGTTTATTTTAAAAAGTTATTTTATTCTTCTAATTAAATTATTTAACGATCTTTTCTATTATTTCTACTGTATAGATACCTTTTTCTCAACTTATACGCAACCAAACTCTACAAATGAGGTACCAAAATGCACAGAATTTATCAGAGAACATGCGATGGTATATCTTTTTTCCTAAATATTGCTATTGTTTCCTAAAAATGGTTTTTTAATAATTAAAAAAAACCAAAACAAAAAAAACAAAAACCGGTAAATATTCCTGACGTTAACGGCGCACAAACTGATACATTTGTTCATTTGCAACAATATCTCGTATTCTTTAAATAACTTTTAGCAAAATGCGGCTGATTCCACATTCAAGTCTCCTGTTGATAGGTAAGTATGAGTCATCATGTGCGTTTAACAGAGGATAGTGTATTTACTTCCAATGTTGTGTTTAAAGAGGTTCTCTGACCTCAATTTGTATATGAACATTCCAATTAAATTTGTACATAAGACCCTGCATTTTTTTCTACATTTTAAAATTAGAAACGCGCCTATCCCTCTGTGGACCTGCATTGAAAAGAGCGGGGGAAGCCCGTTGGAAGCGGGCGCAGCACGCTCGTAATTATTAAATGAAACATTATAAATGAAAAATATCAATTTGACGTTTTCATAGCAAATATACCGTGTGTAATTTCAACTACTGCATCTCAAAAAATTGCTTACAGATGTAGTATATTTTATTGGTTGGGACGGGGCTAGGCGGGAGCTCGGGGGACGGCAAACTTATCTTTGACCCCCCTGACAAAACTCGTACTTCCGGCACTGACTAGACATACATTCCTGTATCCTTTTTTGTTCTACGCGCAAGGTAAATTCTCCCCTTATCACCAGTGGCGCCGACTCCATGGGGCCTGAGGGGGCCCGAGCCCCCTCAAAAATTCGTTATGGGTGTGAGGAAAAAATGTGGCAGGCTTGTCGATTTTCCCTGGAGTGTCCAGATATCCAGATTCGAGTTATCAGGGTTCTAATGTTGATCATATGACTCTTCTAAAATCTTTAAAAAACTCACTAGGTACTTATAAAATTTCCCGGGGTAAGATCTCCGGTTTGGCCCCCCCAATGTTTTTTGTGAGTCGGCATCCCTGCTCAGTACTAGGATGGAAAAGCCATATTCAATCTTAGTTTTGCACTTCTTAATAGGGTGGTCTCCCATTATTTTTTTATTGCCTAAATCGAAAGATTATTACTCATGGAGTACGTATTTCACGCTCTTAGATTTTCGAATGACGATATCTATTTTTCGCGATTATACGAAAAGTGAAAATTTTCAAGCACGCGAAAACGCGACGGCTAAGAAGGAATGATGGGAAAAAGTTCGTGTGACGCATTTCTGGTTCCCGCTGCCACCCTGTGAGGTGACCTTGAGGCGAGGCTTGAGCGCTGATAAGACGCAGGCTGCTAGCAAGTAGCTGAGTACCCTGCTAGCTGGAAGCGCTTGGCTTAAATGTGGATTATTAACACCTTATTAAACGAGGAAAACTTTCCCACCTTAGCCAGTTTTAATAGATGATTATTAAGACATGTTTCCCTGAGCTCTGTTACTCATGCATGCATTGGTAACCTCAGACGATGTAAAACTCCTATCTACTCGTGTAGAAACTAGGTCCCTGTGACGTCACATGGAGTGGCATCGCATGGGCACCAATCTGGCCTTTTTCAAATGAGGATAAAATTGACCCTTGCAAATCGATTAAACCGGTATTTCTAAAACCAAATAATTTGTATATTATGAATACACTAATGGTGGGTAACGAATAGCAATCAATGCATTTCGTTTTCTTTGATGAAGGAAACTACCCTATTCATGGAACCAATGTATAGTTGTTGTTGACTTATTCGCGCCGTTGAGACCTTAGGCTTGGACACCGTTGTGCGCCACAATTAATACGCCGCGTCGCCGTCACAATCGAATTTTTATTGTGTGTGCGCATGTTTATTTGGGACAGGAACGTAGGACGAAACGATTGAATGTGTTGTGGAAAATATAAGTATTAGTCAAGCCATTGGCGACTCAAATCACTACTACCGATTCCCGTTAACGGCTCGCGTCTCACGTTAGCGTTCATTGTGTCCCGCCCTTAACACGGCTTTTAACATCCCATCCCCGCTTAGTACTCGCTCAGCCCATGCCATCCGCCCCTCTGTAACTCTTTCCCTCACCCACCACGCCCAGCACTTCGTCGCTCTTCCTCCCTTCATCCGACCACTTCGTCGTCTCCATTCTCCTCCAAGCCCACATCTTGAAAGCCTCTTTTCTCGTCCTCCCTTCTAAGTGTTTTCCGAGCAGTAAAACACTATATTTCACTCTTCATTAGCCTTTCCTGAACACTTATGCATAACAATTTTTAAATTTTCCTTTTTTAAAACTAGAGGAAAATATTTTTCACATCTTCTATATTATTTCTACCGTATAGATACCTTTTTCTCGACTTATACGCAACCAAACTCTACAAATGAGGTACCAAAATGCGCAGAATTTATCAGAGAACATGCGACGGCATATCTTACTTCCTAAATATTGATATTGTTTCATAAAATTGGTTTTTAAATAATTTTAAAAAAATCAAGCAAAAACAAAAGCAAAAAATACAAAAACCGGTAAATATTCCTGACTTTAACGGCACACAAACTGATACATTTGTTCATTTGCAACTATATCTCGCATTCTTTAAATAACTTTTATCAAAATGTGGCTGATTCCACATTCAAGTCTCCTGTTGATAGGTAAGTATGAGTCATCATGTGCGTTTAACAGAGGATAGTGTAATTACTTCCAATGTTGTGTTAAGAGGTCCTCTGACCTCAATTTGTACATCAACATTCCAATTAATTTGTACATAAGACCCTGCCTTTTTTCTACATTTTAAAATTAGAAACGCGCCTATCCCTCTGTGGACCTGCATTGAGAAAGAGCGGGGGAACCCCGCTGGGAGCGGGCGCAGCACGCTCGTTATTTATAAGCTGATGGTGGAGTATCGGAATGGTCGAAGCATTATTTTATATTTAGTGCTCCTTTTAGGCTTAATGGTCACGGGCATATAGATTGGGAAGCAATGCTCCATTAGGGTGGCCCAAAAGAAAAATTTTTTTGAAAGTTTGTGGGGCGACTTCATTTTATGGTGCAATTTCATGTATAAACGACCCACAAAAAAATTCGGCTCGATTGCACAATATTTGACCCTGCCGAAACGCGTTTAAACATTTTCGGCTAGGATGTAAGGCATTTTGCCTACTTTACAGGGGCTATTTACCGTTTTCTCCGGTATTTGCTTTAGAAATTGTTGTTAAATAGAATAAATACAATACTTGTTGATAAAAATTATTATTACAAATCAGCATTGCTCCATATTGAATCCAAACCTGTATGTAACACAATCAGTCGCTTCAATAGGTGTGTGGGCTTAATGTTAGGAGAAGTAGGTCTAGGCGGCAGTTGTGCAGCGAAGGGGGGTTTGGGGGATAACCCCACCCCAGCCTCTGAGAAATTTTTTAGTATGATCTGTTTTAATTAATTGGATCAATATAAAATTTAGACTAGTGTAAAGATCAATAAAATATCCCTCAGAAAGCCGTAAACCTCACCATTTAGACCATTTATCTTAATTTTTTCTAGGGGAAGGGCCCCCGCACCTCACGCTTACCCTGGCGGATGTTCTATACCCCCTAACCCTCCAGTATTACTTGCGCCTAAAACCCCCCCTAGCCTTAATTCCTAGCTGCGCCCCTGCTAGGCGGTACAAAGTAGTATAGGTGTGTACTCATAACCTATGCATAAGAGGGTGCTGTTTGGAGGTAGTTGAAAATCGGCATGACTGAAAAATCGTTATCATGTAATTACCAATGCCGAAGAAACCCGAAAACAGGCTTAATGCTAAGGACCCGAGAAGCATTTGGCATGAAATATTGAGGGGCTTGGTCGTCGGCCACTTTTTTTCCATTGTTGGCTGTGGCTTTGGAAGGAAAGAAAGCGGCTTCAAGTGCGCGATGTCATCTCTCAACTCCCCCCAGGCAACACCTTAATCCTACCACTCCATCAGTTAAAGATCCAGAGGTATTTTTTTTTCCTTCGTTTGAGTTTGAAACTTGAGAAGCATTACCTATCGCTTAACTAGCATTTAGTGTCATCCAACAGTATCCCTTTTTGAGTCCGACTATCGCATCAATGAGATAACGAGGCCCCGAGTTTTTTTTATCGGTCATCTCCATGCATTATTTTTTTATCCAACAATTTCCCTCGCCACCGAAAACAATTAGCTATCTTCAGCTATGCATCGCGTAATGAGCGGGTTGAAAGACTAAGTCATCGATCAATTGACCACACGAGTTGCTGGGGGAAGACAAAGCAAACAACAATTCGTTGGCGCTGGAAGAAAAAAAAGAATGGAGAAAATGCCACCACCGGTCACATTATTGTAATATATCATAGAATAAATTTACTGCATATCAGTAAGTATTTCATGGCTTTGAATCAAGATGATTCATTTTAATAATATGCAAAGTTGCCCTGCATAATGTTGTTTAAATTTATTCTTGATAGTTAGGTATAATTGGTAATGGAACTGAGGTTGCCCCATTACATTTTCAAGATTAATAACATTTCCTCTAAAATCATCTTTGTGCGTATATGTGAATGTCACCTCAAAGTTTCAACGATTGCCTTGACCAAATTTTAAAGAGACGTATCATAAGGTATCCCGTTGACTTATTTTTTTCAGGATTTTATCATCAAGGATACGTTATTGTTTTTAGGAAAAACACATGTATACTGTCATGCAACAGTTTTATTTTAATAGCTGATTTAATTTTCTTTGTACTTGAATGCCCCTAATCATGCTCCCATGGGATACCCTCGATTTATCTTTCACTTTCTTAATTGAGTGGGTGAGTACAATGATTTTGTTTTCTAAACAGAGTTAGGTACAGAAATTAGGCATAGATACACACACGAGATCAATTAGGTGTTCAGTAGAGCATTTGATTTTCCACTCGATGTCAGCACAGGACAGAGACTAACTCGTATCCCTTGGCAACCATTTTTTTGTGTATTTATTCTAACTATTAACTTTACCTAACTCTGTTGAGAAAGAAATCGCTTTTACCCCTCTGCTTCTCAACCCTTCAATTGACTTTTCCATGGATATGCACTGCAGTTTTTTTTTACTAGCCGTATTTATTTTTAAAACGAAATCAAAGCTCTCTATCTTATACTATGCATGTATATTGTCCGCGCATTGTGTAGGTACGGTGAGTGTAATGAATATTTATTCCTGCATACCTCTTTCGCACTTCCTGCGCGCCAGGGCTAACGCTGGAGTTAATTCTCATGAGGAATTTTCGCGCATTCCTGCACACCCTACCAATTCGCAAGCGCCTCACGCAATTTCAATTAACTGACGACGTCTTGATTATTTCTCGCGATGGGAATATCGCTCTTTCATAGGCGCTGCGTTCCCGTACTTCCTTCCAATTAGTCCATCTTCCGTTGACTGGGCAACAATTTTATTCTCCGGTATACCTCCATCCGTCGGCAACAAAGGGTTGGAGCGGCAGCGCAATGATATGGCATAACCGGTACGACTTCAAGTCTGACTGAGTCGCGAATTCATTTGTATTTTCTTCACTAATGACGGAAGAAGAACGATGAAAAAACTTTTTACTGAAAATACCTTATTCTTATGTTTTTAAAGTTGCTGAATCCAAATATGATGGTTTTAAATTTGCATCACCCACCATTTATTCACATTTTACAGTTAAATTTATGAAATCAAGCAATTTTTTTTAGAATTTAACAGCTTTTTTATAGCTTAATAAAATTGAAAAAAGTAGGTCTAATGAACGAAGATAATGGAGATTACTGTTGGTACTTCACCGAGAAGTTCAGCAAGCGATTCATCGCAGAAAAAGCTACACAAGCTACTGCAAGAAGCTACACAAGCTACTACAAGAAGCTTCAAGTAAAAAAGGGAAAGAAAATGTAGACCGATTCCAGTTGACAAGTGAACCCTGTGTTATCACGCTGTAGGAAATATAAACAATTTTATGATGTAACACAGTGTTTCATTGATTTCCCTGTATACCGTATAGGGGTGTTAGACTAAATATTAAATACATATTGCCTGGAAACTATGGGTGATACAAAAAAACTAAGGCCAGGTTTGGATTCGGGAAATCAAAATCTATAAAGATCAGCTATTAAAATAAAAAGTTTTCAAACACAATTTTTTTGTTGGCCTGTGTAATTTAAGGCGTTCTTTTGGAAAGCAGAGAAATATATAGACGCTTTATCACCATTTTGTTACCTGAGATGAAGATAATTACTTGTTGAAATACCTCCAAAATTTACGTCCATATTTTACCCGCGCAAGAATTTATCTTGTCGTCTCAAAGAGCCTTCCTCAGTTTCAAAAAAAAGTTCTATCATAAAAAAGGCGTATGAAGAGAACGGCATTCATTATATGCGACTCTTAACTATAACGATCAAGGCAAAAATTAATTACTTGCTCTGGGAAAAAAGGAGACTAATTACGTTTCAACGTATTTAATGCAGGTAATTAGTAATTTACTTGTTCCGTGTTCCCCATGCCGGGAAAAGATTTTTGTCAGCGCCTTCATTAGATTTAAGATGTTTCATGAGGTCATTTTTCATATTTTTCGTTCCGCCGAAAATTATGATCTCTTTTTTGATCTAATTTTCGGTAAATTCAAGCTTTTCCCGTGATATTTCATAAACTGGTGATGATATAGCCTAACAAGCAACATTTTTTAATAGATTTACTCCTCGTTATTGAGTGTAAATCACTGGGAAGCACAAATACAACCTTTATTTTCCGTATTTTTTCTGATTACGGCTGCTATTAGCATGAAAAATTGGCCACTAATGGTAGTAAATTATGAGGAAGACTTGAGAAGCATAGGAATTATTATAAGTACATTTGGATAAAAATTCTACGTTAATCTTGTACAATTGCACGTGGACAATTCCACAAACTTTTGTCCCTAGAAGCATCAGATTTTGATAAAATAGTCTGCATAGGCGTTCACCACTAACTAAAGAGGCCTTTTTGTGAATAAAATATGCGATTTATGAGAATTTTGATTTTAAAGTATTTTTGCAGAATAAACGTTCCTTGAAACATCTAATTATTTCTTATTCCTCACTGATTTTCCGTAAAGCTATGGTTAACATCTTATTTTAAATCTAAGATATTGCGTAGCTTAATTAATGTATGAAAATCGACTAAATATCTTTTCTTACCATTGTTATATTTAAATGTTAAAAGATATTTAATCTACCTACTTTTCGCAAATAATCCATCTCCAAATTGGCCCAAACTTTTATTTTGTTATCTATTCACACATACCTTACTGATGCAAGTATAAAATTAATTGGCAAATCGCAAATGGATTTTATAATTATTTTAACATTTATAATTTTATCTCGCGCTGCGTCTCTGCTCCCCCATTAGAAATACATGCAGCACGGTTGCAATACAAATCCGTGGTGTGATAGCTGCTCCAGATATTAGTAATATGACCTATTTTCTCAATGATGAAATGTAAATACGGTCGGCATTTGTCATCTGTGCTATTAATACGGCTTTTACGAGTCTAATGCGGCAGCTGGACTAAAGATTTGGATAAGACAGCCTGCTAGTATGACTTACTATAAAGTTATGCTCCAGCCATTATGGTTAAGTAGGAACTTAATTATTTTCTAGCCTAGATGAGATATTATTCAAACTAGCATCGAAATGATTGATCCAAGAGGAAAAAGGTATTAGTTTTATTTCTGAAATCGATCCACCTCGTTTTGCTTTCCAATAAGATGAATGTAAATCTTACGGCCACATATATATTTAGTATTTACATTCAAAGACCCAAAGGTTTTAAACTGATGAAAATCAGTTTAACACCGACTACTTTGGAAAGGAAAACTACCAAGAGAATAACAAGAAATATTTTCATGGATAATTTTTCATGATTCCTGTTTTGTTCAAATAGCATTCCCTTGATGAAATATACTCTTCGGCAATGGCAAAAGTTTTTCAATGCTTAATTTTTACTCTTGTTAGAAATAAAAAGGGTCGCTCATCGTTAATCCTTCCACAATTCATTACTCTTTACTCTTGTTCAAATTTACCTATCATATGTGAGGTCTAAACGACGATTTAACTTCTTTATGTAAGTTGAAGTAAAAAAATAGCAAATTGAAATCTTTTTAATAAGTTCAGGGAATGCCTTATACTATCATAAATTTAACCATGAAGTCAGATTCAACAATGAATGAGGATTACGGATATCAATAGTCGTATAATACACGTCTAATCCTGGAATTTCGCCGTTAACCATAGGCCCATTAGAGTTAACATTAATTTTTGTTATTCCCTTTAGGAACTTCTTTCCTCGCCTAATGTCTGTAAAGAATTAGCAAACACACCCGCGCTTGAGAGGCTCTAAAGTCTAAACGAAGCCATCAATTCCAATGCAACCAAAAACAAAAGACAGAGAGTTTATTTCTGCGTTGGATTTACTTTTAAAAATCTTCCGCTCGATAGTATTTCCTGTTCTTATAAAACAATTTTCTCAAAAAAGTACCCTTTTTTGCGCGTAAAATCAATTTGCCCAACTTTGAGCGCTTGGTATTCCGGTAGTTTCCGTTCTAATAACTTGAAATAATAATCAAAGTAAGCCAGATTCAGAATACATAGTTTGCAGAAAACAAATTGTTTGTACCTTTCAAATTGATGGATTTGTAGTTAACGACGAAAACCTCTGCTAACTTCAAAACCAGTCGGTCAATAGGGTGGTTTCCTATAATTTTTTTATTGCCTAAATCGAAAGATTATTACTCCTGGAGTACGTATTTCACGCTTATGGATTTTTAATTGACGATATCTATTTTTCGCGATTAAACGAAAAGTGAAAATTTTCAAGCGCTCGAAAACGCGACGGCTAAGTAGGAATGACGGGAAAAAGTCTGTTTTTCGTAAACGTATTTTGGTTCCCCTGCCGTCTTGTGAGGTGACCTTGGGGCGAGGCTTGAGCGCTGAGACGACGCAGGCTGCTAGCGGGTAGCTGAGTACCCTGCTAGCTGACATCGCTTGGCTTAAATAAGGATTATTATTCCCCTATCAAAAGAAGGAAACTTTCCAAACTTAGGTATTTTTAATGTGTGATTACTAAGAGATGTTACCCTGAGCTCTGTGCCTCACGCATGCATTAGTAATCTCAGACGGTGTAAAACTCCTATCTACTCGTATAGAAACTAGGTCCCTGTGACGTCACGTGGAGCGGAATCGCATTGGCGCCAATCTGGCCTTTTTCAAATGAGGTTAAAATTGACCGTTGCCATTCGTCTAAACTGGGATTTCTAAAACCAAATAATTTGTATATTATGAATACACTAATGGTGGGTAATGAATCGCAACCAATGCCTTTCGTTTTCTTTGATGAAGGAAACTACCCTATGGAAAATTGACTGGTACTTTTGTTTTGCTTTTAGTTTTTGTAGGGTTAGCGGTGAATTATGGCGATTTTTTCTGTTGAGACAAATCGAAAGCTCCATGAACTGAGTCGGAATGCTTTCCCGTGAAATTGCTCCTTACGTTCGGCTACAACCCGTATTTCTTCCCATGCTTACTCTTCATCTCGTAGTTGTGAAGGCGGAACCGTTGTACTCCCGTATCTCTCAGCATGGATGCAAATTTGTGTTTTATCAGAGAGGGCATCTTGGGAGCGTTAAAGGTTTAAGAATTTTACTTAAGTTGGTGATTAGTTTTCTATCAGCCATTTTTTAACGACCAAACACCGAAAAATCAAGTGGTTTTTTTTTAGCTTTAGCTAATTGGTTACCCAAAAAAGGCCCACCCATCCATCGTGTCTTGCCTGTTTACAATGTTTAATCGAATTATTAATATGAATTACGTTTGAAAAACACTTTTCGAGGAAATCGGCGGGAAGAAGGAATATTCATTGAACTTTTTCGTCCTACAATCTTTACAAGTGCTTTAATTAGTAGTACAGTCCTATGACTTTCTCAGTCATCCCAAGTTGGCCACTTTAATCTTTCGCCTTATCTGTCATGTGAAAATTTAATTCTGTTCAATAATGTTGAGGCCTCGACTAAAGAAGGGAACTAGCTTTCTCCATCTCTTAGGCAAAAATCCATTAATTAAAAACAAAAAATAATAGGAAACCACCTATTTGGAGGCGTGCGAGAATTGGGTGTGGAATAGAATGGATAAGGTGAAGTGGACGTAGAGGAGGAGGAACGACGAAGTGCTGGACATGGTGGGTGAGGGGAGTCAGACTCTAGATGAGGTGCAGAGGAGTAAGAAGGCATGGATTGAGCGAGTACTGAGCTGGGAGGGGATACTGAAAACAGTGTTTAAGTGTAGAATGTTGGGTAAACGAGGGAGAGGAAGGAAGAGAATTGGTTTTTCAGGTAGAATGAAAGGGAGTTGGCCTTATTGTGAATTTCAGAGGAAATTCCATGAAGTGAGTGGGTGCTGCCACAATACTTCCAAAATTCTCCATGAAAACCTACCTTAATCGGTAAAATGATTTTATAATAATAACAATAAAGCCTAAAATAATTTCTTCTTTTCTGATGTTATGAGTATTTTTTGAAAGGAAGACTTTTGTGTCGTATGACCGTATTATTATAAAATTTCTCCACTTATCCTCCTCCTTCACGATAGAAGTTATTTTCGGAGCAAGGATTTTGTAGCTATTATATACAACATCATTACCATGTTATTAAAAATTTGAATTAGGATATTTACGCTTCTCGCAATTGAAATATCGGTAGAATACTTTACTACAAGAAATAGCTTATATCGTTAAAATACTTGGACATTTATTCGTATTTTATTTACATATATAGCTTACATTTAATCTACCAAATGGGGAAAATAATCTAACTTGATTATATACGTCCTATTACTTTTGCTCGATTACAGGGCATCGTTAACTATTAATTAAATGTTAAGAAGCTACGGAAGGGCAACCATCAACGGCTCTTCGTTCACGCAGTTTATTTATAAAAATCTCATAATTATTCTATCCAATTGATGAAGAATTGTCCTCCTTTATGTTGCATTTCATATTAATTTTACTCTATCAGTGGACTTTGTTAACTATTAATTAAAATTTAAGAAGTAACGGAAGCGCAACCATCCAGAGTTCTTCGTTAATGCAGTGGCTACGTGCGAATCACGATGTGTGAAGATAGCGACATGAACCGGAGCATGACGGCCGTGGAATACCTTCCCTGCTCTATACATATAGAGTGGAAGTGGCTGTCTCGTGTGGGGAAAATAAAGAAAGAAAATTGAGAAGATCTAAAAGAGTTCCGCTCACCTGGGCGGATGTCTGCAGAGAGAATGCGAAAGAGGAAATGGTGTCTTGAGTCAGGAAGAAGAGAGGCCCTGCAGGAGTGGTTGTTGAGGCGGTGCTGGTAAGGGGGGGTGGCGGCGTCTGTTATTGCCCCGGAGACAGGTTAACTCTTTCAACGCGCTCAAGATGCCCCCACTGATAAAGACACACATTTGCATCCACGGTGAGAGACGCGTGAGTACAACCGTTCCGCCTTCGCAACCCCCTTAAGGCAGTTTGAGCGCCTCGGTAAAAGTAAAAAGAAATTGATGAATCTTTGGTCACATATTATTTGAAAGATGCACTTTAAATGATCCAAACTAAACGCGATTCCCATTTGCCGTTTTTTTAGATTTTTGACAGCAAAATTACAAATAATTTAACTTGGCCTTTGATGGAGAAATACGATTTTTTCTATCTAGCGAAGCTGCTCGTAAGAAGAAGTTGTTGAGACAGTTCTCATTGGAAGCAAACTTCTATGACGAATCTAAATATGTTCGGAAAAGTATAATTTAATGATAAAATAAGAAGGATATTATCGAAAAACTGCTTGAAAATGGCAACATCACATGATACCAACATAGCAAAACTAAAACAAATACACCAACTTTGCCTTTGCGTGTAATGTAAATATACATATATTTTTTCCCGGCTCATACTGGAGTCTTAAGTCTCCTTTGTTTATAAATAAATATATTTATTTAAGATTTTGGATTTATATAGGGCCTGCAGGGGTGGAGGGGTAGTTGAGACGGTGGTAAGGGGGGGAGGCGGCGTCTGTTATTGCCCCGGAGACAGGTTAACTCTTTCAACGCGCTCAAGATGCCCCCACTGTTGTGACGAAGTTTGTGACGAAAGTAGGCGAGGACTTTACCCAACCGTCAACGAGGTTGGCAAAATAGGGTGGTTTCCTATCTTTTTTATTGCCTAAATCTAAAGATTATTACTCCTGGAGTACCCATTTCACACTTTTAGATTTTTAAATGACGATATCTATTTTTCGCGATTAAACGAAAAGTGAAATTTTTCAAGCGCGCGAAAACGCGACGGCTATAGTAGGAATGATGGGAAAAAGTCCGTGTGACGTATTTCTGGCTCCCCCTGCCACCTTGTGAGGTGACCTTGGGGCGAGGCTTGAGCGCATATACGACGCAGGCTGCTAGCAGGTACCTGAGTACCCTGCTAGCTGGTAGCGCTTTGCTTAAATAAGGATTATTATTCCCCTATCAAACGAAGGAAACTTTCGGAACTTAGGTATTTTTTCCTGAGCTCTGTGTCTCATGCAAGCATTGGTAGTCTCAGACGATGTAAAACTCCTATCTACTCGTATAGAAACTAGGTCCCTGTGACGTCACGTGGAGCGGAATCGCATGGGCGCCAATCTGGCCTTTTTCAAATGAGGTTAAAATTGACCGTTGCCATTTGTCTAAACTAGGATTTCAAAAACCAAATAATATGTATATTATGAATACACTAATGGTGGGTAAGGAATCGCAATCAATGCCTTTCGTTTTCTTTGATGACGGAAACTACCCTATTTGGGCAGTATAATAGGGGAGTGTAGGAAACCTTGACAATGAAGTGCTTGTCTTGTGAGTGGTCCTGAGTTCAACTTTCGGCGAAATACATCCAACACCCAAAAAAACGTTCTCGTGGCCCAGGAAAGGAATTTGCCCCCCTACCTTGAATATGTGCCATGGAAATCTAGAGCTTACTTCCAGTAGACTTCGTCTATTTTTTTAACCTACGTTTAAGCATCTTTCGAAATTATTATCTCGGACTAAAATTCTTAGTTTACATCTTTACACCAAGGTAAATTTCGCATTGGAGATATACTAAAGTCTCCTTAGTATGCACTTTACCGCTTTTTATTGTGAAATTCATTTCAATCGTTCGTCGTTTTGGAACAAGTAAAAAAATCATCGCCCAAATCTTCTGCAGTACCACACGCTTATAAAAGATTTCAGGAGACCAGGATTTTATTTTGTTGTAAAAGGGATTTCATTATGTCAATATTAAAGGATTTTGTCTTTTGCATCACAGGATTGGCGGCTAATATTCCGTATATCGTCTTTACTTAAGCAACAGATCCGTTTAACAATCGTCCCACCCCTTCCATCAAACGGCTGTTAAGGGATTTATTTTAAGATCAGCAATAGAACTATGTGGTGATGACATCTACATCTACATAATACCCTGCGAGCCTACTTCTAGGGTGTTTGGCAGGGGGTGACCAATCACCAACATGCAGCATGCAAGAGGACCGCCACGTGCACACCGCACGGTCATAGAAATATTACGCACACTAGAAAAATATACATGCTTATTCATTAAAAAAATTGCTAATGGTTAGTAATTCCTAGTGCAAATACATGCAAGATTAGAACTATGAAAAAACACGCAATGAGTGATCCTAGCGAGCGATGCCATGAACCTTATCAATTGAGACAACGTTGCTATCCTTAATTGTTCGAGGGAATAATGACATTTTAAATCTCTCTGTTTTGCAGTCTATTTGTTTTATTTTATTCTCATGATCACGTCTACTATAGTACGATGGTAAACGAAGGATACGCTTCACGTCGTCTGAGAAAATATCTTCTTCGAATTTCCCAAGTTAGTTAAGCCTATACTTCGATCTACGCTCCTGTAAAGATCCCCATCCTGACTCGTGTAACATACTTGAAACGCTGCACTTTTTGTCGTAACAACTCATCACAAATCTGGCCGCCCTGCGCTGTACTCGATTGATTTAAGCTATTAGGCCTACCTCGTAAGGGTCCCACACGCTAGCAGCATATTCCACGTGAGGCCTCACTAGAGTCAGGTAGCTTATTTCTTTCACCTTTTTGGGTATTTACCGCGTTCCAACGATTGCTGGAACAATCGTAATCTGAATGAAGCATTACTGTTATACGTGCATATATTCTACATATCAACCAACTCTTCCACGAAAAAATCCACCCTCGTCATTGCGTCTGTTCGATTTGCTGGAATCCTGTCTGCTGATGCCTACAGGGCGCTCCTATATCCTCCAGAGGGGTAGTGATGTTTGCTTGAGGTAAAGGATAGTAGTTGGAGAAAGCAGACAAGAGGGTTTTTTTTATTTGAGCGAGCGGGGAGGTGGTGGCCCAGACTCCCGTGGTAGACGGTGGTTGTGAATGCGGTTGGGGAATAAGCGGACGGCCCGTAAATCGTGGGCCGTGGGAACACCCATAGCTGAGGGACAGGGACAACAAACGCGCACCTTTCGAAAAGGGGTGGAAAAAAACCCACCCCCGCAATTAGACCCTCGGGATGGCAAACAAAGAGCTTGAAAGCACCGAAAAGAAGGGTTATAAATATGAGGACGATCCCGGCCACTTCTTTTTTACGTACCTATCCATTCTTGCGCTCACTATTGAGTAGACGCGTCGGCATTGGGATCGTCTTTCTCTTCGTGCTTGTTGGCATTTTCCAACTTCCTGTCTGCTTCTTGGCCTCTCCTTCTTTTTCTGTTTTACCGTCTGCGGTCCGCGCTCATCTACGGCCAATCGTAGTTCTTGACGGAATTAGCCCTGATTTGGTCGAAGTGGCATCAGGTGTCCCACAAGGAAGCTCATTCGGTTCCCTTTTGTTCATCATTTACATAAATGACCTCTGCTCCCGAATCACCTGTAAAATACGTTCATTTTCTGACGACTCTGTCATTTATCGTGAAATTAGTGATCGCTTTTAACTTTGAAATTCCGACATCGTTTTAAACAACGTTCATGTGTGGATTCAAGGGTGAGTGGGGACTAGAACTTAACTGTAGCAAATTCACGGCGGTACATTTCTTGCTTAAGTTGTCCAACTATCTCCATGTATGTATTGTGGATCATATCTACATTAAGGCGACTGATGAAGTGGAGTATCTAGAAAGTACCATAACTTAGAAAGTATCGCGGGGAACACATAAAAAAATATATGTGGAAGAGCCCTAAAGAGTATTTCACACTCATGCTGTAACAACTTTATGCAGAGAGTATATGGGATTCAGTGCAGAAAGACTTAATCCCTGAACTCAATAGATTACATAATAACATGCTCTAATTATGGCTGTTAATCGAAATTCATAGTTTTAATTAATTTTGTTAAAACGTTGAAGGATAAAAAATTCCTTCAAATCAATGTGACACAAGTATTTGGCAACAAACAGTACTAGCCATTATATTATAAAATCACATCTAGAACCATTCCATCATAATTAATACGAAGTGTTGATAGACAAAAGGATTGATAATTGTTGGCCTCGGTGTCGGCGGTTCCATCTGTTTACATCCTTGCCTGCCAAACCGAAGGTCGCGGATTCGAGTCCCACCCGGTTAGCATACCCCTATTTAAGGCAAGGGTGCTTGTGATATTGCATCGTTATTTGCTTTATCCCCTCGATTTAAAGTCCTAATAAAGCTTTTTTCGGGGTGATGAATTTTTGAAATGAGATATTTTCGATGATGGTAAGTATCTATTAATTTCATTACTATTCAATGCCATTCCTTGCAATTAGAAATAATATACCGCAAATAATACTACTGATAATTAACGGATCTCTACTAATCGCTATGCTGCTGGCATTTTTGAAAATCGATTAAAATGCGATTTATTTCGAATGCGAAATACTTCAATCTTCTGAGAGATGGCCTGTAGATTTCTAACTCCCAATGGAGTACCCTTCGTTGTATAAAAGGAACTATGCAAAATTTCATGAATGAGCCTTTCACAATCAAGCATGTGCTTTTCTCATGTGTGATACGAATTTTAGTGCTTTTTAAGGGTCTTGATCTGACGAACACTCAGCCCTGGAGTTATTCCAACTTCACTCAACTCATTTGAGAGATTAACTGGCGAGAACACCTCGTGGAGATATGCCAGGTGCTTTTTTTTCCTTCCTTGCGTCATTAAATTCGTTCAGGGGCTGGAGGGAATTGCTTGGCAGGCGAATTGTTTCCGGTATGGTGTAGACGAACCATTTTTACAGGCTCATTTCACAGGCCATGAAGAAAGTACATTTAACACGCGGTAAATATGCATTGTGGTATTTGGTTGGTGTGGTGGCTAAAGTATCGACTTTATACCTTGTGGGACCGGGATCATATCCCGGCCGTGGCGTAGATCAGTGGAGCAGGTAGGTGGTGGATCCAAGGGGTACGGATTACCCCCCAATTATGAAAACACACTCATATTACTTCATGAAAGAAAACAAAATATTGAGTAATCATCCATTTACAAAAGATTTCTTTAAAAAAATATGTTTTCGATTATGAAAAGTGTTCATATTAATTTACAACCCTTTACTTAGTACTTAGTTTAACTTTTTCACCTTGGTTTTGTTCCCCCCCCTCCTCCACGAACCAAATTCCTGGCTATTCCACTGACGTAGATGTATCAGAGACTCCCGATTCCTCGAGCATTAATAACCCTAGGGTTAGAAAAATAATTGTAATTCAATCGATAATCGTAGCTTTCAAATATCAAGTACTTGGTAACGATAAAATGGGGAAATTACGTGATGAAAAGCACCACCGCTTTCCTTAGAGAGGGTATGCTAGCCACAAGAAGCTCGAAGGACCAGCTGGAAATAAATTGGTATATGAACTCTTTCACCCTTAATAATTGGACGATTATTAATAATTATACATTTAAGACCGAATTAAATCTCATTCATTTCTTTAAATTTTTATAATTTTGGAGTAACCACACGGAATTTTTTCTATTTGGGAATCTTTTGGCCCCATCTTATGATTTCACCACTACCGACGTATTATGAACACCATGGCCGGCTCATTCATCTGACCTAAATCATCGATATACTATGCCATACGCAGTGGTAAATAAGGAATAACTATATTGAGAATAAAACGGTCCATCTTTAATAAATATCAGTCGAACTTGTGTTGATCATGTTTTTCTTGCACAGTATTGGGCATCAGAGAAATAAACCAAAATTGTCATGAAATGAATGTGAAAAATTGTAAATTCCTCTCGACCGTGAAGAATGTTAACTTTTCGGAGACAATGAAGAGCAGCGACCCCGATGACATCAGATAAGCTTTCCACAACGTTGGATAGCATGGTGCTTCTTTGCAAATGCTTTTACAAGTTATTCATATGGCGGAAATCTGTACTTTCTAATGCCTGCATAAATTAAAAGACAAGTATTATATTTTATGTCGATCACAACATTTTGGTTACACTTCAATGTGAAAGAATAGTTATATTCATTCATCCTCTATTCCTAAATTTGGGCCCTAAAAATGATTAATTTACATTCTATTTTTTTTAATGCTGATTTTTCGTTTTTATGAATGATATGAGAATGGCGATCGTGGCTGAACAATGGCCAACTCTTAAACATGATACAATGTGCAGTAAATGCTTGATACCATGCCAGATGCACTTCTTGCTCCTGATAACCTCATTGTCACTGGAAATCATGATCCTTTACTCGGAACATAATTAAACCCCGCAGCTATGCAATGGACCAAAACTGATGGAAAGCATTGCAAAATACATATCTTTATTACTTAACTTTGTATCTATGAATACCTGCTGTAATCCTCGGGATACTATTCGCTTTTAGTTTTCTTTAGGAACAAATATATTCGCGACACTATCTACATTTACTTTATAGTTTCATGAATTAACATCGTCGTTCAAATACCGAACATCACTCTCGCGATGTCTCCTTGTTAGCTTTGATTGAAATCGTCGCCCTGTTCATCTCAACGATTTGTTACCAATTTAGATGCATTCCTTATATTTTTATGGCACCTATATAGAATTGACGTTTGCCTTAATTTGCCTTTCTCTCGAGTACAACATAATTACATATGAGGATATACTAGGGCGAACTATTCAAACTTTAGGCTCAGACTAATTTTCATAAGGGATATAAATTAGAAGTTTCAGTGTGATAGCGACAGCTTTAAAGCAGTAATAGGGTAGTTTCCTTCATCAAAGAAAACGAAAGGCATTGATTGCGATTCGTTACCCACCATTAGTTTATTCATAATATACAAATTATTTGGTTTTAGAAATATCGGTTTAGACGAATGGCAAGGGTCAATCATGCGATGCCACTCCACGTGACGTCACAGGGACCTAGTTTCTATACGAAGGAGTTTTACATCGTCTGAGGTTACCAATGCATGCATGAGGAACAGAGCTCAGGGAAAAATGTCTTAATAATCACCTATTAAAACTGGCTAAGGTCGGAAAGTTTTCTTCGTTTGATAAGGTATATATAATTCTTATTTAAGCCAAGCGCCACCAGCCAGCAGGGTACTCTGCTACCTGCTAGCATCCTGCGTCGCATCAGCGCTCAGAGCCTCGCCCCAAGGTCACCTCACTTGCGGCAGCGGGAACCCAGAACGACGTTACACGGGAGCATCTTAAAGCGGGAAATACGTACTCCAGGAGTACGTATTTCCCACTTTAATAATCTTTCGACTTCGGCAATAAAAATATAATAGGAAGCCACCCTATTAGTCTCGAAAAAGTAATGTTTTAGCCGAAGTGATGCATTCTCTAAATGATACAAAATGTACCATGGTGACCGCATTATAGTGTAAAAAAATATATTTGAGGAATCGTCACCGTAGCATGGAAATTCATTCCTAACGAAAGGCCACAGGCATAAATTGAAAGAGTAGGTATACAATAGCGGCCGTTTCGACTTTTTTTAAAGCATCAGTCGATGTGTGAGGGTCAGAGCAGTATATTTAAAACAGAATAAACGCAGACTCCCTCAGTACACCTTCCATTGAAGATTCATCGACAGGAAACTGGGAAGAGAAACACATTCCCGCTAAGCAAATATTTATTCGTTTTTATTGGCCTTTTCAAGCGTTGGATCCACACGTTCGTTCCCGCCAAATTCTCTCACATCGGAAAGCAATGCTTTTATTGCCCTCAACAGTATTACTAACGAGAATTTAAAAGCTTCGTTTTAACTTTGGACTCGATTTGAATAAAGATACAGCACTTAATTTTTATTGCTGATGTATGCCATAAAATTTTCTTTGTGCTAACGGCTTTCAAAAGGTAGCCTATCGGAAGAGCTAACGATGATTTTGAATGCATTCCTGAGGCTGTAATACACCCACCATCTCGTAGAAGGGATGTGGACTATTGTGCTTCTGATGACTAGATTTGGTATGAAGTTTATTACACTCTATTAGCAAATGGCTCTCCACATTCGATCTCTTAATTTTTAATAGATTTCTTCTCGTATTCTAGACTCGCCTTGCCCCGATAGGATGAAACAAGGTCTACTAGAACCTCAATTAGAATTTTTGAGGACCTGTACACAGTGCTTAAATTTAAGTTAACTAAAAATTCATAAAATTGGGAATATTTATTTTTGCTCTAGAATTTGCTAAAAAAAAAAAAGAAAATGTTATAGATCATGCAGAAGTTGTACCAAATGGAGTTCTGCAGGGAAATGGATGTTGTTTGGCCCTACAAAAACTATTGAAGAATAAAATCTTGTCAAAAAGAATGAAGTAAGTCTACAAAAGAGTATGACCTATTGAAATGTATGGGTCTGAGATGTGGACACTAAGCAAAAAAAGTAGAAAATGAGTATATCCACGGCTATGTAAGCTCTAACAACACGCATCTCAAAAATGGCAACTTTTCAGGAGAGCAAAAAAACTATTTCCTTTTTCAATTGTACATAATTTTCATTCAAATTAAAAACCAAAAATACATAAAACTGAAAAAGAAGCATACATTTGCAAACAAAGAGTTGTTTTTTTGCTTGAGTTTTATTTTTTATTAACTGCATTAGCAGTATTAACTCAGACCGGCCAAATTTTGAGTTAAATGTCGTTAGAACTTAGCCATCGATATTGTCTTCCGAAACAAAACTCTATGCACTCTTCTTGGCCAAGTATGTGACTAAGGCACCTGAAGGATACGGACCACCAGAGAACTAAGATCCCTCTACCAAGGCCCCGACATCATTGCCCAAATTAACACTTAGAGTGCCACCCGCTATAGTTTTAAAGCCCTACTGAAAAATCCAGTCATTTTTACTGAATTCGCAATTTTTTTTAAAGCATTAGCATCAGAAATAAATTTATAGCGATGTGTATTTCAATAAAAATGGACCATGCTCTTCTTTATAAATGAGTTGAATAACATTTATTGCTAACTTTTAAATATATGTGTATTTTAATAATTAAGGTTTCCTATGCGATGACTATTAACAAGGCTCAGGGTCAGACTTTGCAAAGAGCTGGCTTATTCCTGCCTGACCCTGTATTCTCTCATGGCCAACTTTATGTAGCATTCTCTAGGGTAAGATCTTTTCAAAATATTTTTGTAAATATTAAGGAAGACGCTAAACAAGTATTAACATAGGATAGTGTAATTACTTCCCAAGTTGTGTTTAAAGAGGTCCTCTGACCTCAATTTGTACATGAACATTCCAATTAAATTTGTACATAAGACCCTGCATTTTTTTCTACATTTTAAAATTAGAAACGCGCCTATCCCTCTGTGGCCTCCCACGGAATAAAAATTTGCGTCCGTTCATTCACCTTGGTTGAGCGTCGTTGGGTTTGACTCGAATTAAAATCTCGAATACACGTGATGTCCATTTCCCCTGTCTACACGTGGCGGACATAAAGTGTGATTGGACCAACGTCTCTCATCGATAAAATGTTGAAGTCATCCTGATCCATGGGCTAACTGATTGATTAATGTAAGTTTTAATCCATTAAAATGATATATACATAAAACATTAATGATTTTCACGTTGAAATAAAGAGTACACAATTAAATAAGAGTTACCACTTGATAAAATTGCCGAAATTCTGCATGATTTATTGCTTTAAAATTCAGTTTTCAGCGAATTATTTGTTCGGTTGAGACCTGCATAAAATGCATTAATGAATAATACGATAGGTTCAATAATTCTAGCATTTATATTTTAACTACATTATTTCGTGTATCGAAATCAATTTCATTCCGAAAATCGATAAAAATCCTGAATTTTATTCCTAAAATCTCAAAATTCATCTCATTTTCACCGGATATTAATGAATAAGCTTTGATGTATTTTGTATTCAGAAAAGATAATCTTTTTCTTCGACGAAGTCAACCTTGCCTTTTATAAAATTTGATTTATGTTAATTAGTGCAGTGCAAATTTTAATCTTTACTTCTTTCATACATTAATTACCACTCGTGAAATCTGGAAAGGGTATGTTGGATAGTAGAAGGGTGTGAATGTAAGTATGGGGGATACATAATTGGGTTCCGGAAGAAAAAATAGACAAACAGACGCAAACTGTATACAATGTATCACAATGTTACTTTGGAAGGGACTCAGTTGCTACTTTGGATTTAACAGAAAAGCTCAAGGCAGAAGAATAGAGGATAGAACGTTTGATGTGGAGAAGAAAAGATTTTACGCTGAAGCCGCGCAGAAATACCAAATTCTCTTTCATGTAGAAATACCCAATTCTTCCAACAGATCAAAAGATAATCTGGATTTAAAGTTACAATTTCATTTGGACTCATTTTAATTGAAATCTGTTCATTGAATTTTTATCAAAATCGGTACAAATGGAAGATGAAATAGTGAAATAACATCCATTAACGTACGATTTTACGTAAAATTCCGTAAAAATTCATTTTCATTTCATGTGGACCTTAATATTTTCATGACTGATACATTTCATTCATGATTCATCCTTGTGAAGAATCAATCTATTTGGAACTATAGGGACAAATTTCCCCTTATTCTCTTCTGACCCATGAGTCACTGAGCTGTTTTAATGGAGAAGAAAAGTACTTTGTTTCTAATGCCCAAGCTTAGTGTCTGAGATTCTCATTGTTTATACAGTAGATAATTTTGTCCATGGTGTCTTTCTTTGATACGTCAAAACATTTATTTGAACTATTTCCAAATAATTCCATGTATGGCTTGGGGGTGTTTGCAAAAAGTCGTCGGTACGATTAATGGTGACATTTATACTCTTTCAATAGCTTTTACTCCTTGTATGAGAGGCTCCTTAGTTTACTGCCTAATTTTAAGCACCATACGATATTCAGGAGCCATACTTAACATCATGCTTCCTCTACATGTGGCATAAAATCACCTTGAGGGCCCCTCTCGTCGAAGGTAGTTTCAAGGAACGTAACAGGACTTATGACGCACTTCCTATCAGGTGGATTTCACTGCCTTTCCGCAACTTTGACAATATTTTCACTAATTCCAAAGCTAACTTCACATTCACCTGAGGGCTATTGCAACTACACGCTAGCCACCACAGTCACAAATTGGGTGCGAACCAACTTGTGGAGACGGGTAGAGTGAAAGGGGCTGAGGAGGGCCACCGCAAAAGCTTTCCCGATCATGAACGTACCCAGCGAGGGGCAGGAGGGGGCAGCTAGAAGCCCCTAAAAGCAAAAATCGCAAATGCCTTTAAGGAAAATTATATTTTTTCCAGCAAATAATTTTAAAAACTAATGAAGAGCTGTTACAGTTTCCTTAAAACGTTGATTTCATTCACCTTTTCCGTGCTTAAATCTTACCTACAACTTGAACAGCTATGGTCCCCCCCCCCCCTAGTTTTGATCCTAGGTACGCCCTTGTTCCCGATGATAAAAAGTCAACTTTGATTGCTAGACATGAAACATAATGTGATCTCATTCAGTTGTTTCAACGTATTTACCTCGTGAAAATCTTAATTTTCCTCCCTCTTTTTGCTTGCATTGTACTTTTTCTGAAATTGCAATGATAAATGAATAATAATGTCCCCGGCTTGTCACTAACACTCACTCTAGATCCAGTCTGCCAGCATGTAAGGGGAAGGAGGGAAGATCCGCGGGACTGAGGAGTAGTAATGGGTGAAAATAATCGATTTTCGATGATAATCGATTATTGTGTTCCGATTTTTTCGATTATTCGATCGAGTTGTGTCGATTTAATCGATTTTTTAAGCTCGATCTTCACGTGAAAAAATCGGCGGCACTAGTTGTTGTTTTAATATATCCCTAATCGCGTGATAATTAAGTACCGGTGGCTACACTTTTATATAGCAATTATATCGCAGTATATTTGAATTTATTTTATTTTATTTAATAAAGACGTACACATGCAGCAAGACTGCCAATTTAAAGTGCACTTATAACAACAAACATGAGATAATTAAATAATAATTATTTATTACAAACTTAAATAGAATAAAAGAAAATAACAACTATTTGCTAGTGACAGGGAAAATTCGCATCGAAAAATCGTAAGATATTCTCGCGATTATCCAACATGGAATCGGTATAATCGTATGATTTGTTGCCTGCTAATAATCGGCAGAATCGAATGCCTCGTTTCCTTCACATAATTGGTAGAATTATATGATTTGATGCCTACTAAAAAATCGTATGATTCTACCGATTTTCAAAATAATCGATTATGCCTTCCCGATTTTTACACTGAATCGCTGTTAGGGAACCGATGATCATTTGATACGATTAATCGATTACGGCGGAATTTCGCCCATCTCTACTGAGGAGTGTCGCGCGAATCAAGTAACGTGCCGAGCACCTGGTTGCAGGGAGGCGGGGGGCATCCGGCGGGCACCTTTGAGGCAGCGTTTCGGCATGATACGACTTGATTCGGCATGATGCAAAAATACGACTAAACGGTTGAAATTTTTTGTTCGGAGGTCTTTAAAATATCACGCTCACTGAAGAGAACGTTTTCTCCGGGTCGAAAAACTCAACATTCAAAATATCTGCATTAACACTTTGAGTGCCGGCTGCTAAATTTAAAGCCCTACTGAAAAATCCAGCCATTTTTACTAAAATCGAATTTTTTTTTAAACATTAGCATCAAAAATATATTTATATCGTTGTGTATTTCAATGAAAATGGACTTTGCTTTTCTTTATGAATGAGTTGAAAAACATTTTTGCTAACTTTTAAATATATATTTAACAATGAAAATCTACTGTTTTTGAAAAATAATAAAGTTGCAACAAATGATGTACCGCCATAAAATGCATATTATTTTTTTACGATCAATTTGAACTATTTAAACCATGGAAATCAAACAAAAGCATAGTTGTAAGCAAATCATTCAAAATCTTGGATGACAAAAAGGGTCACTGCACCCTCAACGAACAGTTCATTCCTCCAAAGAATTTTCACACAAAGTAGGCTGAGATAAGGGTGCCGGTAGCTACAGACTTTTCGTCCTCAAGACATTGAAAGAACTCTTTTTCCATCGAGCAGTTCATTTTTGAAATAACAGAACCACTAAGCAGTAAACTGGAAAAGTACCACGGGCGAAATATCACAGCTTCACGCAAACAAAGAAATACAATAAAAAGACGTAATATTACGTCCATGGCAATCTTCAGAGAGATTAACAGGGCGTAATATTACGTCCATGGCACCCAAAGTGTTAAGGCCCAATAGACACCTTTTGGCGCCTCAAGCACTGCTATCCGACGTCGCACGAACCTGAACATTTTCAATAATATTTTTCTCACCATTTCGCACATTTTGAGACCTCAAATTTTTAAATCTGATCATTTTGAGAAAAATAATCGCCGGCCTAATGTGGTAAGTAGTGGCAGAATCGTATACTACAAGATACAAAGAAGTGGAGCGGCGAGTTTTAACGACAATAACACAGGCCAACAAAAACAATTTGTTTGAAAACTTTTTTTATTTTAATAGCTTATGCTTATAGATTTTGATGTGCCGAATCCAAACCTGGCCTTAGTTTTTTGTATCACCCATAGTTTCCAAGCATAATGTATTTTAATATTTAGTCTAATACCCCTATACGGTATACAGGGAAATCAATGAAACACTGTGTTATATCATAAAATTGTCTGTATTTACCTTTCACTACATCGTGATAAAATTGTTTGTATTTCTTACAGCGTATTAATACAGGGTTCACTTGTCAACTGGAATTGGTCTACAATTTTCCTTGAAGCTTCTTGTGTAGCTTTTTCTGCGATGAATCGCTTGCTGAACTTCTCGGTGAAGAACCAACAGTAATCCTCCATTATCTTCGTTCATTAGACCTACTTTTTTCAATTTTATTATAAGTATAAAAAAAGCTGTTAAATGCTAAAAATATTGCTTGATTTCATAAATATAACTGTAAAATGTGAATAAATGGTGGGTGATACAACTTTAAAGCCATCATATTTGGATTCAGCAACTTTAAAAACATAAGAATGAGGTATTTTCAGTAAAAAAGTTTTTTCATTGTTGGCCTGTGTGATTCACACTTGAAGGATTTCAATACTAAAAACCGGGAGGTGCACATGTGTGTCCCTTAAGGTGCGTTTACACTGTGTAAAATGTTATATAACCAAGTTACATACAACAAGTTTTACAAAAAAGTTTAGAAATCCGTGTAACAAGTTACATGTAACATCGTGTTGCTAAACAAAAATTCGTGTTGCATAACAAGTTTTTGGTTTACCGCATGAAGTGGAAAAATGGATGTAATGTTACAGAAAAGAGGTGAGGGTCATGGTGGGGATAGCCAGCTGACGGGTGGGCTGGGACTGAATCTGTAACATGTTACTTGTGCATATTTGGCTCCGCTGGACTTTTGTTATAAAACAAATGTTATATAAAACAAATTTTACAGATAACTTGTTAAATATCACATGTTTATATAAGATGGTACACAGTGTAAACGCACCTTTATGTCTGAAGAGGTTTATTTTGTTCTATCGGGGAGGTATACACAATTCAAGGAATTATCTCGAGCTGTTTCATTTGAGTCTTACCCAATATGAAGTTCTCGTAAGGCATGGAGGCTAAACTTCAGCGTAGATTGTGCGAAGATATCATAAATATATTTTTGTGTTTTAGCTGGGTAATGACGCAGTTAATCTCTAAATAACTGGAAAATAATGTCGAAAGCAGTTGTATCTCCTTAGTATCGTTATTGGCTGGGCAACCTTTCCTTTTTTCCATTGGATGCAGACTTTCCTCGGACATAGAGGGCAATTTCCGAAAATACGGATGGAGCATTGCCAAAATGCAAAATGGCTTCACGAGAGGGTTATGGCGGTGGCGAGGCGCCAGGATGAGGTCATGCTTGCATTGCTTCCTTATTCACCATCGATTGAAGTGATGTGTTATGTCCTTGCGTCAGAAACCAAGATATCATTGCGCCATGTGGTGTCTGGCTGCCAAAGCTACTTTAATATCCCGGGTTAGGTGTGAAATATGATATGGATATTTGGATGGATATTTCCTAAACTATAGTTTGTTTGTTTGTCTATCCCTAAATAACTGGAAATAAACGTCGACAGCAGTAGTATCTCCTTCGTCTCGTCATTGGCTGGGTAACCTTTCCTGCTTTCCAATAAATGCAGATTTGTTCACTTAAGTTTGAGATTTTGCACCTTAGAGACAAACTTTAAATAGAGGGAAGAATACCTATACTCTGAAAAATGCATTCCATTTTTTTTATTTTTAATGTTATGTTTATTCCGTGGTGTTATTTAAATCTCAATTTTAATTCTTGTTTAAGTATGGGAACTTATTATTATTCTATTTTATGTCATTATACATCTGAAGGTTGATTATTGACACTTCTTCTCCCGTCTATACATTTTCAACTTGAACATCATTCTTATCATTCATCTACATCTACATCTACATAATACCCCGCAAGCCGCCTAAAAGGCGTGTGGCAGGGGGTGTTAGGACACCAGCCGTTTACAGCTAAGAAAAAAATTAAGTGCTCAAACGAAGTTGGGACTAGCGTTTATTATAGTCCTTTATGGTTCGGGGGAAAAACGAATTCGCATATCTATCAGTTCGGCAAAACATCTCTCTTAATTTATCACTTCTATCGGACCTGGAAATATAGTGCGGCTCTAATATCATGTTCTCTGTGTCACTCTTAAAGATACCCATTCTGAATTGTTCAAGCAGTCTAAGCCTAGCGCGCAGCCTCCGAGTCTCCAATGGCTCCCAGCCTAATTCGCTTAACATCTGGGTAACACTGTCTGTACGCCCGTAGCAGTTTTTGACGAAACGTGCAGCCTTCCTTTGAATTTTATTCAGTTCGCGGATTAAGTCTTTCTGCATTGTTGATATAGCCTAATATTTTCAAATCACTAAGGGTGATTTCTTCTTTATTTATTTATTTTTATCACCTCAGCAACAACACTATTAGGTCTATACATAGGAGGGCTACATCTAATAAAAATAGACTACCACCTCCTTGCCCTTCATAGGAGCAAACTAAATTGTCATATGTATCTTTTCGGGAATTTGAATCTCCTCGGTCATATTTATATTACAAGAGTCGCTAGGCCAGCGAAACCAGGAAATAAGAGTGTGATTTTCTGTGATCAGCATCCGGGAATACAAATAAAAGTTGCAATAACGCACAAAAACAATATTTAACAACTTATTGTTGAGATCAGTCGATCAGACCCACCTAACATCACGTTATCTGGTATCTGGTTTTTGATGTCGTTCACACGCGCAGAAAACGAAAATGATCTTTTTATTTTTTGCCCTGAGGATATAAATCTATAATTGCAGTGAGTCATCTACTTTGGAGGATTCAGGATCACCTTTAGTACAGTTTTGAACATAATAATGATAATGTTTATTCCACACAAAATAAAATTTTTTAATAGTATATATGTATTAAGGAACGTACGCCATTGGAGTTAAGACTCTGATTTGGGGGTACCGACTTGTTTTACATCTGGAATGTTTTAAATGTGTTGCTACATCTTTGGAAAAAATCTAATCAGTTCCTGCAGTTACAAGAGAGATCCAAAAGTTGAACAAACAAATTTGAATTACCATACGAATGATGCACATAATATGTGAAAACAAGGGTAGATTTAGGATTTTATTTCTGGGGGGCCCAAGGGTCTGACAGGCAAGCAGTCTTCTCATGTTGGAGATTAAAAACAACTTACAATAATTATTTTACGAAGCATACTCTTTATTCTAATATAAACATTATTAATAAGAACAATTATATATTATATTAACAAGATATAAATATAATAACGAAATTTTTATTTTAGGTTTCCTACTGATGATAACGGCACCGTATTAAAAATCTTGTCTATATTTTAAGCAACTGGGGGGGGGGGGAACGTGCCCCCCTAAATCCGCCTATGTATGAAAGCACTAAACCATGACATCTGACACTGCACTAATCTTCCTCATTGAGTGTCTCAATCAACTATGGAATTTTGATAGCGAGAATTATTATTCAATGGAGGTAGTGAGATTTATTGTATTGTAGGCTTGGTATTTAGAGCCTTTCATTTTTCTGAATCGTCCCTTCCAACACTAATAAAAATACAGTTACTTCGAGAATATCCTCTTGCGTGAAGGTTAGATAGCGTGTGGCAGAGTTTCCTCAATTTACTCCTATCAATCGCTGCCTATCTATGAATGGGACAGGATATCGTAGGAACCCTCCCATTTCCGCGTGCTTCCAAATGGATCCCAAGGAGAAATCACTCACTTCCTAGGGGTATTTCTTGAACAAGTGGTGCGTTTTTTTCTCTATCAATTGACAACTTCATTTTTAGGCCGGATGTCTTCCTTCTTCCCGTCCTTTGATTTCTTTGAGACCTATTCGCTTTTGCGGTTTAGTAACCTTGCGCCAGTGTGGAAATGATGCGAGCGACATCTGCGGCCTGCTGAAATCGCTCAACCACCGCTGTGTGGTAGAGGACCTACAATTTGCTACTTTCGGAATATACGTTGCGGTGCGTATGCGTTACCGAGGGCGTTTACAGATTACTAATCACCTTGCTTCTTTCTGTGGTTTATAGGTGACGAATGCGAACAGACATAGCATAGATAGAGAAGGATTAGAAAATGCTCAGTAGAAGGGGAGAGAGTTTAAAAAGACGAGTTTGAGGAAATGGGTAAATCGAAGCGTAGATTAGCGAAACGAATTTGAGAAGTGATGGGTGTAAGTAAGAATTATCGACTCAGTGGTTAAACCCGAATGTTTGTTTGGATTGGTGAGGATAGAGCTCACCCCGGACTAGACCACAGGCAGGTGACGTCCACACATTCAGGCGGGGGGTCGAGTTCTTTGCCCAGGTCCAACTCGCGCTTCTAATGCCTCTTTCACATTGCGATCCGAGCGATCGTCCTAACGACAGTTGGCCGAACTAGCCGTGTGAATGCATATCCTGACAATAGTACACGTAGTTCCGAACGTTACCACTTTACGAAAGTTAGGCGCTGGGAGACCGGAAACGGAAGCGACAAGAGAAAGACGAAAAGCTCGTGATTTTTTCATGGATTTGTCCTAGGAAGGAAAAATATGGGCGTTCGGTAAATACACGTTGAACACAGTAATATCTTGTTCATGCATACCTCATCAGCTTTGCTAACCGTCAATTTCCCGTTCACTTTAGATGTCAGCACTAGAGGGCAGCACAGGTTTTAACATTCGTCGTGTGAAAGCACGATAGTTCCGACAATGGCTGGAACAATCGTACTGTGAATGAGGCATAAGATTTTTGATTTGGAGTGTCCAAAGGCTTCAACCGGGATATGAACGCGAGACCCTTCGATTAGTAGCTAATCGCTCTACCCACTATGCTACCACGCTCCCCTAAGTAAGAAAAATCATCGGAAGATCCCCTGAGGATGATCAGCAAGTCGCGGATCGAAACGTCGGGAGACATGGACGACATCACCCGGTGGAAAACCCGAGAAACTTTTCTGCAACTGATACGCCGGGAAAACCTAATATCATACAAAAGAA
Source organism: Ischnura elegans (assembly GCF_921293095.1). Taxonomy (NCBI): domain Eukaryota; kingdom Metazoa; phylum Arthropoda; class Insecta; order Odonata; family Coenagrionidae; genus Ischnura; species Ischnura elegans. The sequence continues at coordinate 11,238,848 of NC_060257.1, forward strand.
AAATCTGCGTGTTAAACGAAGATTCGTGACATATGTACTGAGGTACACTGCGATTGATTCCGCTTAAAAAAACGTCAGGATACTGTTGACTTGCGTGAGACTCAAATGTAAGTATCGCCTCATGACCGTGTTTTATTTTTTGCCTAAAGCTCACTTTCCTGGCAATGGCACGAATTTCTCGTTTTAACCATAAATGCGTTTTACTTTTAAGATAAAATTTAATATTTTTAGGGCAAAATGTAATTTTTTCTTAATAAAATTCAGGATAGTATTTACTTGCAAGACTCAGATGTGACTAAAACCTCATCCTTGTTTATAGCCAAGGGTTTTATTTCCTGGCAGTTACATGTAGTTACATAAAGATATATTTTAAAAGCTAGATGTTACTACATCGAGTTATTTTATAGTGAAATTAGATTGCCATAAATTTCCACCTGCTATCTCGCACCTCCAACCTTACCGCATCCCATTCAAACCTAGTTTCAACCCCCACGCTCCAGTAAATATGGCCGGAACGGAGAAAGAGCGACAAAAGGCGAACCAAGTTTGAAATTACAAAACGTTGACTTATTTTATCACAAAGTCACCAAAACTCAAACAATGCTGATGCCAATAATTTATGAAATTGTTAGACAAAATATTTTCATTCATTAACACCGCATGTTTTTTCGGCACAACCGCTCCATGCCGTGAAAGTTAAAAACAAGAAGAAATTATTATTTGGATATCTATGCAGACTCTGCCTTTGCCTTACTGTCTCCTAAGGCCTAATAACATGAAGCATTAACCCGTGGAATTAATGTCTAAATACATGAACGCGTGAATTAGTGGGGTAGCCAGGAATTTCGTTTTGGGGGGGTCCAACACCCGGTGGGAAAATGTTAAAGAAAACAGGGTACTAAGTAGAGGCTTTTAAACTAATTTTAACACTTTTCATAGTCGAAAAAATTTCATTTTTCAAATAAATATTTTGTAAATTCATGACTTTTCAATATTTTCTTATATTTTCTAAAGCATATTAATTATAATTTTATTTTTAGGGGGTGGGGGGTCCGGACCCCCAAGTCTTCCCGTGGTTACGCCACTGGCGTGAATGAACTCCACAATGCACCGTGAAACCACCCGACTTGTGCGAACGCATGTACAGAAGATAAAAACCTGTTCTAATTTGCTTCATGCATTCTTGCATGTACCGTTCCGATCAACCAAAATCATTCATGCAAACAGACATTAGCTCGTACTTGTTAATTTATCGAGTAACCGGGCCTTTAGACCTTGGTAATACAACAAAGAGTAAATGCAGTCATGTCATAGATGAGAAACATTCACTTAGACCCAGTGGCGTATCTATGGGGGGGGGGGGGGGGGATGAGGGGATAGATCACCCCCAAAGCCTCAGAGAAATAAAAAAAGGTCATTTAAACTATTCTTGTCTTGAAATTTAACAACTGCATCTGCCTAAATTTAAATTTTAGTGCCATAATGATGTAAAATGGATATCCATTTCATTTTTCAAAAATTTTCCCGGATGCCTGGTGTGGGGGTTCACCACCCGAAGCCATCCTATCCCCGCTAAAGCATTTTCCTAGTTACGCCACTGTTTAGACCAATACTTTTTCTATTTAAAATTCATCGCCAGCTATCTTCCAGCTCCATTCTTTCCGTTTCCCATTCAAACCGAGTTTCAACCCCTTACTCCAATTTAAACGGCCTGGACGAAGAAAGAGTTTAAAAAGACGGTTATAAGGGGAAGGGTTGAGATGGCCCACGTGGTTGGCAACGTCGCCATGGAGATGAGGAGAAGGTGGGGAGGGAGGGGAGATGAGGAGAGGGAGGAAAGGTAGGCGAATGTAGGGGAAGGCATTCTTCTGGTGGGCGGCTGGGAGCTGTGGGTAAGAACCGGCCGGTTATGGCCAAGACCATCCCCTCTTTTCATACATACCACCTTGGCCCCCTGAGGGCCCAGCGGATGCTTCTCTTGCCCCCTTTCTCCCTCCTTACCACCCGCCCAACCCTCGGCCGTGCGAGCGTAATAGTATGTACGAGAGAAGAAAAGATATACATATATTGTTCTAGGACCCTTCTCCTCCAAGAACAAATACAATTTACTTACACAAATTCACTATTATTATTTTATTATTATAGTATTCTACCGATTAAGGTAGGTTTCCATCGAGTTTTCAAGAAGTGACCTGGAAGCCTCCCTTTCCTTCCAGCACTGCCTTCTTTAATTCACTGTAAGGCCTAATCCCTTTCAATCTATCTAAAAATCCTATTCTTTTCCTTCGCATCCCTCGTTTCCCTAACATTCTACCCTCTAACACCTTTTTCAACATCCCCTCCCCGCTAAGCACCAACTCCATCCATACCTTCTGTCTCCTCCGTGTCTCATCTAAAAGCTGCCTCTCCTCACCCACCATGTCCAGCACTTCGTCGTTCCTTTTCCTCTCCGTCCATTTCACCGTCAATTTCCATTGTGTCACGCCAGAATCAATTAATTTTTATTGGAAATGTGATTTTGTATCTGATTAAAAAATTTAAAAGAGCACTTATCATTTTTAAAGATGTCACTCACTCTGTGTTTCTACCCGACGCGACGGTTGTTTTGGATAGTTGAGGAAAGAGTTCACGCCAGAGTAAGCCACATGCGTGTGACTTTCACTTATTCAAGACAGGAGGTGGTCAGTTCCTTTTAATTGTCATAGAAACCTATTTCACAAGCGAAGGAATGAGACTAGAAGGAACTGATTGTTTAGCCATCAACACATACATGAGGGGATCCGGATTTAATTAAAGATCCCCTCTTTTCATGAAAGTAGTCAAGGCGCACTGATGTATTTTCAATTATTTTTTTAAATACCTCTCTGCAGGACGCGGTATCGCGCACGTAGAGAATTCCTCGCTACCTTCTACAAACATAACTTCCGCTATATTAAGTTTGACTCGGTTGATTTTATTGGGTGTATGTTTTTCTACCTGATTATTGAAATCTTAGAGAACACTTAACATTTTTATGGGGGTCACTCACTCTGTGTTTCTACCCGAAGGTTGATTTTGGATAGATGAGGGTAGAGCTCACACCAAAGTAATCCATATGCGTATTACTTTTACACAATCAAGGCAGTATGGAGGCAGTTCTTTTCTCTTGCCCGATGAAACTTAGTTCACAAGCGAAGAAATGGGACTTGAATGGATTAATTATTTAGCTATATGCATTCTTGCATATTCTGCGGCAGTAACTAAAATATTAACGCCGGAATTGATGAGTAGGCATCCTAGTTTAGAATAGTATGTTTAGGAGGCTCCGGGGAAGGTGATTGAAGGTTGAATCTTGTATTCTAATCTATTTCTTCTTGTCAAATCCTATAACTAGATCTAAAGTTCTTCATCAATACATTAAAATGTAGTAACTGAATATAAACTCCTTATTTTAAAAAATATTATTTTTTGTTGCTCCTGTAATGAACTTCCGTAGAACTTGAATTCAATTTCCAACAATTTCTGCGCTTCCTTTCTCTACGTTTCATTTTTTTTCTCTTTTGGAAAAGAGCCTCTACGCGTAAGTTTACAATTTCTTGGTAAATATTGTATTCTTTTATCCTTTCCTGTGACATTTTCCTACGGAAAGTCAAAAAAAGAAAATATTATTATCTTTCCTCAGTTGTTGGTCGTTAAAATTCCTAACTCATTTTTAGCTGTGTGGTATTCCACTAAAAGATTTCTTGATTGAATAACTTTTACTTATACAGCTTCTTTTTTTAAATATGTTAATACTTAATTTTCGCCTAAGGATGATGATGATAATACATTGAAGAAAGAAGACCAAGAAGATGGAGAAGAAGAAGTCGGCTATAAATGTAGGGACGTGGAATGTGAGGGCTGGAAGGAAAGGGAGGCTTCCAGATCACTGTTTGAACACTCCATGGAAACCTCCCTTATTCGGTAGAATACTGTAATAATAATTAGCCTTGGAGGTCAATTAGTGGATAAGACGGGCATTTGGACAATACCAATGACTTGGGCACCCTTAAAACCTGTATGGATCGTCTCCTTTTTTGGTATGCCAATATTTTTGCCACCCCTATGACCTTGCCAGTGACCTTACTTGGTCAACGGTTGAATTTTCGTAAATAAAAGTGTTATTTTCGGTTTTATCGTGTCCTAAAACCCAAGAATTGAATCCTGGTCAATGAAATTCAGACTTTTTTCTATCTCGATTTTTTTAACATTTAAACCCTATAAGGCAAATTCAAAATTGTTGGACCCACATTGTGAAATCAAAGGGTCATAATTGTGACATTTTGCTTGCACTCAACAAAAGTTTGGACCTTTCCCCATAATTATTCCAATTTTCATGGATATTGCTTGGGGCGAAGTTACTAAATTACAGGTCAAAAAAGACGAACGACCTCTGGGACAGTCTGTGTTTCGCATTATAGATAGGTGGTTCCACCAAGCGAAGCCTAAATACTTATTATTTATTTTACATCCGCATGACTGAGAATAGGAAAGTTTCCTTCATCAAAGAAAACGAAAGGTATTGATTGCGATTCGTTACCCACCATTAGTGTATTCATAATATACAAATTATTTCGTTTTAGAAATACCGGTTTAGACGAATGGCAAGGGTCAATTTTATCCTCATTTGAAAAAGGCCAGATTGGCGCCCATGCGATGCCACTCCACGTGACGTCACAGGGACCTAGTTTCTATACGAGTAGATAGGAGTTTTACATCGTCTGAGAATACTAATGCATGCATGAGGCACAGAGCTCAGGGAAACCTGTCTTAATAATCACACATCAAAATTACCTAAGTTCGGAGAGTTTTCTTCGTATGATAAGGTATTAATAATCATTATTTAAGCCAAACGCCACTAGCTAGCAGGGCACTCGGCTACCTGCTAGCATCCTGCGTTGTATCAGCGCTCAAAGCCTCGCCCCAAGGTCATCTCACTTGCGGCAGCGGGAACCAGAACGACGTCACACGGGAGTTATCCCGGCATTCATACTTACCCGTCGCGTTTTTGCTCGCTTGAAAATTTTCACTTTTCATTTTATCGAAAAAAATAGATATCGTCATATAAAAATGTAAAAGCGTGAAATACGTACTACAGGAGTAATAATCTTTCGATTTAGGCAATAAAAAAATGATAGGAAACCACCCTATTGTGAAATTCAATGCCAAACGACAGTCAGACTGCTTATGGAAAGGACGTAACGGAGGAATGGGTGATATGGAATGGATTAAGATGTAAATTTGGTTAAAGGCTACGCTAAGCGTCGAACCCGACCGGAGGAGTAAATTTCTATCACATTAGGCGTGAATGCCCTGTGAAAAGGATTAGATAACCAGATGCTCAGTCAAACTCGTTCTGAGTCGAGAGCGGAACCTTCTCTGTTAAAAAAAACTACCATTTCGCTCCCGTCTTAGCTGCTTTAAAGTGGAACCATTCTCTTCGAAGAGGAAACTGATGAAAAAATATTAAGACTCCCGGCGAGAAAGTGGCGTAAATCTTTTGACGAATCACCCGTGACGGAGTGAAGCCGATCGGCAATATCTGGAAAGCGAGTGTGTTTTGTTTCCTTTTATTACCATCCGTAGTACCATCATCGCCAGCGGGAGAGAAGAGGCGCCCTTTATTGCCCCAAAGGTTGAACACCTTCGGGCGGAAACTTTTGGCTTTTAATATATGCGTGAGTGTTTTACGATTTGTTAAAGACGCGAATCGGGAGAAGTTTGTATCACAATGAAGTATCTTCTTTACATTCACACTAGTTGCTTTGCTGAATTTGATTGCCTGGGCATTAACGTAAAATTTAATTGATGAGTACCGCCAAATAAACGGTTACATTTTTAGTAATCAATAAATAGTTCTTTGAACACGAGGAAATTTTATTTTTACTCTTAATAACAATTTTGAATTAGAAATATGAGAGAAATTATCAGATATGTTGCCAAATTATTGAGTCAAGGCATCATTGTAGCAGTTTTGTGTACTTATCTCAATGCTAATTCCAGTTTTCTTTTTGGGAATATAATTTTGAATCTGTTGGAAAATCCCTTAGGTAAATTAGAATTTTGGTTCACAATTGGAGACTTTTCAATAGGTGGGTTCACTTCACGAAGTAAAAATTCGGTTAAACTATCATATCGATCATGGCTGGTACCCCCATGGGTAGAATAACTGGAATCGTGGTTATAATGACCAGAATTCTGCTAGCGGAGTACCCTGCTAGCCGGGTACCCTGCTTGCAGGGTACTCCGCTACTTGCTAGCTTGGCTTAAAAATGGATTATTACTACCTTATCAAACGAAAGAAACTTTCCGAACTTAGGAATTTTTAATGTGTGATTATTAAGAGATGTTTCCCTGAGCTCTGTGCCTCATACAAGCATTAGTAATCTCAGACGATGTAAAACTCCTATCTACTCGTATAGAAACTAGGTCCCTGTGACGTCACGTGGAGTGGCATGGCATCGGCGCCAATCTGGCCTTTTTCAAATGAGGATAAAATTGACCCTTGCCATTCGTCTAAACCGGTATTTCTAAAACCAAATAATTTGTATATTATGAGTGCAGTAATGGTGGGTAAGGAATCGCAATTATTGCATTTCATTTCGTTGATGAAGGAAACTACCCTATTTCGCGTGCGGAACTTTATCGAAAGCTTTGTTGAAATCAACAAAATTTCGTGTCTAATTGAACGAGCCTCTCTCCAGATGAAAGAATGTCATGGAGAAAGAGGCTAGCACGACCTACATTTTCGGAATCCACGCTGGTTTTGACTTAACAAGTTTTCTTTGTCTAAATACCTCATCTCTGAGCTGACGTCTATGTGTTGCAGTATTTTGCATGGTATAAACGTAAGGGGGATAAGTCTATAGTTAATTAGGATCTTCTTTATTATATCTCTAAAATATTGGGGTAAAGTTCGCTATTTTCCAATCTGGAGGGATACAGTGCTAAAAATTAAGTACCAGAAAGTATAGTAAATCTAACCAGTTTACATTTCAAGTTTCGATTTCATAAACAGATAAAACAATAACATGACATAAAAAGTTTTAGGAACTTTGAAACCAAAATATGAAAATTTAATATAATTTGTTCATTTCAGATTAATTAAAGAAATTACAAGTTTACAGTTTCACTAATTAACCATTCTTTCGCTCATCAATTAATGTCGGCCAATGATTTTATATTACATAGAGACCCTGACATACAATTAAAGGTATGAGGAACAACATACTTCAGCAACCTTTAACCATGCATGTGATTGTAAAGATACGTTGTCAACAAAGGGCTTTTGCGTTTATCCATAGAATGCGTATTATTATTTTGAATTTTGTGCTCTTCTGTGAAATAGTTCTCTATAACAATGAGCCAATTCAGCATTTTATTCATACTCAGTATAATAAATTTAGTACACAGTGATTTAAGGTCAGTTTTACGACAAGAGTTGAAACCATCTTCATCAATACAATGTAGTAATCGTAACCATAGAGTAAAAATATAGTAGTAAGAATATACTTACTCTATGTCGTAACCTAGTAATCTAGTTGGTTCATATTTTACTACACTGTGTACTAAAATATCACCAGTCTCCTGGTTATTTCGGCTAGAATTTTTTCCGTATAAAATTGGATGTCACGGCTCTAGGCTAGTAGGAGGCTATATCGGCGTTGCGGCGATTGGCATGAAAGTGGGGAAGTTTGTTGGGAAAGGACTAAATATTTCACGAGGAAGGAAATGGGAAAACTTTGTTATTATGACCCAAAGGATGGGGAAACCCTATATTGCGAACATTATTAGTATCACTTGCGTTGTACCATTTCGTTTTTGCATGTATTTCCTTGATATAGTTTGTCTTCAGACTTCATAAAAGGTTCGAGTGTAATCAGTTACTAAAACTGATACTATTATTTTGAATTAATGTCGTTCAATAGCAATATTGTCGAATGAATTAATAAGAGTATCGATTAGAATGCTACTTTGAGAAGAATTATCGTTTAAGAATACCTGGACTAGCCACGGTGATATATTTACGCAGTCACCCGCAATGCATAAATGGTGCGAAAAATTCATTCGCCTTGACCAGGATTTTTATGGTTTGTGATATTTTAAGGTATTTTCCCGGCATATAGCGCCATGCAAGGATATTCAGCAATGTCATGTAAAGAGGCAGCCAAGTCAACATTGACCTGGTGGGAAAGCCAAGTAGCTTTCCAAGTCTTCTCGGATACATATACATAATATTCTGCGAGCCACCTCTAGAGTGTTTGGCAGGGGGTGATCAATCACCAGCATGCAGCATGCAATTAGACTCCCACATGCACACCACACGGTCCAAAACGTCACGCATACTAACAAATTATACTACCTTATGCTGTTAGAAATAATTATAAAATTAAGAAACATGCATAAGTTTTACATAGGTTAGTAGGCTACACTACAAGTCATGCGATCTATTTATGAGTTCTATCGCTGCCATTATAATCACTTATTGATCGTGGAAAAAAAGACATTCTGAACCTGTCTGTTCTACAATCTATCTCTCTTATTTTATTTATATGATCCGATCTTCCGTAGTATGTTGGCGTCCGTAAGATATGGTTAACTTCGTCAGATAAGACACCGCTTTTGAATTTATCTAAAAGGTTTAGTCTATTTTTCAATCTACGGTCCGACAGAGATTCCCATCCGAGTTTATCTAAGAGGTCAGTTACTCTAACAAGACTATCGTAACGACCTTTCACATACCTGGCAACTCTTCTTTGCACGCGTTCTAATTCTGTTAGTAAGCCTTTTTCATGATGGTCCCAAACACTACAGTACACCCATACAGTACGGTATCGAGCACATTAAAGTAATAACATCCAATTTCCCAAGTCTTTTTGCACAGTAAAGTAAAAACATCAAGTGCTTTCCCGGTGAATAGACTGAATAAAGTTTTCTAGGCTTTAGAGTCTTGTGAGAGTATGCCAGCTCGTTTCTGATTAAGGCTAGGATAAGTGCTGCGTGTCTGGTGTAGAATCATCCCTTGCCATACACCCTGGTGGTGGATTGCACAATGCCTCGTAGATTTAGATTGCTTTCATAAGTAGGATATTCATTAATCCCACAGTTTTATGTTATATGTAGCGTGCATGTTTCATTGTGCATATTAGAGTAGGTATATCCGACTATTTGGCGATTTTACATTGACATTGAACATTGACAAAGTAAACTTTAATCTCCATGAATGGTCAGATCAAGTGGCGTAACTATATGAGGGGTTAGATTCCCCCCCCCCCCAAAATTCTTGGGCAAAAAAATTAATAATTTAAAAACTTTTGTCTTATTTTGGACGCATAACACCTGCATTTGCTAAAAGTTAAATTTTAAGTGCCATAATTATGTAAAATGTATTTCCAGACGTGTCAATTTTCAAAATTTTTTCCCCGGAACCCCCGTTGCCAAGGGCCCTCGCGCCTCTCCATGCCCCCCCCCCCCCCCATAAAGCATATTCCTAGTTACGCCACTTGTCAGATCTATTGTTGACGTGTTCAATTTGTGGAAATTCATCGATAGTAATGATAGAAACAGCTGTGGTAATTTTCCACTATTAGATATATTTGCTCCACTGTTTTCTATATTTACACGACATTATCAAGAGCTATCTCTTTCTGACAATTCTTGGTTATGTCGTGTGAACCTAGAAACCAGTTAAGCAAGAAAAAAATAGGTTGGAGAATCACTACACCTGTTTGTGTCTTTAGTACCCATGCATGGCGCTGTTCATGGTGGATATTGATGACGGTTCACCCCTTGCCAATTATCTCTGTAGGTAGCTTGTTTGATGAATTCAGTTATTTGGGAAGCAAGATAACTAGTGCCGGGAGAAGTAAGAAAGAAATTATCAGCAGACTAGATCAGGCGAAGAGAGCATTCCACCAAAAGAGAGACCTGCTTACAGCGGGAAACTTAACTATGGAAGTTAAGAAACAATTTATAAGAACCTACATTTGAAGTATGCTCCTATACGGAAGTGAGGCATGGACAATGACCGCAGCGGTGAAAGCAAGGATAGATGCCTTCGAAATGTGGTGCTAGAGAAGAATGTTGAAGATCAAATGGATCGACCGACTTAGTAACGAGGAAGTCCTAAGAAGTGTAGGTGAGAAGCCTCATGAAAACCTTAACAAGAAGACGGAACAACCTTATCGGCCACATCTTGAGACATGATGACCTGATGAAGACAATCGTCGAGGGACAAGTAGAAGGCAAGAACGGAAAAGGAAGACCTCGAGCAAAATATATGGAACAAGTAAAGAGAGATGTGAAAGAGAAGAAATACGTAGGTGTGAAAAGATTAGCTGAAAGGAGAACTGAGTGGAGAGCTGCGTCAAACCAATCCTAGGATTGTTGACCAGTGATGATGATGATGATGAGGTGCTTGTGGGTTAATATGTAAATGCAGATGTAGACACGTAGATATGTAAATACATCTTTGGTGAGGGTAGAGATCACCCCGAATTAATCTACGTGCGCGGGGATATCACATCTACAGGGTGGGGGGAATAAATAAGGAAAGTGGTGGGGGAGGTCATCTTCGCTGGACCCAGTCGCGTGGTTCCACGTGCCACCGCGGGGAGGCGTCGCGATCGCGGGCGCCGCCGCCAGCACCACCGCGTGGTCGGACGCCGAAAATCCTCGCTGATGGGCGATAGTCCACCTGAAGTGAACGGAACTTCCCCTACTCTCCTCCCCTCCTCCCGCTTGTGTTGTCTGCTCTCCCTCCCCTCCGCTCCCTCACATTTCCCCCACCCCCTCATACACCTTCTCCCACCTTAGCCACTCCTCCTCCTCCTCTCCGGCAGACACACGGGCTTCGTTCAAGTTCGCAGCCAAGGTTTACAATACAGACCGCTCGAAGAGGCTCGCACTCACGAAAAACAACCGGTCGCGGTCTGTCTGTCTGATGGTGCGGTTGCAGCGGAACACCGAGCGGTGTCGTGGGTGCCAAATGGTGCACCCGTCGACGTTTTTCGACTGACAAACCCCCTCACTGAAGTCGAATCGAGTGCTGGAAGAAAGTTTTTCGATCTTCAGTTCGCGATTGCGGTCGTAGTTTGATTGGAGAGATCTTACGTCTGCAATGGGGACTTGACCACCTATTCGTCTCATTCCTCCATTGAGGATTGAAGATAAAACTCCTTGAATCAAGTGTTTTTTTTCTTTAACTAGTGCGTGAGGAGTTCAATGAAGTTCTATCCCGGCTCATAGGTGGTGGAGAACTTGGCATAACTTTAATCACGATATTTTCCCGAGTGCACGGAGTAGTTTCAAGTTTTCCTTTAGTGACTCGCCGGTGAGGAGTTGGCCATTGCAAATCGTATTCATGCGGTGTGAATATCAGATCAAGTGGTGGAGTGAAGTTGTTGGTCTCTCGGCTGCGGCTGCTGTACGGTTTTACCCATGACGCGATGCCATTATTTCCTGGTGTGCATACCAGATGAATTGCTGGAGTGAAGGTGTTTATTTAGTTTGCGGTTGCATATGAACTTTAAAAAAAATTATTCCACTCGTCGACAAGAGGATATGATCAAATATTCATCGAAATTTGACGTATGAACTTGTAACATACCGTGTGGTTTTACTTTGTTTTTTCGTGTGACGGATTCATGGACTTAACCACCTTTTAATAAAAAATTCGCAGTGGTTAGTGATTAAAAACATTGTGTATTTCCATTTTGCTTCACTGCGTCGGCATAAAAAAACATCGACAACCTTAGGTCGAATTCTTCCGCAGATCAAATGCCAGTAGAGTAAAGATATTCTTTTTTCTCAGATCAATGCTCATGTGGTTCTACTTTGTTTAAATTTAAATCTAATTTTCCTGCGCCTATACGTAGGATTAGTGCTGGAGTAGAGTGGAATATTATTTCATCGCTGTGGAATTTATTTCTGTTGAAATCAAAGACCATTTCTTTGAAGTTGAGGGTGAAGGATATACCCCTATCTTGTGGGCGTGTCAATACTATTATTTGACACCTATCTTTCTGGATTCTCTAAAGCTTTATTGTTGTGAAGGACTTTTTGGGCGAATCAGACATCGAATCGTGGACGCCCACGTAGGAATACCAACAAGAACATTCTGGAAGAATGAGTGAAGGTCAGTTGCACCCGTAACTAAAGTCTCCATCGTTGCATTCTACTATTTTGAACGTTTCACTCCCCAAACGGTGCGAATATTCTCCTCATCCCCCTCCAAAACCAATTCGTTAAATTTTGCATACTTCACCCCGCTCTGGTCTCAACCCCATCTCCTGTTTATTTTCATTATTTTTTTTGTTTCCCCGGCAAGACTCCAGTCCGGACTACGACCTTCACGGATTTCTTTCAAGACGGCCAGCGGAACCGGCTCCGCCAGATGGATGTAGTGACTGTGCTCGTGGTTTTTTAAACGGGTGGTTTGGGAACGCTTCTGCTCGATCGCACATTTCGGTTAGTCCACGGTGAGAAGTCAAGGGGTAGAAGCAAGGAGACTTTATATGCAGGAGATCCCTATCGGCCGCGGCCAATCTCGATTCATTCTGCCACTTCGCTCGCTTTATAATCGATTCTCGAAAATATCTACTGGGAAGTGATGATCTTGGAGTGTTTAATTTATTCTTCATAATCGTAATATATTAGTCTCACCCTAAAGAAATATCATGGACAAGTTGGCGATGTATTTATACCACATGGGTGCAACAGTTTAATCTCACTCGCGAGAAATAGCTTTGAAAATCCATCGATTCGCAGCTCACATTATCACGAATATTGACGTCGGTTACCATCCCTTGTTACAGTATGTTTCCACCATGAAATTTGAATTGCTCTAATGTCAGCGTCGTGAGTGACGGCTTATCAAACCCTTTCAAATGCATTGTGGGTGACAGCACATTCTTACCAACTAATTATTCTCTATGAAAAAGGGTGCAGTCGGACGTAAAGAAGTTCATTACCAATGGATGTTATTAAGCAGCATTTTTTTATCGTGCCGTTTAAATTTTGTTCACATAAGCCTCTTGTGTAAAGACTTGGGGGCTTCAAAATTGTATTTTTTCTCGTGGTGACTTTCTCAACTTTCATCTCTTATTTTCTGTCCTCCTGTTCGACATCCCAAGTCGCTGTTTTTTTCTTTTATTTTAACCCGCTGAACACTCACGGCATGACATTTCCTTTCATCCCTGTTTGACCTCGCACTTCTCTTTCACCGAGGGTTTTTGACCTGTTAGAGAGAATTTTTCACCCCCCGTTGTGTCGCCTGAGTGTTGCTGGTCGACTTCGTGACTTTTCCCCAACTCCCCCCGGACCCCCGCCTCTCGCTTTTAAATATTCCGTTGCTTGTTCGCCAAAGCATTCTTCCGAGACCGCCGTAAATATTCTCACAGAGAAATAACTCCAAACGCCCCCCCCCCCCCCCCATTGTGTGAAGTCATGTAGCGTATGGGGGCAATTGAATGTTGTAAAAGCGAGAGTATTCACGTTTCGTCCTGGTGAAAAGGGGCTTCAAAAGGTCTTGGTTGTGTGAGGTGTCCCTCGGAGGATTAGGTAGTGACTGCTTCTCCTGCTTAGGCGAAGTGAAATTGCGTTCCTTGGTGATTTGACCGTCGGCATTGTTGAGGGAGTTCCACTTGCCAGTCCGGTACAGTGCAGAACATTTTGTGCTAGCTCTGTAGCGTACCGTTTCCACGTGTGCGAATGGAAGTCGCCAGTTTGCGTACAAAAACGCTGACTTAAGTCTAATTTGCGAGAACGTGCCGCAGTGATAAGCCACAGGTGGTGTGCTGGAGTTGTGTTTGAGAATTCGTTCGGACGTGTGTTGCGGCTCAAGGCTGATTATGTTTCCCCCAAGTGTAAAAGATACTCCGGGTCAGAAACTTCAACGCCGTCATCCAGGTTCTTCATTGAATGTGCGATCTAATTCCTTAGGGCAAATTTGAGCTATTCTGGAATACCGTGTTGGTGATACATTCGTGACCTCCGCACCTAGCTACGACAGCATCTACGTTCTTTTGTCGATGTGAAAATTACCAATTCCCGTCAGTTATTCACGCTGTTGGTATTTCCATGAATTTGCCACACAGCTTGATCCCTCCCCCCCCCCCCCCCCCCCCCCGAGTTGATTTAAGGATTGTTCGTAAGCCATTTGGATTTGAAAGCGTTCTTCCAGAGTGAATGACTTGTTCCGTTGGATTGCACTTTCACTGTGGGTTCCAACTCACACTTGAGTTTAAAATATTTCTTGTGGGTGCTTCTATGTCAGGAGAAGTGAAAGATAGCTGATTATGTGGGAGTTCGTACCACTTAAGAACGTTTCTGATTTTAATGACTTACTTACAATGTATTCCGTCATAATCAGAAAGTAAACTAGTTCTTCGGAAGCCAGGAAATCTGCACGGTTGCTAATTACGTGGGAATTAAGTTCTTTTTGAATTTTCCTTAACTCATTGACTTAATTCCAGTGGATTCTTTGAGAGTAAATAAGTTCTTGAAGGTGATCATTTGCCGGGAGAAGTGAACAACATCTGAGTGAGTGAAAATTAAGTTCGTTCAAGCGGTTTCCTGCACTCATTAAATCAATTACATCATTAACAGAGACTTAACTCTTTCTCAGAAGATCTTGAAAGTCAGGAAAAGTGAAAGACAGCTGAGTGTTGCATATAGTAATATTCCTTTAAAATTTTCAAACATAAATGCTTCGGTTCCTGTAGATTCCAGCGTAAGCAGTGGAAAAACTAGTGTTTGTTAGCCAGGAATAGCTGAATTTTAAGTAGTTGACTTCATTTAAGGATTTTCGTGAACTTGTTGACTTCATTGCATTGGATATCATCATAAGCCGACTGTAAACTAGTTCTTGTGTGGAGATGTGAATGACATCTGATTGAGTGGGAACGAAGTTCGTACCCATCGTGACTGAAGGAAAAACTAGTATTTCTAAGCCAGGAATTGCTAACTTTTAAATTGCTTAACTGATTGTTAGGTTCTTACGTTATTACTGACTCAATTACTTTGGATTTCATCGTAAACCGCTAGTAAAGTAGTTCTTGTATGAGTGGAGAAGTGAATGACATCTGATTGAGTGAAGCGCGTCCCCAGTAGTAATCCTCATTGAGGTGTTCTCTCTTAGATTTCTTTCGTGTGCCGTTGGTTCCAGAGTGATATTATTCCGAGTGCACTGCGAGCGGCGATGCAGCTAGGCCCCAGTGGTGGTTGAGGGAGAATGCCTTGCGAGGGCGGTGTGGCTGTGGTGGGGCCGGGGGCGGAGGAGGAGCCCTCGGAGGGGGCGGCGGAGGGGCCCAAGGTGGTGGGAGGCGGACCCCCGGCCCTGCCCCCGCGACCTCCACCCCGGCCGAGGCCCGCGCCGGAGAGGACCGCGTCGGACGCCGAGAGGAGGCAGCCGACGACGGCTGGCTCAGCTTCGCCTGCCGGTGAGTACCTAAGCAACCTCCATGCGATAGGGTAGTAGGTATCCTTCATCAAAGAAAAGGAAAGGCATTGATTGCTATTCGTTACCCACCATTAGTGTATTCATAATATACAAATTATTTGGTTATACAAATCCCACTTTAGACGAATGGCAATGGTCAATTTTATCCTCATTTGAAAAAGGCCAGATTGGCGCCCTTGCGATGCCACTCCACGTGACGTCACAGGGACCTAGTTTCTATGCGAGTTGATAGGAGTTTTACTTCGTCTGAGGTTACCAATGCATGCATGAGGCACAGACTTCAGGGAAACATCTCTTTATGATCACCTATTAAAACTGCCTAAGGTTGGAAAGTTTCATTCGTTTGATAAGCTATTAATAATCCATTCTTGTCGTTACTATGCAGAATTTATGAAATATAGTAAGCGAAATACTTATGGTGTAGTGGTAGTAGCTAGTTGGAAATTAATACCACTTTCAGGATATGAAGACACCGCATTAGAGAAAAAATTCCTCACTTTCCACTGAGAGATTTACCCACCTTTTGTCAGTCACTTTGTTGGTGACCTTAGACTGTGGCGTAATTAGGAATATGTTTTGGGGGGGTATGAGATGGCCTGAGGTGGCGACCCCCCTGGCAACGTGTGGTTCGGGTAATTAAAAAAAATGATATGCCTGGAAATACATTTTACATCATGGAAGGTTACACGGAATTTCCACCGGGTCAGGTTCTCCAATTCCATCTCGGCCGACGTTTCGATGGGCGAGTTGTCCATCGTCTTCAGGGCATCAACAAGTGATGGACAACTCGTAGTACATCGAAACGTCGGCCGAGATGGAGTTGGAGGACCTAACCCGGTGGAAATCCCGTGTAACCTTCCACAATTCTATACGCCGGGAAAGCCTACGATCATTCTTCATTTTACATCATCTTGGCAATTAAAATTTAACTTTAAGCATATGCGGTTATTAAATGTCAAAACTTCACAATGGTTTAAAATATTTTTTATTTCTCTGAGGCTTTAGGGGGGGGATCTATCCCCTCTTCCTCCCCCCCATAGCTACGCCACTGACCTGAGATACAATCATTGACCAATGGATAAATTCCCGTCTTAGAAGAGGCACAAGTGCAAGACTTACGCGTGGCAATCTACAAGTATCGTGCCAAAGATATGAAGATGAATTGTTATCAGGGAGATATTTATCATGAAAGATGCTATAACTCTGGAGTTTATCCCCAACCCAACTCTTTTTCTCTTGAAAAATTAGAGAAATGCCAACAGTTTGATGACCTGATATATTTATATGCCCCTTCATAGCGGTGAGTTCTCATCTGGCCTTTTTTGCCTCTTAACATGAACAAATTTATCGCTGCCCATTCATATTGCAGTGCTTACCTGAAGGTTCATAAACGTATCTATACCTGCATAATACCCTGCTAGCTAGCTAATATGGCAGGGGATTACCAATTACTAGCTAGCATCATGCAAGATGATCCACACATGCATACCACACGGTCATAAAAATGTTACGCTGCATGTGACTTTTTTATTTTAGCATTCATTGCCCTTTGTCGCTATAGAGCTATGAGGACTTAACTTACTTGGTATCGTATTATCCCCGGCCTCTTGCGATATGTTTGCATTCTTGTTTCGTGCATCGTTAGCAAAAAATATGTGAAAATTCATGCAATAGTAAACTTTCAAACGGTTAGTAATTCCATTAGTAAATCCATGCGAGGTTATAACAATGGGAAAATAAAAACGTGGGCGTGACGTTTGCAGTTTTACAATCTTCAGGAACAATTTGTTCTGCTAGAGGTTATTCAAACTCTATCTTCAATTAAGGTGCTGTCTCCGATGCCGATTCCTAATTTACCCGAGTTGGAATGAGATCAGCGCCTGGATATTTCTCTGGATTGATGGGTCTGAGCTGTTTTTCTAAACCATTACTTGAAATGCAGATAGGCAGTATTTGTTCTCGGTGGAGTCGAGGTAAAATCGTTAATTTATTCGTCGTGAAATCAGTGAAACGCGATGAAAAAAGTAATTTAAAACTTTAACTTTATCTCGAGTGTTGGGCACTCCATCCCCTCGTTCATTTATATGCTAAAATATACTGTGGCGCTAATTCCCTGTGCATGACTAGGAAGCCTTAGGATTCTCGTAAATATTCGTCTCACATTTTTGTTTTTAATTTATTCAATGCCTACATGTGAGTTTCCTTATTTCTTTTTTCGATTTGTTTCGATTTCGTGCATTTCTTGTTTTATCTCACAATTTAGACTTGCATGTGACTTTTTTATTTTAGCATTCATTGCCCTTTGTCGCTCTAGAGTTATGCGGACTTAACTTATTTGGTATCGTATTATCCCCGTCCTCTTGCGAGATGTCTTTGAAATCAGTGAATAAGGTCGACAAGTACTGCTTTGATCCTTCAAAATTCGTCTTATAGAATAAGTAAACCCTTATTCTCGACGCAGGCTTTCTATTGGAGAAGAGATGGAGTTCCTCTGTGCACTGATTTGTGGTCACTAATACCAGCTACCGCCTCAGTTCTGTTTGCAAGCTCGGGAATAGAAGCCATTAAAAAGCGGAATACTTCTGAGCATATCCAAAATACGCTGGAAATATTTTACTTTTCACTGCGTTCAAATTGACGTTGAATTCATTGAGAGAAAATAATATCGTTCTCTAAAATTAGTTCGGATTGATGATAAACGAAGATTATTTTAAACGGAGCAGAAAATTATTCAGCATGTATATGAAGTATGCACCTCAGCATTTTTTTGTACGAAAAAACATTTACGACACGAGTTATGCCACAAAGAAAAAACTTTATCACGGAATTTTTTTGGGAAACGTGAACGCCGATTCTAAGAATTCACGAATATCGGCAGCACTGAAAATATTGATTTGTGCTTATTACAAATTGGAGCTCATTTTATGCCTTTCAACCCTGAATATGTATCCTTTAGGCTATTGCGATTATCCTTTCAAGTCCAACTGACGATATATTGAAAAAAAAACTGGTTAAATTCCTATTCTTATCCTTAGACTTTGGCACAACTTAACTAGCCGAATATTGCCCGGCTTTCCTCTTTTAGTGCAATGGTTAAAACCGCCAATCTTTCCCCCAGATTGCCTATTTGGGTAATTTTTTCATTCTGCGATGGAATAAATGATCTAAAGACATACATATTCTATTTTAAAGAAAAATATCTAACTGCAATTAAATTCTAAATAGGGTAGTTTCCTTCATCAAAGAAAACGATAGGTATTGATTGCGATTCGTTTCCCACAGTTAGTGTATTCATAATATACAAATTATTTGGTTTTAGAAATACCGGTTTAGACGAATGGCAAGGGTCAATTTTAACCTCATTTGAAAAAGGATAGATTGGCGCCCATGCGATGCCACTCCACGTGACGTCACAGGGACCTAGTTTCTATACGAGTAGATAGGAGGTTTACATCGTCTGAGGTTACCAATGCATGCATGAGGCACAGAGCTCAGGGAAACATGTCTTAATAATCACCTATTAAAACGGGCCAAGGTTAGAAAGTTTTCCTCGTTTGATAAGGCATTAATAAGCCTTATTTAAGCCAAGCGCTACCAGCTACCATGGTACTCTGCTACCTGCTAGCATCCTGCGTCGTTTCAGCGCTCAGAGCCTCGCCCCAAGGTCACGCTCGCGCGCTTGAAATTTTTCACTTTTCATTTAATCGCGAAAAATAAATATCGTCATTTAAAAATCTAAAAGCGTGAAATACGTACTCCAGGAGTAATAATCTTTCGAATTAGGCAATAAAAAAATAATAGGAATCCACCCTATTGTCACCAAAAATTTTAAACCGTGAGCGAAGATGTTAATAATTATTATGTTTTTTGTCATAAATACTCCGTTGTTTTACAGCTTTACAATTTTTTTGCATCCTCTACACCTGGTCATCCGGTCAACCTTGAACTTATGACCTCAGAGAAATTCATGCTAAATTTGACGTATGACCCAGCGCAACTCCTCACTAGAGAATTGAATTGGAACCAAATCACTAAGAGTACTGATAATGCTGTGAGGATACTCATTTCAATGGTAATACCAGCGCTGTCCATTTCACACCCATCAGATGCAGGTAACTCTATTTTTCTTCTCATCCTTGTGGATGCAGTACCTTTTCCCTTAAAGCAAGCAAACACTCCGCTCATTGAATATGCCGGAAAAATAAGAAAAATTAAATTGCCACGGATACGATGGGAAGTGAAAATAAACGAACAATTGATCCAATTCCGCCTAGAGCAAGCTTTGAAGGTGTTTCCTGTTGAAGAGCTTATTTTTCGATGCACACTTCCTACTATAAACAGTAGCGGAACACTTCTGGAGTGATAGCATTAAATTCAGAAGAGCTTAGAAAAATGTAACTAGCACTTGATTAAAAAAATATGGAGGTGTTTCCAAAACTGGTAAAATAATAAAATTAGAAAAAATTTCTGTGACTTTGGAACAGATTTATAAAAATGCATGAAAATTATATTTCGTATTTGTGATTACTTTTATAGCTCTTTTATGTAAATATAGCATGTAAGTATTTTTAAAGTGAATCGCAATACTTTTTTTTACATTGGTCATTTATTATACCTTTTCTAAATTGGTTATTTTGATCACCTCTGTAGTGATTATACGGTTAATTCGATATTTTCCACCACACTCACTCTCCAGTAACAAATGCTCAATAATTCCAAATGTAAAAGGATATTGCATTGTTAAAGATAGTTTTTTGGTCAAGTTTATATTTAAAAAAAAGATCGGATGCTTTCCCGGCGTATGCTGGTAGTGAAGGCCATTCGAGTTCTCCATAGGGTAATCTCCTTCATGGCTGCCAACGTTTCGACGTACGAGTCGTACCCGGAAACGTCGGCAGCCATTAAGGAGATTATCCGGTGGAGAACTCGAATAGCCTTCACTATAAGTTTCTATTTATTTTTCAAGAAATAGCAAAATTTTGTTGCATATTCCCATTCGGGAAAATTTTAGCAATAAAAGTTTTTGTTCGGGTTTTCTTTCATAGTATCTCTTAATTAGCTGTAAAATAAATATGCTAAAAAAATAACGAAAATCAGTTGGTAAGTTGGTAAGGTCTTTTAAGGGTTAAATATCGTCGAATCAGCTATTTTACTGGATGTCTTAAAAATTACGTTTTTACTGATTGCATACGTTGAAATGTTGTAGAAAAATTAAATTTACATTATAAACTAAGATTTTCTAATGTTATTTGACTATTATGTCTTTTCTCAACCAATGCCGCAAACGGCGTTAGTGCATCATGACAGCGCTGGTGTTAACCGAAATTTCTATACATGATAGGATAGTTTCCTTCATCAAAGAAAACGAAAGGTATTGATTGCGATTCGTTAGCCACCATTAATGTATTCATAATGTACAAATTATTTGGTTTTAGAAATCCCAGTTTAGACGAATGGCAATGGTCAGTTCTTAACCGCATTTAAAAAAGACCAGATTGGCGCCCAAGCGATGCCACTCCACGTGACGTCACAGGGACCTAGTTTCCACAAGAGTATATAGCAGTTTTACATCATCTTAGATTACCCAAACATGCATGAGGCACATACTTCAGGGAAACATGTCTTAATAATCACCTATCAAAACTGGCTAAGGTCGGAAAGTTTTCCTCGTTTGATAAGGTATTAATAATCCTTATTTAAGCCAAGCGCTACCAGCTAGCAGGGTACTCTGCTACCTGATAGCATCCTGCGTCGTATCAGCGCTAGGAACCTCGCCCCAAGGTCACCTCACTTGCGGCAGCGGGAACCAGAACGACGTCACACGGGAGTTTTCCCGGCATTCATACTTACCCGTCGCGCGCTTGAAATTTTCACTTTTCATTTAATCGCGAAAAATAGATATCGTTATTTAAAACTCTAAAAGCGTGAAATGCGTACTTCAGGAGTAATAACCTTTCGATTTAGCAAATAAAAAAATAATAGGAAACCACCCTATTATGCGACCTATCAAATCCATAAATTTTCAATGCTATTCCTCGCATTTAATCACAATAAGACCAAGGTATAGTGGTTTTGTAAAGCATCGCGAGCGAGGAATGTGAGACTCAAGATAAAAGTAGGTGGGGAAAATCTGGAACAGTAAGAGCAATTCAACTATTTAGGCAGCACATTAGAGGAAAACGGATGCAGTAGTAAGGACATCAGGAAGCGAATTGCATAAGCAAATGAGGCGCTCATGAACAGGAAGGAGCTTCTGAGAGGATCGTTATGTAAGAGTTTAAAGAAAAGGTTAGTGAAGAGTTTGATTTGGAGTGTAGCTCTCTACGGTGCGGAAACGTGGACACTGAGGAAAGAAGACGAGAGAAGATTGGAGGCATTCGAGATGTGGGTGTGGAGAAGAATGGAGAGGGTGAAATGGACGGAGAGGAAAAGGAACGACGAAGTGCTGGATATGGTTGGCGAGGAGAGGCAGCTTTTAGATGAGATACGGAGGGGACAGAAGGTATGGATGGAGTTAGTGCTTAGCGGGGAGACGATGTTGAAAACAGTGATAGAGGGTAGAATGTTAGGTAAACGAGGAGGAAGAAGGGAAAGAATAGAATTTTTAGATAGATTGAAAGTGAGTGGGCCTTACAGTGAATTGAAGAAGGCAGTGCTGGAAGGAAAGGGAGGCTCCCAGATTACTTCTTTAGTACTCCATGGTAACCGACCTTAATCGGTAGAATACTATAATAATAACTATTATTCGCATTTACATACATTATACTGTAAAATATTGGAAAAAAGTGGATCGTATGTCACTCATAACAGCTCTGTGGACATGTTTTAAAACCGATTAAATTGCGACCGAAGTGGCAACAGAAATCACCCGTCTAATGATGAAATTGGGCCTCCTCTATGCAGTCCCATTCCTCCAGCCACCGCTTTCTTCCTTTACGCAGTCAGGCTTATTGGACCGCGCGAATTCAAAGCCATCCTGGGCTTCCATTCGTTGCGTCTTCTATTATGCTATCCATTCACATTTTCCATAGTCTTAAGGCCTGGTTACACGATAAACTAACAGGTACGGGTTAATGTCTAAATGTATGAACGCGTGAATGAACACAAAAATGCACCGTGTAACCACCCAACTTGTACGAATGCATGAACGGGAAATAGGACTTGTTCTAATTTTCTTCATGCATTCGTACATGTTCCGTTCCGGTCCACCAAAATCGTTCACGCAAACGTACATTAACTTGTACGTGTTAAGGTACCGTGTAACTATACCTTTAGACTTAATCCTCTTCCCTCCGGGACCATATTATTTGCTTACATAGGATGTCTTTCGTTAGTCATCCGTTCGACATGTCCTATACAATCCAATCTCCTGCCTTTTAATAATCCCACTATCATACTGTCCCCGTAAATATTATATAGTTCCTAACTGTATCGTTGTCTTTATTTTCCTGTGAATTAGTCCGGCACTGTACTTTCCTAAGCACCCGCCTCTCAAAAACTAATAGTTTGTTCAAGCCTTATTTCCTTGTGATTCAGCTTTGGCAACCATAAATAAAGAAAGGAAGAATTAGTACATTCTTATTTTAAGTTATCTTGACACATTCCGGGACTTCAGAAAACCGTTAAGAGCAGTGAATGCCTCATCGGCAGCTTAAATTGTTGCTATTATTTATACTTCATCTGATTTGATTTAATACCTCCAGCCACAGCACCAACCCGATTCCCCTCCACAGTTTCCTCGGCAAAAAAAACATGGAATAATCTCATCTGCGAGTCTATAGGGTTCATCCATTTGGTTGTATATGATGGGTGAGTTGGAACTCACTTCCGAATTAGTCATAGGTAATTAGTTTACTCTTATGTCATCTTGCCCTTCCTAGAGACAAACTCTATATTCCACTCTTGCTTATGTGCATTTCAGCAGGTATGTCAAAGATGAAATCATTTCGTCCATCACTGTTTTCATTCCTTTCTAGCATTTAGGTTAAGTGACGATGACTTAGCGGAGCTCAAGTTGGTTTGGATACAAGTGTCAGCGGGTATTTGCTCCTCTAACTCCTCCGACCGGTTTCGTTGCATTTTCGGCCGTGGTGCAGGTGCCATGTCGTTGAGTAAGAAATACACTAAGGACTTGGTTTGTGAAGGCTCGAGGCTAGAATGGCCTGAGGATCTTCACCCGTGCTGCCCGCGGGCCTGTCTCGCACCGATTATATCCTGATAAGAGCGGTCTTGGGGTTGGGCTTCGTGCTGAATGTGTAATTCCTACTGCCCCGGAAGTAATAGGCCATGAAATCTTCTCTAGTTTAAGAGGATGCATCATCACCTCTCGAACTGCTTTTCCTTGTAGGAAGTGGAACAAAACTTTATCTACAAGTCGACTAGACCAGTTGCCTTCTTATAAATGGTCTAAACTACCTTGGTCGCATTTTCGGTAAAAGTTTTGGGACATCGCCTGCTATAAGTCACCGTCTTTATCAAGCTGTAGCATCTATGTCAACATGATAAATTGCGAGCCACCTCTAGGTTATTTGGCGGGGATAAACAATCACCAGCACTTAGCTGATGGTTTAATTCTAATATAGTTTTGGGAACTTTGTTAAACAAGATCTAGGTCACCTATAAGTGAAGGAAAAAAATTATTTGTTGATTTACCTCACCATTATAAGCAAATTTGGTAAGGTTAGCAAATTATTCCTGGTATTTGTTCATATATTTATTTATTAGGAAAAGTGCATGAAAGTTATACTGATTATAATATCTGTAACGTAACTACTTGACTCTTTAAAAAGGAGGCTTCCTAAAATTAAGGTCTACTTATTTAACTCCTGTTTAAAACCGGGAGAACTTAAAGAGACTACTTCTTAATGATTGTCGAGGAAAGAATCCCTGGTTTTTTGTTTTCACAATATTTGATTTCATCAGGTGAATGTAAAATTGGTGCATTCCCTGAGAGAGTATGATCCATGCATAGTCTTCCTTGTAATTAATGATACAAAAATTATATATTTGTCCGTAAAAAAGAAACACAAACCAAGATTGTGAGTATTAATTAAAATTATGAATTTGCTTTCCAAATTCAGCGCAGTCTTTGTTTTTAGAGCACCGAAGAGTTTTGTGAAATTATTTCCTCACGGACTTCTACGGGTTCAATATCAAGTACCTGTGCTCATGCAGCATTACAAATCTATGGTCGAATTATTTTAATTCCAAATGAGAGCTTTATTCTGCGCGGTTTTCATTTCCCGAAAAAGAATATACTTGGGATGAATTTGGTGCAACAAAAAAGTTGAGTAACTTAGGTTATTTGTTTAGTGATCAGTTGTTAGAACGAATTTTGTGAATGCAAAAATTCGAACTTCTTTCCATTCTCTGAAAAAGAATATTCAATAAATTGTCTTAACAATCTCGGCGAAATGAAATATCTCGGAAGAACCTACTTGAATAATTTCATGGCCACAAAATTTTATAATGAATTACGAATTTTTCATCCAAATCCAACGTCACGTATTTTCTTATTATTTTTACTCTATGAATGAGTTGTGTTGCAATTATTCCTTCACCGTATTACCTCACATTACCCAGTATATCTCCGAATGTCTTTGGTCAACCAGTCGTTGATCGTCCGGCTAAGTGAATAATTTAATGGCCACCGAAATCAACGAACAATCACAAAAAAAAATCCTGCAAAGTCCGTATTCGTCACGTGTAGTCTGATTATTATTGTTACAATTTGAAGTAGTTCTGATGCAATTATTTCTTTAGTTAAATAGTGGTCAGTAGTCAGACAAAAAGGTGTGAAAACACAGTTTGACCTTTTAATTTCTCTTGAGAACGATCTTCAGCGCACCATTTTAATATTCGATCTCATCATCATCATCACTGGTCAACAATCCTAGGATTAGTTTGACGCAGCTCTCCACTCAGTTCTCCTATCAGCTTATCTTTTCACACCTACGTATTTCTTCTCTTTCACATCCTTCTTCACTTGTTCTATTTATTTTGTTCGAGGTCTTCCTTTTCCATTCTTGCCTTCCACTTGTCCTTCGACAGTTATCTTCATCAGGCCATCATGTCTCAAGATGTTGCCTATAAGGTTGTTCCGTCTTCTTGTTAAGGTTTTCTCTTGTTAAGGTTTGAGGCTTCTCTTCTCTCCCACTGTTCTTAGGACTTCCTCGTTTCTAACTCGGTCGATCCATTTGATTTTCATCATTCTTCTCTAATTATTTATATTTGTCAGGGAAAAACCAAGAAATTAATTTGATGGTCACCGACATTAACGAAGAAGTACAAAATTTTTGTCCAAATTTAGTATCCACCTCGTTAAGTCCCGTTATTTTTTACAATATGAAGAAATTGTAATGCAATTATTTCTTCTCTGTTTATACTCACCATATGATGAATATCTCCTAATATTTTTTGTTAAATGGTAATCAGTTGTCAGGCAATATTGGGTGAATGAATGAATCTCAAATTTTATCTTTCTCCTAAAAAGGATCTTCAGCGTGTCATCGTAATATTCAACCTATTGACTTAAATTTGTCAGGAAAAAAACTAGTTTGATGGCCACCGAAATAAGCAAAGAATACAAAATTTACTTCCAAATTTAGTATTCGCCACGTATAGCCTCATTATTTTTACAATCTGAAGGAGTTATGATGCAATTATTTCTTCTCCGTTTATATGCACCATATCATGAATGTCTCCAAATGTTTTTTGTTAAATAGCGACCAATCGTCAAGCAAAATTAGGTGAACGAATCAATCTCAAATTTTTTCTTTCTCTTAAAAAGGACTTTTAGCGCATCACGATATTATTCAACCTAACGATTTAAATTTGTCAGGAAAAACAAAAAAATAACTTGATGGTCACTGAAATTAACGAAAAAATACAAATATTTTCTTCCAAATTCAGTATTTGCCACGGATAGCCTCATTATTTTTACAATTTTAAGGAGTTGTGATGCAATTACTTCTTTTCAGTTTATCCTCACCATATCATGAATGTCTCCAAATGTTTTTTTTTGCTAAATAGCGACCAGTTGCCAGGGAAAATTGGGTGAATGAATCAATCTAAAATTTTTTCCCCTGAAAAGAATCTTCAGCGCATCATCGTAATATTCAACCTAATGATTTGAATTTGTCAGGAAAAAACAAAAAAAAACTAATGTGATGGTCACCAAAATTAATAAAATACAACATTTTCTTCCAAATTCAGTATTCGCCACGTGTAGCCTCATTATTTTTACAATATTAAGGAGTTGTGACGCAATTATTTCTTCTCCGTTTAGCCTATTCGAATGATTATATCCTCCGCTCCTGAATCTGCTCCGCTAATGATTTCGCCCGGTCCTTTTGGCTTCGCAAATTTCGTAGCAGATTCGCGGATGGCTTCCCTCAAACAACTCGGCGGAGAGAATTGATTGCCTCTGCCGGAGCGTCAGTCAACGCTTGAGGTAAGGTCGTAATTTCTCCCGAAAACCATTTCGGAATGGGGCAGTGGTGTTTGCGAAGCGTTTACGACCATCGTTAAAATCCTTACTTTATCTTTTTCATTCGGCTCGGGAATGACGCCATACGACTTTTATTTAATGGCGAATTGATCCTCGCCCGTCCCGATTCATGACTTCAATTTTGGAGGCTGTGTCGCAACTCATTACCCTCCCTCCCCCAACATATCACACTGAGGAAATTCCACAGAAATCGAAACGGTCCTTCTCATTGAAGATATATTTGAGTACTCCTCTAGTTTATTGTAAAATTGATGGTTGGAGGCAAATCGGTAGGTACAACAGCAATGCTTTTAATCAAATATTTGACGAAATTTTCATATATTTAATGAAATTTCAAACTGGTACTCCCTGGAAAAATTGTGTGAGTACGCAATTCTCTGAAAAAGGATCTTTAACGAATCGTCGTGATACAAAACATGTCCGGAAAGGCCTAAGTGAATAATTTGGTGGTCACTGAAATTAATGAAGAGTTACAACATTTGCAAAATTGTATATAGAAAAATCTAAACCTGCACACTACCTCGAAGGACGCCACAATAAGTGTATGGCGGGGTATGATAGGACACACCAGCCGTTAAAAATAAATAATAAGAGAAAGCTTTAACGAAGTTCCGCCAGGCATTTATTATAATCCTTTATTAATAGGGATAAAAACGAATTCTGTTACCCATCTGTTCTGCAAATTTTCTCTCGTAATTTATCGTTAATGTCGCACCTGGAAATATTGTGGGATTCTGTTATTATGTTCTCGGTGTCGCTCTGAATGATATTTATTCTAAACTGCTCAAAAGTCGAAGCATAGTGCGCAGCGTCCGAGTCCTAGCTGCTCTCAGTCTAATTTGTTTCATATCTGTCTAACGATTTTTGTTCTCCCGGAGTAGATTTTGACGACTCGCGCAGCTTTCCTTTTAGAATTTTATTGTATAGATAAATTCATAAAAAAATCATAGCTTCGGTTCTAGGAGAAGGCGAATACTTCGGCGTTATCAGCCAAATAATGGCATGTGGTGTCAAGTGCTCAAATTCCCATTAAAGTCTTGCTTTTCCGGTGTATTCTAATTTTTGACACGCTTGTTATGCAAATAATCAGCATAGGTATGATCATGTCTCTGACATAATTAATCATTTCGTACTCATAATAGCAAGGAATAAACGTTAAAATGTCATACAGTAGTGTTTACATAACAATGGCTTCGTTTCTTAACAATTTATGCCCCTACAGTCGTTATAAAGGCCCATGAAAGTCTTCCTGTGAGTAACTACCGTTTTATGACCGGAAGTATTCGTTGTTATTTTTTATGATAGTCTTTCTTGTTTCCGTTGTAGAAATGAGCTCAGTAAAGACAGTACTAAAACTCATAATCTTAAGCATGTTACATTTTTTATATCTTTTGAATGATGTTCCGGGATTGGCGTTGAAACTGAGTGATATTCCTTTTTTTGGCATATTTTGGTAGAAATTCTAATTTTTATACTTTGCGAATAAGTTCAATGATAGTGATATTTGTTCCTTTTAAAAACACCACAAAGTGATTCTAGTTAAGGTACTTTTGTTTAAATTCGTATTCTTGTATTTTCCGTTTGAAAGGTTACATGGACTGAATTGAAA
The DNA here is from genome assembly GCF_921293095.1 of Ischnura elegans. NCBI lineage: Eukaryota > Metazoa > Arthropoda > Insecta > Odonata > Coenagrionidae > Ischnura > Ischnura elegans. The sequence continues at coordinate 11,267,444 of NC_060257.1, forward strand.
TGACCTTGTGCAGTGCACGGGAAGTTGACTGCTATCTACTATCATAGTCACAAAGACGTCTTAACCAAGCTAATGACATGTCGACTGCTTTCTCGTTGTGACTGCGTCATAATATAAGGGCTAAAGTGATTGTTGGCACCTCTCATACTATCCTATTTATCTTGGAGATATATTACGGGTTATCCGTGTTTTTTAGGCAATTCTCAGTCAAATGATTCACTTTTCTGCATGAATTAAAATTTATGATTCCCATCACGAAATGGCGCATATTCAATTAACTATTCCGGTGAGTATAACCATAGAGTAAAGGCTGTACAGCAGTGGCGTAACTGGGAATATACTTTGGGGTGGATTTGAGGGATTAGGGGGAGGTATAAGGGGGCTAGTGGGACCTACCCCCCAGAAAACAGCAGGTTCAGGAAAATTTCTGAAAAAAAAATATGAAAATGCATTTTAGATCATTTTGGCACTTAATATTTAACTTAAATCAGATGCAGTTATTATACATCAAATCCTGACAACATTTTAAAATATTTTTTATTGTTAAATACTAAATATTTTTTCTCTGAGGCTTTGGGGGTGGGGGGAATACATCCCCTCATCCCCCCCAATAGTTACGCCACTGCTCTAGGGTGGACTACTCTATGGTAAAACTCACCCCAACCAGGCAGGTAGCAAATAATTAAAAAGAGAAAATCGGCGCATGTTTCCGTTGACAGTGTAATGTGATGTTTGTCTGAAAAGGAAACTTAAAACGAATGGTTTTAAACAAATCACATGAATAATTGTGCAATAATAGTGAGTTTTCACTTGATTACGATTGATGTTATACGGTGATGGTCCCCGTAGATACCTATCATCTAAATCTACATATTACCTTGCGAGCCACCTCGTGTGTGTTGGCAGGGGGTGATATCCCTATCCACCCTATAGGCTGCCCCTATCCACATTGACGAAAATTTTGCACGAATTTCTGATTGCCTAGTCCTTGCCATAAAGTCACATTTGCACCCATTAGTGTATGTCATATGAATCGTGGGTCTTCTCCCTTTGATGAGATTTGAATACAATATTTACTTGCACTCTGCTTAGAATTTTAGAAAGCATGGAAAAAAACCCTGACAACGGCTTTTCTTCCTACCCCTTATATATTTTACTCGTAATTTCATTTGGATTTTCGTATTTGAGTTCAGGAATATTTATGTATCACCGAAATATGGTTGGTTTTAGTGATTTGAGCATTTGCTTTCCATTCCGTGGACCCACATTCCATGATTTTCACGATTCCGTGGACCCCTTTTACATCCTTATAAGATGTCCTCTGTAACTTATTCGAAGCCTTCCTTGCTTTCCTGTAAGTCCGCTTGTGATTCGACGATAATCCTCATCAAGCCTCTTCAATATTCTTCTCTGCATTTTTGCATGACTTTTCCTTTCTCCCACTTTTCTTCGTACTTCCAAAGTATTTGTTCGTTCAGTTCATTTTAACTTCAGTCTTTGTTTCACCACTTTTTCAAATGCTTTCACTCTTGATATCCTGTGTTGTCAACGTCAGTCCGATAGACAAGCGTGGTCCTTATGTAGCATTGATAAGCTGTTTCCTTACTTCTATGCTTGTATTCTCAGCCTTAGGTTGGGTCTTCTTAGTAACACCTAGTACCATGAGGCTCGGTATAATTGCCATGAGAATTAAAGAACCTGGATAGCGTAGTGGTCTGCGCAGTGGCCCGGAAAACTAAAGGTCCGTGGTTCGATTCCCGGTCCATTGTCCCGGTCCAATTTTTTCTCATGGCAATTCTTGCATACTTCTTAGTTGTCTTAAACGAGATTCAAGACGGTCTTTCAAGAGTGTTTTTCCAACATACCTTGAATCCAGTTGAAAGGCCTCTGTTGTAGAAAGCTTGAATTTACTTGAATAACGTTAGTCAACATAATCGACAAAGGAATAATGTAAAGCGCGGCCGAGACAGTGGGGAACATGCATGAAATTTGTTCATCATGCTAGTAAGTCTCAATGAATAGACAATTTTCTCACGAGTCCAAATATATAAACCAAAACTCTCCTAGCACTACAAAAACGTCATTAAACGCTTATTAAAAGTGATAGAATATGGCTTGATATCACGTGACTTGAAACGCCTTCTGACGTCATCGCACGATACACCATTCACTTCGCTAAGACAGTAGACGGGCAGAGTCTTCATTGCAATGTATCGAAGTAAAAATCATCAACGAGCTTTGTAGTAGTTCCTCAAAGGATAAGTTAACTTAAGAGAGATTTAAGAAAGCACAATACGACAGTTTACTTTTAGTCGAATCCCTTATGGCGGCTGATTTTCTGAAAAATAGTAATTGCTTCCAAATCTCACCAAACAATCCCCTTTATTTGTTTCAATAACGGCTTGGCAACCCAACATATTCATAATCTTCTGTTCGACGTTAAAACAGCAATTATTTTCGCCATATCTGCATTTGAGCCCCTGAATAGACCGATTTTCTATCCAATTCCTCAGTCTGTCATCAGTGGATACCGTGCCGTGACGTCATGCTCCGATGACGTCGTGTTTTCAAGCAGCCGATGAAGATTAATTTTCAAAGACTCATAACTCAGCTAAAAAACATTATTCATCCGCGAAATTTTCGGCGAGGATATTTGAAGAAGGAATCTTCTTATTTTAGTACTCAGAAAAATTGTGCATGTTCCCCATTCTAATCATAATTTAACTCACAGGCAACAAATTTGTAGCAATTTCTTGCAGTGCTGAACTTCTCGTCTGCTTCTGGTGATTATCTCGGGAACTTACTCCATATAAACAACCATCTTCTTCGTAAAATTTATAGAGGGCATCAACAGCGTTTCTTTCCCCGGCGGTCATGATGTCAATACTCATCTCATCTCCATGGTGGCGCTGTGAAGGCTAGAAGACCTTCATTGATTGATTGGAACGCTTAGAACCATTCGAGATACTATAGAAATTAGAGCCGTTCAAGACAAGATGAATTTGATGGAAGCCAGGGGGGATACAATAACATTTCAGACAAGATGACGGTTCTCATGAGTAATGATTAGACGTCATATGCATTCGAGAAAGCTTGTTCAACTAGTCTGAACGAAATTTGACGTGATATTGACCACGATTGTAAGTGTGGCACAGCCTTCCATCATCACCGAAATCCATGGTCAGCCTCTGTATTATGCCTTCCTATCTAGTTGGAAGAGGTTTCGGGTTTTCTACTGGGTCCACAGGATTTTGGAACCGATGTTTCGAGGACCTAGTATGCCGTCGTGTTTAGGGTGATCAGGACCACATAGACTAATTAAGTATACCAGGACTAGCCACGGTGACTTGACGGATTCACCCGTAATGCACAAATTGTGCGAAAAATCCACAGAGCATTCATATTCAAATCATTCGCCGGTAGCAAATCATCCCGGTCAAGGCAAATTATTATTTTTTTTCTGTGATTTTTCTCAACGTGACAATGGTGGCAGACCACGCCTTCGAAACGTATTCGCCAATCAACCCATGGACTTGAGAACTCTTCCTTATCTCAAATCGTTGAAGAAGCGTGATATACCTGTTCAAGATTTCAATAACCGACGGTGGTGCTGCTGTCATTGACGTCAATTTCCAATATGGCCGCCAGAACGATGATGAAATCAAAAAAAATCATGAAGCATTTGCGGGCGGAGAGAACTATTACCATGATTTCAAGAGCTAAAAAGGCATGTTTAAAAAAAAACTCCTTACGTTGTTTATCTCGGCTTCCTTTGTCAACAATCAGACCTATAGCAGAAGAAAACTGCTTGACGACGTAACTCAAGGTGTTAGTGGTGGATCCAGGATAGGGACAAGGGGAGGCTAAGTGGGGGGTAACCTCGCAGCAGTAGTGGGGGTCCGAACAAAATTACAATTACCATTCTATCTATGGTAAATTGGATAACCAAGGGGGGGGGGCTCTAGTACCCCCTAGCCCCACTCTGGATTGTAACTTACCAAAAGCGTGTAAAAAAAGCTTTAAGGTTAGAGATAATTTGTTTAATTCGTTACGTACCCATGCGAAAAATCCTCGGAGAAAAAATCATTCGCCTTCACCGGTATACGAACCCGGATGCCCTGCTCTCCGGTCTTGTGCTTTAGCCAGTTAACCTACCGAGGCGGCATTCCCCTCTGTGGAATTTTGAGGACTATACCGGACAAGGTGGTATGGACTTCTGAGTGTATGTTACCACAATATTTATTATAGTAGGTGGATATATCGGAAAATATAGCCAAATACTTTTGTAGAAACTGGCAACCTCCGAAAATTTCGATTTTATCTGGTGTGTGCTTCGACCCGATAGCCCCCTTAGTACCCCCCCCCCCAATAGATCCGCCACTGCATGATGTTGATAATGTACCTAAGCATTAAGAGTCCAGTTTGATCCTTGGCTGGCATTCATCCGACTCGACTCAATATGTATTCTCGTCGCATTCATGAGCATTCTGGACGTTTCCCAAAGGCTTATTTCTTCTTCGAGATCCCTGTAGGAGACGCAGATGTACCTTCTGCAGCAAATATATGAAGGAATGAGGTTTATTTTAGTAATTTTTTCGGCAAGATTGGCCGAGGTCGCTTCCGAAAAAGGTAACAGCGCACCTACGAGACGGGAGGGAGACTCTCGTCTCCGGAGATGGAGTGCAGGCAGGTAACCTTGGCCTCCCGGCTGCATGAATTCGTAATACTCCCCTCTCTCTCTCTTACCTTTTTCCAACCCTTTCAGATGAACCTCGCGATTCAATTTTGCTGGAATATTAGATTTTTATCTCGCTCACGCCATCCTTCCCTCCCATCTCGTTCCGCTGATCGAGATTCCAGCGCTGCCGATTTCGCGTCTGGGAATTCGCCGACGAGCGGCCGTAGATTGAACGGTAGTCATGGTTACCGAACGGGCAAAACCCAGCGTGTGAGTGTGTGTGTGTGTGTGTGGAGATTTTGAAGAAATCTTTTTTTTTTAAGGATTTTCGTAAAAAAGCTCTCGGGAGTCACTTTCGGTTCAAGCTATTCTCAAGCTGCTGACACATGTGTATGACAATTCGAGGAAACTTGAGTTCATTGCCCCGGTTGTCGGTACCAATAATAATCGGAACCTTTACAGTGTTGCCAGATTTTAGTTGTTTTTTTTTCAAAATATTATATGATAACTCCTTAGCACCATAAGGGGCTGAATTTATATTTTTATGGACTTGTGCATTGTAGTCTCTGATGAGAATCCATTGATCAATATCGTGCATATTCAAACGTCTTACATAATGTGAAACTAAATCAGAGATGTATTAATCGAGATTTGCTATCGCAAATATTTCGTTAATTTGAGGAATATCACGGACACGGGCGGAAGATAAAAGTGATCTTACATTTACTCTCCATTTGCTAATAAATAAGTAAGTATATTAAAAAATTAAAATGAACAAGTAAATTTCAAGACGTCAAAATCATAGACTTACCTTTTCCTCGCCATTTCTTTCAGTTAATTTCTGTAAAATGTACTTCGTTTGAAGGAAAAAGAAAGGCAAATATGTATGATGATTTGATGACTGAGAGCCTTTTGGGATAAATTACTCGATGTTTCACTATTCCTATATACCTATTTTTTCGTTTCCTCCGTCAAATAATGATGAAGCTTCAGTCATTTTATACAGGACGAATTTTCATGTGGAGAATTATATGAAGACGTAGAAGTGCAATACTGGAATGAAAAATGGTATGAATGGAATTTTCGGTCCAATACTTCCAAAGACTACGTGATAAAGAAAGTGTACATTTTAGTACGACCCTCTGGGACATATTACGATATAGGGCGTGTAAAATAGATGTACATGTGCATAAATATAAAATAATCCTTATTGAGCTCTATTTAAAATTTAATAAGGGACCCCGGTTTAAACAACACAGCTTATGTTGAATATATAGGTTCTGAATATGAAATGTTTTTCGGAAAATGCTCAGAAATAACAATAGTCGCATAAGATTCCACTGGTTCGGCAAAATAACCCGCATATGTCATCGCTTTAGGGTTTATGAATTTCGAATATTACTTTTAAGCACTCAAAAAATGGAAATTTTGATTAAAAAAAACCTCATCAATCGAATATATGAAAAGAAACGCGGGTTTCCAGCGACTGGCGCGCCGCGGCGCGCGTAGCGGAGCCCCGGCCACGTGTTTAAACAAGAAGTGTAACTTTCGACATCGGCAGCAGATTTTAATTTATCTTCAGTGATGTCTCTAAAACACTTCATCAAATCCCTATAATGAATTTAATGACGTACAATTTTTTGTTAACGCCAATCCTGTTCCGTTTTATGTAAAAGATGGCGTGAAAGGAGCGCCCGCCATTTTGAGGCGTAAAATCACCCAAGCAAGGCTCAAAAAACTGAAATTAGGCTAAAATAGTGAAAACGCATAATATTAACAGAAGATATCACTTATAATCCTATCAAAGGATTCCAATGGCGTCAGAAGGTACAAAATCTATAAGATTACAAGTGAAACCGAATAACGCCATTCCTTTGAAGGTTTTGAAATCTTTTTCCGCCTGTAACTATAAAATTGCGAATTTACATGGGAATCACCATCGATTTCATTGACCTTCATCGATTTGTGAAAATTGTAGTTAAGTTTCAGATATCTACATCGTAAAGCATCGTTTCATTATTTTGTCCACTTTTTCGATTTCAGTATACTGTTCGTCGTAGCTTAAGGGACAGATGAAAAGTATATTGCTGAGGACCACTAAGGGATAGCAGACTAATGTATCAAAACGTGTTCCTGGTTAAAATTTTACAAAGCTTTTTCTAATCGTTCTTGCGCAAAAGATCAACGTTGAGATAGATAATATGTATAAGTAGGATCGACTTAATAATTCCTCGCCTCTTAGACTACAACCGAGTCACGGTGGAAGGGCTTTAGCGTTCTAATAACCGTAGAGCTGCACTGGCCTTAGTAATTCTCAATTACCACCAGTAGGGTCACCCATGCGAGATAGGCCCTAGCGTAGGGGCCAGCCGGAAGGTATATCACGTGATGGTATCACATTTAAGTAATAATCCTGATGGAATGGATGAGGAAAATTCTACCGGCCATCTCTTTTATTAAATCATAGAACCATATCGCAGAGTCATTTAATTATCTCAAAAGTCCACACGGTTTTTATACACTGTCAGCGATAGGCAGCTTTGATTTTAAATGGGGAACTCAGGAAGATGGAAGTATTCATTTATCTCGTAAGAAATAAGATTTTTGGTAGAAATGGAAATAAAGAAAAATAGACATTTTTTATTTTTAATTTGTAAGCATCGAGTTTTTCTTAAAATATTAATTTTTATTACGATTTCGACTAATAGGACTATCGAGTAAGCCATTTTGGATCATCAGATAAAGGCTAGAGAGCCTTTTAAATGTCCATAGATGTGGGTTCTTGTAGTTTTCCTACCTTTTTTTTCGCTACCTTGCGATTTATTATCCATGATCACCATAAACTTTATATTCTCTTCATGCACAATATTAGCATAGAATATTCTTTCCATAATTTATGATATCGGTTGCATCTAAAAGAAGTGATGATCTATGTGGATGATACTTTCGATCGATCGAAAAATCGAACGTGCTTTCATCAGAACAATTGGTGGAGGCGAGTAAAGCTCTTTAATCTGAATTCCCTCATATACTTTGGCAACGATATGGTTTATTATTCATGCATGCCTTCAAAATCATATCGCCTTTATGCCCAATAGTTTTTGCACCGATTTTTTTCGATTTTTTACAATTTTAATTCAATCTAATAATGTTTGTATCGTTGATTATTACGGCTAATCAAATTGTCGAGCGTGCCGATAGTGGAATAATAGGTTAGTGTTTGTGACCCTCTTTAATTCCCATAAATGTGGTTTCCCTGTCTTTTTCTCTCGGGCATTCGTCCGATGCTTTTCTGTGCGTATGATTGCCTTCTGGTCAGTCTGCCTTCGGCCGTTGTTTTAGCGAGTTTTTTGTACATATTTAACGCTATCGATCCCGTATGACAATATTTATATCGATGGTAATTGCAATTAATCGAACTCCCAAACCAGTCCAGCAATCTCCTTAATTGTGAAATCCCCCTTTGGAAACCAATGATATATCTAATTATTGCGCACCATCAAAATCATATCTTCTTTCTACGTAATCATATTAACGTTGTATTATTTTTGTATTCAACTTTCAATTCTATCAAATGATATTTATATCGATGATAACGGAGATTGGTGGAATTATCTAGCAATCCTAGAATAGACAAATAGGAAGAGGTGATTGAACCTCTTAAATCTCCATAAATGTGTTTTTCTTTTCTTTTTCTCTCTCGCATCTGTGCGTTGCATCGGAGTGCATACGATTGGAAGTCTTCCCTTTCTGCCTTCGGCCGGTACATCATCAAAATGGACTTACTTCAATTCCCTAGGAAATGGTGAGATTTGGGAGAATGGTGAGGTTGGGGGGGATCTATCCCCTCAAACCCCACATAGATACGCCGCTGATGAAAGGAATAGGTCCTTGGTATTATTTTAAAGAATTAATTTTACATTTGTTTTTCCATTTATTTATTTAGAGGTGAATTTTATAGGTTTAGCACTTTGTTAAAAAATTGCAAATTACGATTTTTCAAAGGACGGATAGCGTAATGTTACGCTAGTAGCAAAAATCAAAGGATTTCACCTGGTTTAATATTACGCCCATAGCACAGAAAGTGATAAATTAAATAAAAAAAATAGTTATTCTACGCTAATACGCAACACTTATTTAATATTCCCTTTTTTCTAAAAATATTTTCTGCGAATTTTAGTCGATATTTAACTGCATCGATCCTGTGTTATAATTTTTATATCGAAGATAGTTGAGACTAATCGAGCACCTTTGAAAGCCTAGAGCCGCATAATTGTTGATTCCCTCCATTCCCTCAGGAAACTAATGAGATTTACTGTCATTATTTCGTAAAATAAAAATTATATTTTTTGTCTAATCATCATATCGTAGTATTACATTAAATTTTAATGTTTTGTTTGAGAAAGCCTTGAGTCGAGAAATCTCCATAATTGTGGATTCTCTCCATTCCCTCAGGAAACTAATGAGATTTTTTATTGATGCGATCAATCAAAATGAAATTATTTTGCCTAATTATATTATCGTAGAATTACATTAAATTTTTCTAGCACTACTTATATTGATAATGGTCACGATTAATGGTACCGTTCAGCGAGCCTTTGGCCGAAATATGGGGTGTAATAGTGATAGATATTTTGCATATAAAATCGTTTCAGACATAATTTTGTGGAATAATGCTATATCCATGATTAAAACACAAATGGTGATTTCCACACTATTTTATTTAACACTTAACCGACCATGGTTTCGATACTTTGTGTCATTTTCAAGGTGACACAATTGACAACGCTTGAAAATGACACTAAGTGTCGAAACCATGGTCGGTCAAATGTTAAATAAAATAGTGTAGACATTACCATTTGTGTTTCAACCATGGAGATTTTTTTACAATTTATGTTATTTCTAAAAATATTTATGTCGATGTTAAATTCGACCAATATAACTAGCACGAGCGTGATGCGCCCGCTCCCAGCGGGCTTCTCCCGCTCTTTTCAATGCAGGTCCACAGAGGGATAGTTGCGTTTCTAATTTTAAAATATAGAAAAAAAGGCAGGGACTTATGTACAACTTTAATTGGAATGTTCATGTACAAATTGAGGTCAGAGGAACTCTTTAAACGCAACATCCGATGTAATTACACTATCCTCTGTTAAACGAACGTGATGACTCATACTTACGTATCAACAGGAGACTTGAATGTGGAATCAGCCGCATTTTGATAAAAGTTATTTAAAGAATGCGAGATATTGTTGCAAATGAACAAATTGGTCCGTTTGTGTGCCGTTAACGTCAGGAATATTTACCGGTTGTTGTATTTTTTTTGTTTTTTTTTAATTATTTAAAAACCAATTTTAGGAAACAATAGCAATATTTAGGAAGTAAGATATGCCGTCGCATGTTCTCTGATAAATTCTGTGCATTTTAATACCTAATTTGTAGAGTTTGGTTGCGTATAAGTTGAGAAAAAGGTATCTATACAGTAGAAATAATATAGAAGATAGAATGAACAGGTAGGAAGAGGTGTTTGAAACTCTTAAATCTCCATAAATATGTTCCTTTTCTTTCTCTCTCTCTGGCATCTGTGCGTTGTACCAATCGGTGGTGTGCGTGTGACTTGAAGACCTCCTCTGTCTGCCTTCGGCCGGTATTATACCGTTGACCGTCGGCTCAACACTGGATTGGCCAGGCCAGCCTCCCTGGAAAGAAAGTGGTGGAACGGGGAGGCAGGTTCTTGGGGAGTGGGCAGAGGGCATTTTTTCATATCAAGAGTTTCGTTCGACGACCCGAAGGTCGACAAATTTTAAATTGGAATCTCGGCCCGTGGTGAAAGGATAGTGACGGCCACAGCCGGCTTAAGAGGCGTCGGGAGAAAAAACCTTGTTAACCAAATATTCCTGCCGACTATTGGGACCCAAACGGTTTTTGGTTAGCCAATTAGCCGTAACAATTGGTTAGACATATAACGGAACTATTGGAGTTTGGGCAAAGGGTTTGTTTGTTTTCCTTTTGTGTGGGAAAAAAATACGTTGACCTTTCTCATAGACTCGTTAAGACTACGTGACCGTTTCATATCGCCCACGATGAAGTAATTTTTTTATAACCGTTCTGACCTTCGTAATGTAGATTTGTACCCCAGTGGTCGCCATTTTTAATACTTTTATGTTATTTCATACCAACCAACGATTGATTAAAGGCAGTGGCATAACTGGCATTTATGCTTTGGGGGGGATTGGATGGCTTGGGTTGGCGACCCCCCACCGCTAAGCAACAGGGGTTCCGGGAAAATGTTTTAAAAACGACATGCATGGAAATACATTTTAGTCATTTTGGCGCTCAAAAGTTAATTTTAAGCAGATGCATTTAATATAAGTCAAAACTAGACAATAGTTTTAAATATTTTTTTAGTTGTCTGAGACTTAGGGGGGGATCTATCCCCTCATACCCCCCATAGATACGCCACTGATGAAAGGAATAGGTCCTTGGTATCATTTTAAAGAATTAATTTTGCATTTGTTTTTCCATTTGTTTATTTAGAGGTAAAATTTATAGGTTTAGCACTGTTATAATAAAGGACGGATAGCGTAATGTTACGCCAGTAGCAAAAATCGAAGGATTTTACATGGTTTAATATTATGCCCATAGCACAGAAAGTGATAAATTAAAGCAAAAATTTAGTTATTCTCGGACATATATGTTACCACATTTTATTATACTCGCTGGTTTTATGCTCCAATCTCGCGCAACATTATGAAATAAAAATTGAATATACAGATTAGTGAAAAAATGGCCGCTAAAATCTAATGGAGGCGCAGAAAACTTTACAGTTGTTATGAAGTTTCTTCAAAACCAGTTGTCACAGTGATTGACTCTTGAGCGTGGGAATCCGGATCGAGACACTGCATTCCTCTTTTTCTTCGTGTTGCCGTTTTCCACTCCAACAGGATTAAAGCGTCTAAATAATATTACGCTATGAAAATATAATTTTTTCTCATAAACCCTTAGCTAAAAAAATATGTAAAAACCACATTTTATTAGCGAATAAGAAAATAAGGTCCACGGCCACTTAAATCATTGGAAATTTCAAATCTGTTTGGTAAGAAGGTAAACATAAATTTTCGTAGAACACATCAAAGACAATTTCAAAAACAAATAACTTATAAAAAACTTTTAGATGTAAAAATCAAAAATAAATGTGGTCTGCTTGTAAGGTTATATTCAATTTTGCTATCAATTATTTTTTGGATATCAACCAGGGCGAACAATTCAGGAAACGGCGCAATAATTCTTAAAATATTAGACAGCGTTTTCATTTCCAGTTATTTTTATATATAATCATTATACTGATCAAATTATGGTAACGATATTTGGTTTTCCATACTTTTATTTACTGTAAACGCACCGAGTTCAGTAATTAACCATAGTTCATGTGGCCGTATGGATCCCACATGCTAGCAAAATCCAAACGAGGCCTCATAAGCGAATATACACATTAAAAAGGTAATTAATTAATCAGTTTTTATCTCAAAATTATTTTGTAGACGTCCTTCACTTCTTGCGTGTTTACTTAAGGTGAAGATTTTCAGGGCTATATAAATCTTGCTCGTGGAAAACATTGCTGAAATTCATCAATTGCTGATATAAAAATTCGTGCCGATTCTTTATAGCGATAAATTGTTCTTCCACTTCTCTGCAAGATATATGATAATTAATTGGAGCTATAATAAATAAGTGCATGCGCGTTTGTATTGCTTTATAAATAATTTGGTGTCTTATAAGCGGCAAAAATAGTTAGGAATATTCGAGTAATGTGTGAAGATTCATCGTTAGCTTCAATTTACGAGCCACGGTCGAGCTCTCTCCAGGTGGCGTCATGGTCGTTTCCCAAATCCAGTCTTGCGTCCATATTCGGCGGAAACTTCTTGCTTCTCATGGGAAGAAACCTAAACCATGAAATTTTATGGGAATGTATGCGAAAGCAGTTTTAATTACCATCCTTCCTTGGCTCGATGCTTCTTTCAACTGATGAAATCTGCTTAATTGTAGTTTGGGAATCATTACGGTTAAGCCTTAGGTATGGTTACATAATTATCCCAACATATTCCCTTTTTCTATGGATATAAGCGTTATATATGCATGTAAATACTATATGGCTTAGCACGGGGCTATCTTTTTTATATATTGAGTGGATACTTAGGAAGGAGGACGAGAGAAGATTGGAGGCATTCGAGATGTGGGTGTGGCGAAGAATGGAGAGGGTGAAGTGGACGGAGAGGAGGAGGAACGACGAAGTGCTGGACATGGTGGGTGAGGAGAGGCAGCTTCTAGATGAGATACAGAGGAGACAGAAGGTATGGATGGAGCCCGTACTCAGTGAGGAGGGGATGTTGAAAACAGAGTTAGAGGGAAAAACGTTAGGTAAACGAGGGAGAGGAAGGAAAAGAAATGATTTTTAGATACAATTAAATGGAGTAGGTCTTATTGTGAATTAAAAAGGGAAGGGCATGATGGAAGGGGAGGCTCCCAAAATGCTTTTTATGCACTCCATGGAAACCTACCTTGATCGGTAGAATACTTTAATAATAACACAAAGTGTGAATGCATTCGTTCACAATAAGTACATATCATGTAAAAGGTTACAACAACCTCTTCAAAAACATAAGCATTCCCACACTAATCATATAGGGTTATCACAATAAAATGATGCGGTTTCAGAAATTCATAGGAATATAGTAGGGATAGTGTGGCAAATATTTTTCAGAAGCTGCCCAATCCCCATTGAGTGCCTTGAGGAGTTCAAGTGCATCACTCCGTCCGTCGGATGGGACGTTAAGCCGTGGTCTCTTGGCGCCTTTCGATGGGAAACTTTTGACGCTGGGTTTCTTTCTTCTCGAACAACTATGGGCGTACGCATTGAAAATTATTAGTCATATAAAAAATTGTTTGAGACGACATATAAGAAAATAAAATAAACATTAACTGTAAGTAATACTGTTTTCATTTAAACCATGTGCAAAACCGCACCCTTCTTTTATGATAACCCTGTATTAACAGAGTAACAAGACGTTACCCATTACCTAATTCAATTAGCGTATGGCGCAGGTGGTGGGACACCAGCCGATTGCTTGAAAATAAGTACCAATGTAGAATGTAAAGAAGTTAAATTGATTAAAGTAATTAAATTAAAGTAAGGAAATCATATACGTACCATCCTGTGTATTTGAGATTTTGTAATGAAATCTTAAAATACCCCTCAAGGACTTTTAGTAATTGACATGAACTCAATAATTTTTTAATCCATTTCAATGGAGCGTAATCCCAACATAGGGAACCAAGTCTTTCTTATCGATTGCCGTTATTTTAGTAAGTTCAAATATGGTTGGGAATGAAACCATGTAAAGACGCACAAGTCTGTGTTCCATATGACCATTTGCTTTGAGAATTGAAGCCTTGTGAATATACTGTCCAAACGTCTATGTGAGTTAGTTGAGTAGTTCAAACCTATTTCTGGAGAGCAACTACAAATCCTTAATTGTTTAAGGACTAGAACATTTTACAGTAAAAATCAAGCTTTTTGCAAAGTAAGAATGTTTCAAAATATTCGTCAGTCTTTTTATTTCAAATGAATTCGTTATTTTATGAGTTATTTAGCTTTCATTTTTCTCCAGTTAATAGCTGAATAACCATCCCATTTTCAGCACAAATATATCTGTTTATTCTCATGAAATTACACTCTTGAAGATATTTAGTAAGTGCTATCAATTCAATAGACTTCTCATTCCTTATGTAAAATTATTATACCAACGGAGGGAATCAAGGATTTTTTATTAATCGCCGTTAAATTCAACAATTTTATCGTTGATTGGGTAAAAACTATGCGGAGATGCAAAATACATATGGACGAGTGATTTGAGAATCGAAGCCTTTTGATCAGTTTACCAATTCTTCAATTAATGAAGTTGAGCATAATTTCAATCAAGTTTAGGAACTACTATAAATGCGGAATGTTTCAAGGTTTAGGCAAAATCATTGAATCTGTTCAAAACCAGGGATCTGGCCATAATTGATGATGTAAAAATGATTGAAATTTTCAATCAGCCTCGTTTTTCTCCTATGAATTGCTATTTGATAGGTCATTTCCCAAATTAGAAGCTAAATAAATCTTCTTACCAGGAACATTTTATCAAACGTAATGCTTCCTCTTCGAGATGAAGAAGGCCTTTAGAATCAGCCATTTGATGCAATTACTTCCTGTTTGATTCTCGGAGCAAGCGAAACAAGACTCAAACTTAATTAAACGTGGCAATCATTTCTGTTGTGTGGCGCAATTCTTTTACCGGGAATGCCCGAAAATTCTTGGAATATAGCTCTGGAAAGGGCGACTTTAGTTAATCAATGACTTTTAACAGTAACCCTTGGAATATGAATGAAATATGGTAAAACTTGTCTTCGGCGGTATACCCTATCTAATTTTAGTTTTGACTAGATATCTGTATCGAGGTCGAAGGTGGGGTTACCCGTAAATACATATATAGTTAAATGGATTTCCAAATGGCCATCTTGATGTCGTGAGACTCAACAGTTATCTGGGAAAAATTTTTGTTTGAAATCATCTTAGTAGTAGTAGCAGTAGCAATTAGGTAAGAGGATGCGTCGGCGAATAAGGCCATGTTTGAAACACCTACTGATCGGCAAAGAATAAAAATTAATAATCCCTGTAAAAATTACAAGTCTGATCTTAAAGCTATGGCTATTATATTTTATTGAAGAGGTCAATTGAACGCAAAAATCTGATGAGCCGAGTCACATTTTCGGAGTTGTATTCTAGCACTTCAGCTATATTTCCTCAGAGATTATGACTCACCTATGCGTCCGATATCTTTCGCAGTCCGTCAGGATGCCGATCTGTTTGTGGAAAATCGCATTGAACACATTGAGGTGAGTGAAAAAAACCAGGAAGGCCAAGTTTTAAGTGCTAAAGATAGATTAAAAAGCTGTAAAATGAAATAACGAAAAAGAACCAAAGAAACTGACTTTTAATAGGGGTAAATTTTGGGCTGCATTGTAGCAAACATAGGATTGCAATGCTATAATAAATGAATGAATCCTGTATCTCATGGCTCAGCATAACAAATGTGTGAATGTGTCGTGGATAACGTAGGTATATGGTTATTAGAACATGTGTGGTCGCGGTTTTCAATATTTATGATAGGACGCGGTTTTTTAACGCAACACTTAAAACAAACTCCACCACTATAGGTGGAACTCATAATTTGTAATTAACTTTAAGTGATAAATGTCTGTTGAAAGCATTCGGCTGGACATGAATGAAAATTATTGCCTCTAAAATCCGGTCTTACTTCAGAAATATGATGATCTCATTCATAATTGAATAGTTTCAGATGTTTATAAATATACCGAGTGTTATTATCCTTGGATAAGGGTTCTGTGTACCTACTTTTCTTCCTATCCGGAACCATATCCATTTTCCTCCAGAGATTCAACTTTCCTGAATCCTTCTTATCTTGCCCAGAGTAATATTTGTCTCTATACTGATTAATCAATAGTTCAATTTTATCAAATGGTTATTTTAGATATTATGAATGCCCATAACTGAAAAACTAATTTGTTCGGGCCTAGTAAACATATTCGTTTATTAAACAAAAACTTATGGGCACACTGAATATATTACTCGGGCTTTTTTTCTATCGCCAACGTTAATAACACTTGCTTTTTTGTAGGCTCATAGCTTGAGATGTTTATTAAAATTCACATGGTTTCAATCATAGATACCTCATACTTCATTGCTCCATTGCCCCAGCCCAAAGGCATATTCTTCAACTTTCTACGATATATCTTCCCAGTATTCTTCTTCGATTGCCACAATTAGTTCTAGTCTGTTTTGGTGTGAAAGTGGTCGAAGAATATGGAAATGAATGAGACCATAGGAAATTATTTGGCCTTAGGAATAAGCAGGAAAGTGCTAGGCCCTTTAAAAACGCATGAATTAATCAAGACTAATTTTGAAGCGCGAGGCGACGTTGATTGCATTTACGCAAGGGCGTTTTTTTCTCATGCCAGGGTTAAAATCCTCGGATCAGAGAAATTAGGACAATGTTTAGGTCCAACGTCGAATATATTTCGGTCCAAACGTTTTTTTTTCCTAACGCCAAAAACATAAATACCTAAGGCACTATTGCCTGTGGAACTTCCAATTAAGCATTAAAGTTAAGTGATAAATTGCAGTTAAAAGGTGGGACCGGACGTATGGGGGGAAAAAACAAAAGCTATCTCTGAAATCCAGCCTTGCTTCGGACCGGGATGAGCTTATTCATAATTCCGCTTGGCCATTTATGAGGACGTTGCGAGAGCCCTCTGCTTTTCCCCCATTCCTCGTGGATTTCGGTGAAATATGAATGACCTCTCAAGCGTTTGAAACGGAGACCTCTCCCGGAACAAGTTCCAACTAGCCTTGATACTGTGTTGGTGGCGGCTTGTGACCTTTGTCTTCCGGCTCTTGTGAGGTGGGAAGAGTAAATTTCCCAAATCCTCGCGCCAAAAAAATCTTTTTTATCCTTTGACCAACCGTAGGATATATTGTAATGGAATCCCAGGTGATTCGATTGCTGTAAACATGACCAAATGGGGCAGGTTATATGCTAGTAGAGGCCTTGAAATCGGGGATTTTATTTTCAAATAAAGCCCAATAGAACCTGATTTCTTAAATTTCTTCCCTAATCAAACGAATCACTCAATATTTTGTGCAGTAGCCTAATGTATGATCTAAATGGAAAACTCTTTTCATATTTATTCGAATGCAGGTAATGCCAGACCTGTCCTTACGTGTGGTGGTGTTATAAACCATTGCATATCCTTACGCAAGGGACAGTTCATGTGTATTTTGGTACTTCTCCTAAATATGTTTGCCTACAGCTTGAAGTTATGAATATTTCGATAAGCTAATGTTATGGATAGCTGCTGGATGGAAAGGGACCCTTTCAAATTCGATTCAGTTCTATTTCGAAGCTTTCACCACATCAAAACTTGTACATTGATATGAGATTTATCTATGAATATTTTTCTATTATACATCGGTATATTAATTGATTACGATTGGCATATGAACCGATTTTCCTCATCTAGGATCATTGTCGACGATTTGTGTAATATTTTAGTCTAGCTTACAAATTATAGTTTCGATAGTAGTCGTTGGAAATACACAAATACCAAGGAGAATAAACGGCATTTCATAATCCAATTATATGATGGATTGTTCTCGTCACACCAATTGAAATACTGCGATGTTGCGTACCGAATATCCATGGGTTAGTAGTTCGGATTCTGACTCCGAGCATTCGTGAAGCAGGACTTCCGTTCGCATTATCTTCAAATTGGATCGAATGCTCCCTTTCCATCTCACGGAGGCATTTGACGCACGCACGAGTTAGCGGGCAGTCGCCCGGAGTTAATTGATGTAAAGACGTTAGGTTGAAAAGTGGGAGGAATGAGGGAGAGGGGGTGGTTTAAATTCTTCTTAAACTTTTCCCATTAAACGCGAAGGCCTCCCGAAGACGTTTCAAGGGACAATCCACACCCACCCCACCAACACGAGGGCGATCGGCCTGCCCTCTAGCGGTGGTCCGAGGAACTAAAAGACACGCCCAGCCAAAACCCTTAGGAATATCATCCTCCGAATTCCAATTACACTCGCAGGCCCGCGCTTTCCATCCACAAACTTCCAAAAGATGAATGTGTCCTCTTTTTCTCTCCTCTTCTTTCTATATATATATACTCGCATCTCCTTTTTCTTTCCTTGAAATTCGCTCCGTAGTCTCTCCCAATTGGTTGTTTTTTCTGTTCAAACCAATCCGTCTCCTCTGCATTCTTCGCTTTGTGTACCCCACTAGTTTATTTTCCCTACCTCATCATTTCCCACTCTCCCGGTCTAAATCAGTTTGTGAAACCACACCCTATCCATATATATTGTTCACTCTACTGCATGATACCTATTTCAACTTGCTTCCGTGCGATCTGAATTCGGCTTCAGGCGGAAAGAGATTAGCTGGGAAAAGAATGAATGAAAAATAGGATAAATGATAAAGGGAGGAGGCTAGACCAAACATAAACCTAGGAAAGCATTAGATTGAAGAGGTGAAAGAGTTTTCTTGCTGGGAAGCCGAATTTCCAACGACGGACGAAGGAAGAAAGAAATTGTAAGCATAATATCGCAGGCGAAGAGGGCCCTTCACACAGAGAAAAAGCTGAGAATACGAGCATAGAAGAAAGGAAGCAATTCATCAGATATACATATCGAGGACTAAGTACTAAGAACATGAATCTCAATAATAGAAACTTTTCAGTAGAGCAATAAATTGATTAATTTTTTTAATTGCATATAATTTTAATTGAAATTGAATTTAAAAAAGTGAATGAAACTGAAAAAATAAGCAAACATTTGCAAACAAAGGGTTTTGCTTGAAATTTATTGTTTTTAACAACATTAGCAGTATGAACTCAGACCGACCAAAGTTTGATATAAGTACGTGTTGTTAGAACTTAGCCATCGATATGGAGCATGTTTATCTCTGGTAGCGAGGCTTGGACGTTGACAGCAGCAGGTAAGACGAGTGTGAAAGCATTTGAAATGCGGTGCTACCGAAGGATGATGAAGATAAAATGGATTGACCGTGAAAGTAATGAGAAAGTGCTAAGAAGAGTGGGAGAAATGAGAAGTCTTCTAAAAACCTAAGGAAAGGACGGGACAACTTAGCTGGCCACATTATGAGGCATGATGGCCTGATGAAGACAATCGTAGAAAGACAGGTGGAAGGGAAGAAGGGCAAGGGACGGCCCAGAATGATTCAAATACTACAGGTTATAAAGAAATTAAAAGACCAGAAATATGTTACTATGAAAAGGCTAGCGAATAGGAAAGAGGAATTGGGAGCTTCGTCAAACCAATCTTAGGATTGTTGACTAATGGTGATGAATGATGATGATTGAAAATGATAATATGTTCATTAATTTATTGTATTTCAATCGTAAGATTGGTTAATATTCCCTTCTCTTAAAGGATATTCTTATTTAGTCGGAGCCAGAAAAAAATAGGGGAATTAAGGATAGGGGTATTATTCTTTAAGGGAAGGTTCACAAGGAGGGAAACACGTAAGACCATATCACCTGAATACTTCGGGGGTTTTTAAGTTCCATGAATCTCCCTGCTCACTACGACCTTGATAGTATTTGACCTACGACCTTGATTTTGGTTTAAAATTATATTTTTTTTCTTTTTTCAATCTAATCTTTTCCCATACAAACTTAGTCGAAATCAACCCCAGCAGCCACATCCTGGCTGTTGGGTTATAGGGTGTCGGAAAATCACTGATTCGCTACCACGGGCATTATAGAGTAAGTTATTCGTAACAAAAAATAACTTAAAAATATTTGCTTAGTCGCACCATTTATGAGCTATTCTCGTTCGAAGTAAGCCAATCATAGCCAGTGGTGTAGCCAGGAATTTCGTTCGGGGGTCCAAAACCTGGGGGGAAAGTTAAAAAAAAACAGGGCACTAAGTAACCATTTTTAAAACTTTTCATAATCGAAAAATACTTCATTTGTTTAAAAAATATTTTGTAAATTCATGATTTTAAAATATTTTGTTTTCTTTTAAGAAGGAAAATAATTGTGGTTTTATGTATACGCGTTCGAATACGAACATTCTACAGAGGCGCTGCTGTCGAACCGAAAGCAGAGTCCTCTGGATGGCAGTTCTCTACACTACTCCCTCAACTCTGTAGTGTACCATCAACAATCCAGAGGATTCTGACAGAAATGAGTTTCGAAGCACCAACCAGACAAAGCGAAAAGTTTGATTTTTGCTCTCGAATCAATTGAAGCATCGGTGTTCAGTAGCGCAAGCGGCAAGAAGCTAGACGATCAATGACTAATAAAACTCGATATTCGATTCTCGATCGATCTCTTTGAGAGTGGACTGTGTATTAATTTGTGAATTGTCGTATCGGTCCATCAGTCTCTTCCAACTTGCTCTCATCATCCTTCCTGTTACTTCCCTTCAATTTACTTCCGAAGGCGACTTCAGAGCACTATTTTCCTGAAGGAGATTGGAATATATTGAAAGGGGGCACCATTGGTATCGTGGATCAAGGTGTGGCAGGAATGGGGGTGCCTGGGTAGGATAAGCCAACTTTGACCGAAAAATTGACGTACTCGTGAGGGTAAATGCTTACTATATGGTAAAATACTATATGGAACGCACACAGCAAAACTTTTATTTTCTCAGGGAAAAATTACTATCAATTCTACTTCTACTACTACTGACAATCAGCTTAGCCGAAAATAAAATTTTACGGCAGAAAACTAGTCATTTACCTACACTCATACTGGTATTTAATTTTTTTTATAGCCAACGAAAATCTAACAATTACAGTACAAAAGTATATTTTCGATGATATCCCCACAAGTAAAGTGATTAACAGGCATGGAAGGTCTGGGGTGAAGTGGGGCCCTCCCCGGGAAAGTTTTTGGAGATCGCATAACCGGAAATAGATTTTGACGCTATTGTGGCTCTTAAAAGGTGAATAAAAGTTAATTAAAATAGTAATATCACGCGCTTGAAATTTTTCACTTTTCGTTTAATCCAGATCTGATTGGCGCCCATGCGATGCCACTCCACGTGACGTCACAGGGACATAGTTTCTATATGAGTAGATAGGAGTTTTACATCGTCTAAGATTACCAATGCATGCATGAGGCACAGAGCTCAGGGAAACATCTCTTAATAATCACCTATTAAAACTGGCCAAGGTAAGAAAGTTTTTCTCGTTTGATAAGGCATTAATAAGCCTCATTTAAGCCAAGCGCTACCTGCTAGCAGCCTGCATCGCAGTGAAGCACATACCCTCGCCCCAAGGTAACCCCACACGGCGACGGCGGGAACCAGAATGACGTCACACGGGCTTTTCCCAGCATTCATACTTAGCCGTCGCATTTTCGCGCGCTTGAAATTTTTCACTTTTCATTTAATCGCGAAAAATAGATATCGTCGTGTAAAAATCTAAAATTGTGAAATGCGTTCTCCAGGAGTAATAATCTTTCAATTTAGGCTATAAAAAATTATAGGAAACTACCCTATTGTCCAGCTAAAATGGCAGAACTCTGGCCACGCTAAACACTCGGAAATAGCGCTTAAAGATATTTCAAGCTCCTTGATTTTCCTCCTCCTTCATTCAGGCAAACCCAAACTCTCCTCTCAACTAAGTGTTTCTCTTCTCTCTTCGACTAACCGGCTCTGCCCTCCGGGGCGTGGTCGCCCGATTATCATTGTTGCGCTGCTGTTTTGTTTTCTTTTCTCCCGCCAACTCCATTTCCCCCTCCCTCCAACCTTTCCCGCCACTTAACCGTCGCAATCGATCATCTCGGGGTGTCGTCGACTCCTTAGCGGCAGGAGATCTCGATTGAAACAAACGACTGTCGATCCGCGTCGCTACGCTAATAATTTCACTCCCTTCCCACCGCCCCCGTCGTCGGTTTCATTGTCTTGAAGATTGGACCTCGAACGATATCTTGCGGCAGGCTCTGTTTTGTTGAGTGTATGTTCATGAATATGTCGTGCACCAATATTTTTTTTACTCTCCAGTTGATTGCTAAGACCACGAATATTACAAAAGAGGATCCTCGAGTCGGCGTCTAAATGTGTTTTGTCGCCCACCGCGCATTTAATTGGGTTTACAAGAGCCGCCGCTCGTGTCGCTGACAGACAAGGCGATCCGAGTTTCACTCAAGGTATGATTGGGGTAGTTGACCGAAATTTATACACATTGGAAAGTTATGAATTCGATGTAATCCATCAAATTCATAACTTTCCAATGATATTCCTCGCAATTACAAACATTATATTGCAACACATTGGAAAAAAAGTGGATCAAATTACACTCATCACTGCGCCGCGGACATTTTTGAAAACCTATTAAAATGCGACAGAACTGGCTACAGAAATATAGTATTTATAATAATAAATTCATTTATTGTTCTAGGAGTGGACTCCTTTTGGAACATAGTATCGATTTACAATGGTGTGCAAGACAATTAATACTGGAATTAGCCAAACAGACCATCAGGAAACAAATAAAAGAAGTTTACAAAGGGATTATATAATTTTCGGTATTTTCTTGGCGTAAATTTTTTGTAGCAAAGCTTTCTCGGGTTTCGCACCGGGTCAGGTCCTCCATATCTCCTTCCTCCTTTACAAAGGGATTTTTTCAAGAAAAAAAGGTAATAACGTTATCACTCAACAATATGAAAAATAACTGAATAACTTCTTATAAGGTAACACAAACACAAACACAAAAATGAGCAATAAACACATCAATAAAAAAAATGAATCAATTAACTCAGTCATTAACAACATAACAAAATTCAATAGCTCAGTCACAGTGACCAAACTCATTAGCAATTAGCGCCGGATCCAGGATAGGGACCAGGGGGTGGGCTAGGCGGGGTTTCTGGGGGAGGGGAAATCTCCCAACAGTGGTAGAGGTCCGAACAAAATCAGCATTTTATCTAGTGTAAATTACCCAATGGCGGGGCTGTTACTCCCCCTCTAACGCCTTTCAAGATCCACCACTGGTAACAACGTTGTCAATCAACAATTTGGAGATAGAACTAAATTTCTTCTTTTAACCCCTCAACGCCGTCATGCGTACCCAGTACGCTTCCTGACCTACTGTATATAATTTTTTTTCTCCGCCAGATATTGTATTTTAGATTAAAACAAATTGCTCTATCTTTTGAAGAAATGCTTTCCCTCTCCAATAAAATATTCATAACGACTTTAGGCCTTCAGAAATTTTTAAAATGATTCGATGAAATTCCGTTTTAAACCAGCACATTGACGACTTCGGTCGAAAAACTCAACGCCTATATTTATTCAAACGCTTGAAAAATTATTATATAGTAGCGCACTACATTATGCAAGTTTACAAAAAATTTTAATGATAATGATCGTATATTATGAACGATATAAATTATTGAATGATAGTATGCCAATAAGGTGAAGTCTTCTTAATCTCATCCGGCCGCTGGGATGGTATTTAAATAAATGCCCGCCGCGCTTGAGGGGTTAACACAACAGTGGGCATTGATTATATCAATAAACAGATGGATGAATTACATGATCAGCATTCATGGGTCACGGGAAAAAAAAGTGTGTGACAATATTTCTCTTAAAATATTTCCAGTGAGAAACCAACCATCTATTGGATGGAATGGGGGCTCTTCTGTGTATTCCCCTTGGCTTGGGCGACGTGAGAGGTTCATGTTGTGTATGGACCGATGGAGGAGAGAGCAGTTCGTTTTGTGGACTCGACTGCTTGGCCGTGCTGGGTCGTGAGATGGCTATCTTCTTCAAGAGGCAATTGTTCCGGCTGCTTGGGTCGTATTTGTTCGGAGAGGGTGTGGCAATTGACGACGACGCCTCGTAAAAGCAGAACCGATTTTTCGGGAATGCATTGATCGCCATCAGGCAACAACCCACCATCCGATTTTATTTATGAACGAAGTGTTGTTGTAGCCTTCGTAACAGGCGTTTGTAAAGCTGGCTCCTACGGACTTTTGATAATGTCAGTTAGAATCATATGCCAGAAGTAGGGACATTAGTGAAAAATGAAAAAGCAGGTGCAATTTCCACAATTTTAAATTTATTAATACTACCGGTTTCGCTTTACAGCATCATCAGGTACAATCATCATCAGGTACATCAGGTACCTGATGATGCTGTTAAGTGAACCGGTAGTATTAATAAATTTAAAATTGTGGAAATTGCTCCTGCTTTTTCATTTTTCATTATGTCACGTTTACACTCCATCTCGCCTGAAACCTCAGATTATATTGGGACATTAGCTTTAATTTAAAGCAAAAAGACTTCATTCTATGGTTGGGCACCTAGAAAAAACAAAAATTTTCAAAACAGGTTTAATGGTCTAAAAACATTTTTTTTCACTCGAGATGAAAAAATGTGAAAAAAAACTTTTCCGTAATATCTGGGGATTGAATTCTCTTGGTTTATTCCGATTGCTTACTATTGTGACAGATTGCTTTTGTCTATCGCCGTCGTTAAGGCTTATAAAAAGAGAATTTTTTTACTTTTTTTGCTACTCATTGTGAAAAGAATACGTAGTGCCTCTATGTTTGATAGGCTGTTTATATATTAGTATTTTACGCATCGGAAAGCTTTTTCGAGTAATAATTTTGTGGCCTTTCCGCTTAAAGAGAATACCTGTTGCCTTTAAATTAAAATTATTTTACATTTCGTATTCCTTCTACCTGTGGACTTTTAATGTGATATTAATGTATGAATATCGATTATATACAAATAAAAAATAAATTATATTCATGATGTCAAATTAAGTAATTCAAAATTTTCTTCATTGTAGAAACCTAACGAACATTCCCATCTGTTATTTGTTGCATTCATTGAATTGTGAGTTACGCGTGAAAGGGCATACGAAAAATAGGCTAACGAATCTTTTGTTTCGACATTCAGATAAAAGTTCTAATGCCGATAAAAAATATTTCCCTTGTTTGCCTCATCCATTTTTAAAAAGTCATTCGATTTCAGTACTCTCTCCCGCGAACAAAATTAGCTTTTCATTTCGTTGAAAATACGTTTGTATTGGCAGAAATGGTCATTACTTCTTGAAGTCAGTGATATACCTAATCCTATTATCTCTCTTCTTCCTCCCTTTAGATCTGAACGAACCTATCCTCTTTTTTCAAAGCTTTTTCTGGATGGGTCTCGCAGTCGGAATCTATTATTCATTTCCCTGCTCGGGGTTTTTAAGTACCGCCGACTGATTCATGGCCGCCAACCATCTAGTACTCTTTGGTGTCCCATTGGTTCTTGTGCAATTCTTTTAATAGGGTGGTTTCTATTATTTTTTATTGCCTAAATAGATAGATTATTACTCCTGGAGTACGTATTTCACGCTTTTAGATTTTTACATGACGATATCTATTTTTTGCCATTAAATGAAAAGTGAAAATTTTCAAGCGAGCGAAAACGCGACGGGTAAGTATGAATGCCGGGAAAAACTCCGCGTGACGTTGTTCTGGTTCCCGCTGCCGCAATTGAGGTGACCTTGGAGCGAGGCTCGGAGCGCTGATACGACGCAGGATGCTAGCAGGTAGCTGAGTACCATGCTAGCTGGTAGCGCTTGGCTTAAATAAGGATTATTAATACCTTATCAAACGAAGAAAACTTTCCGACCTTAGCCAGATTTAATAGGTGATTATTAAGACATGTTTCCCTGAGCTCTGTGCCTCATGCATGCATTGGTAACCTCAGACGATGTAAAACTCCTATCTACTCGTAAAGAAACTAGGTCCCTGTGACGTCGCGTGGAGTGGCATCCCATGGGCGCCAATCTGGCCTTTTTCAAATGAGGCTAAAATTGACCCTTGCTATTCGTCTAACCCGGTATTTCTAAAACCAAATAATTTTTATATTATGAATACACTAATGGTGGGTAACGAATCGCAATCAATGCCTTTCGTTTTCTTTGGTGAAGGAAACTACCCTATTGGCACGAAATATTGATATCGAAGCCCAATCGGACGGACAGACTGGGCCCTACTCTATGTAACCCATTGTTGCCAGTTTTTTTTACGTATCTTAAATTCCGAATTCATCTTTTATATCCCCGAGCGAGTATTTTTACTGGTGGCGATGGTAGATTCCTGGCTACCAACCGTCTTGTCGATGTCCCAGAAGGTCCTGGGCGAGCGCGTTATCTCGTGGGAGATTGGTAGGTAATGGGCCAACCATGAAACGAAGTTATTGTCACCGTCATGCGGGGATGGAAAAATATTCTCTTCTAATGTTTTTTTTTGTTTGATGCTAACATAAAATTGTTTTTCTTTTTGGTATCGCAATCAAAGGACAGTTCGAAAATCATCTTAATCGACTGTTTTCAGGTGTTATGTGATTCAACGAAGTGAAAGTAATCGAATTACTGTTGACGATTACAACTATAATAATATTTACTTGCAATCGATACATTTTACCGAAATAATTTTGACTAGTAATATACTCCAAAACTCTTGCGAGGAATCGTTACATTTGAGCCATCATGTACTTACAGGAGAAAAATTAAAATCGATTTGAATCATAATGCTAATTCTCTGATTAGTGCTTTGCGAAATAATTTGTAAGTATAATTAATTCCTAATTTGACAGCGTAAGTGTAAATGATCCTGGTTATTTTTTTCACTACTTTTCCCATCACTGATTGTTGCATACCGCAGGGTATCGATGCAATTTATCATTTCTGAGGGAGCTGCGATACAGAACAGATGGTAAAGTCGATAGTGATACTCTGTATTTTAAAACGCAAACGGTCGATGCTCTACGACTCTCTTCTCATCTATTTTATCTATTAGTTTTGCCTCTTATCGAAAGGCAGTATCAACTACATTTTCCTCATCTGAAGAGTGACTTTTTGGTGTAACATATTAATCTATGCTCTTGAAGTGCCTGAATCACATATTTTAACTATTATTTTATGCAGTTAAACTAGAAACTTATAAAAATGCTGGTTTAATAATAGTAATCACCAGGGGCGGATGCAGGATTTTTTTCTGGGGTGCGGGGGCACAAGGATTTGACATGCACACGATCTTCTCATACTTTAGGTTAAAAACAAGATACAAAAATCCATGTACGAAATATTCTCTTTATTTTAGCATGAAATTTATTAATATGACATTAAATGATTGAAGCTCCGTAATATAGAAACAAAATGAAAGTAATGATATCCGTATTTAAAAAATCTTGTCTATCTTTAAGCGTCTGGTGGGGGCCGTGCCCCCCCCCCCCAAAATCCGCCAATGGTAATCACTGTTTGAGAGAACTTTGGCATTGCTACAGCTACATTTCCCACCACTCATTGCTGCCCGCCAATGGTTTCGATACAATAGATCATTTCTAAGGTAGCTGCGATACAGAACAGAAGGAAATGTCGATATTGATACACTGTATCTCCAGGGATCTTGTCTCGTCTATTTTATCCATTTGTTTTCCTTGTATCTGTTCTACGCTTAAACTTTTCTAACGGCTCTCACATTCGGTCTCAATAATTCATTTCCCCGCGCGCACTTTTTCAACGGTGGCGATAGATTCATGGCTGCCAACCGTCTCGTGCTCGATAGCATCCCCGAAGGTCCTGGGTGGAAAGGGTTTAGAAGCATTCCCGCGGGTGAGGAGCAGATTGATGGCTCCAGGTTCGCACATCCACGTCCAAGGTACCTACCTTTCTCTCTCTCTTTCATTTAGCCAAGTCGAGATATTGCAATTTCCGATCGTAAAAACATTAGAGTGCTTCTTCTTTCGGGTGGAAGCGATTCGTTTCATTTTTACGATCTTTCATAAATGCCTTTCTCAAACGTCTTTTCCTCCTTCTCTCCTCCCACTACCTACGTTTATCCATCCGTCCTTCCATTTCATTTCTACTGGCTCAGCAACCAGCGTACACAATACAGTTGTGTAGCCATACGTTTATTACTTCTCCCACCATTCATCTGTCTCCCCAGCCTTGATAGAATAATCTCTCAGCCCTCTCAGTTTCCTGGCTATGCTGCAAGAGCTTCAAAACCAACTGTAAAGGAGAAAATTTGTTGTCAAACGCTTAATACGACGATGGTTTAAATCTCATATTCCCTTGTTGGGGCGACATTACCACTCTAAAATATCATTTTTTTGATTTACTCTTCTGAAATTGTTATTGTTATCACTATTTAAGTATTTTACCGATTGAAGTAGGTTTGCTGGGACTATTTACGAAGTATACTACCAGTCACCTCTAGACCTCCCTCATAGACCTCCTCTTCAGTTCACAATAAAGCCTACTCCCTTTCATTTTATCCAAAAATTCTTTTATCTATTTTCTTCCTTCCTCTCCCTCGCTCATCCAACGTCCTCTCAAACAAAGGCGGCTGGAAGAGGCCGTCCAAACAAGGTGGCCTAATACGCTCACCTTGCCTCTAACAACGATTTCAATATCTGCTTCCCGCTCAGTACTCGCTCCATCCAAACCTTCTATGCATCTACATCTACATAATACCCTGCGAGCCACCTCTAGGGTGTTTGGCAGGGGATGACCAATCACCAACATGCAGCATGCAAGAGGACCGCCACATGCACACCGCACGGTCATAGAAATATTACGCACACTAGAAAAATATACATGCTTATTCATAAAAAAATTGCTAATGGTTAGTAATTCCTTGTGCAAATACACCCAAGGTTAGAACTATGAAAAAACATGCAATGAGTGATTCTAGCGAGCGACGCCATTATTCCTATCAATTGAGACAACGTTACTATCCTAAATAGTACGAGGGAAGAATGAAATTTTAAATCTCTCTGTTTTGCAGTCTAATTCTTTTATTTTATACGTCACGTGTACTATAGTACGATGGTAAACGAAGGATATGATTCACGTCGTCTGAGAAAATATCTTCCTCGAATTTCCTAAGTAGGTTAAGCCTATACTTCGATCTACGCTCCTGTAAAGATTCCCATTCTAACTCGTGTAACATACTGGAAACGCTGTACTTTTTGTCGTAATAACTCATCACAAATCTGGCCGCCCTCCGTTGTACTCGATTGATTTCTGCTATTAGTCCTACCTCGTAAGGGTCTCACACGCTAGCAGCATATTCCAAGTGAGGCCTCACTAGAGTCAGGTAGCTTATTTCTTTCACCTTTTTTGGGCATTTACCGAGAATTCTTTTTACAAATCCAAGTTTACGGTTAGCTTTCCCGCATACTTCACGTAAGTGTTTACTCCAAGATCCCGGGTAATGGTGACCCCCAAGTATTTAACGAATTCGAATCTGGGTAAACTGTTCTCGGGATTCCCACCGGGTTAATTCGTTCATTACGGCCAAAGTTTCCAAGTCCGTCTCGGCGCTCATAATCTGGGCTGAATGTTATTGTTGAAATAAATCGACATTCAGCTCTGATGATTAGCGCCGAGACGGAGCTTGAAACGTTGGCCGCTATGAAAGAATTAACCAGGTGGGAATCCCGAAAACAGTTCACCCACATAATTTGCCGGGAAAGCATCAAATCATACTTCTATGTATCTCAATAAGATTTTGCCTCTCCTCACCTACCATGTCTAGGTACGCTGATAAATATCGCTCGTTCGTAACCTATAATTGTGTTAGAACAATTTCCTAAAAAGTCGAAGGGTGCGATATCCTTCACCCGGCGGAGAACCCAGGAATACTTCGGTAGCACACTCTGAAAAGGTGTTTTTTAGCCCTGGATATTTTTTATGTCCATTTTTAATATATTATTTTCTAGGACGAATGGGACCATATACAGTGATATATTTTATTTCGCTTCCCGTAAGAAAAAAATCAAGTTTATCAAGTTAGAAGTGATGAAACAAGGCTAGTTTAAACCCGCGATAGATATAAGGGCGCGAAAATAAAATTGCCTTTTTTGTGTCTTTCCGGGTTATTTTCAAGCCGTGTTCATTAATAAATTGAGAGGCTACTTGTTTCTTCACATGGATGTTGGTATTATATTTGAGACAATTAATTGATTTTACTCAAGACAAGGGTTCCACTGGTTATGTTAATCGCTTAAAATCTTTCATTTTTCTACAAAATTCATTTTATAATAATTTTGTTTAATAATAATTCCCTATTCTTGAATTACTATTGCATTTTGCCATGGTTTTTTGTTCATATACTTTTTATTCATTATATTAAGACATGTGTTACTATGATGAGTTATGGATGAGCTACCTTTGTTTAAATCTTATTTGTATAATGTTTTACCGTTTATTGTCTTATTTTCATGGAATGGTAATCCCTGCATAAGGTTTTATCTTCTAGGGTGCCTAATTTGACAGGTTATCCATGCATCTAAGCATGATTTTTAGGAAGTGTCATAGGTATCGTTATTATTATTATTATCATTATTAATATTATATTTATTTGGTGAAGACCCCGACGCTTCGCGACTGCTAGCGAACTCCTTTCAGGGAATAGGTTTAAACAAAGTAAGAAGAAAGGATGTCCGGTCGGCGAGGAAGGGAGGGAAGAGATCAAGGCTCATGGATATAATTAAAGTTAAAATGCCTTACGGATATAGATAACGGATACGGATATAAAGTTAATATCCTTACGGAAATAGAGTAAGAACAGGCAAAATGTTCCCTGTAAAATATTCTCCTTAAGGCCTTGTGTCATCGCGCCTTTTTTTTTGCGGTTTACGCAATTATATGTTGATGCTGGTTGACCCTAACAGTGGCCTGAAAATTTCTGCCATAGGACTACCGACAGTCTGAAGTCACCACCCAATAAATAGCTTAGTTCGATGACCTGTCGTATCGCAGAGCACGTGGAATCGTATCGTAAACGTATCAAGGTTACCATTGGAAGTGACAGTTCAGGCAGTCCGATTTATCAATGCCAAGTCATATACTTTGCCGAGTTAACTTTGCGGACACAAGTGTCACTCAGGCGAATAATATCTAGGTCTGGAGATCAGTGGAGCTATGGCCGTGTGAGTGTTCGATCAATCGAAATCGTTGTCAGTGGTTTTAATCGTCGATGATGTAATACTAACTATCAAAGTAATTTGAATGCATTGTTAACTTTATTCCATGTTTGATGGCTAACCGTTAGGTAAGGAATTAACTGAGTGTCGATAGTTACCGGCAGTTTGCAGTCAATGATATTCTATCGATAAAAACGACTATCGATACCTCCCAATAAATAACAACGGACATAGTTGTCGAAGATTTTCGACGGCAAACATAATGTTGCAGGTCAACTTATAGTCGATATCCACATGATTTTCGATTTCAACTGTTGTCAGGGAGTTCTGGAAATTATACATTCTGATTTACATATTGTTGGACACCATGATGTTAGAAATTCTGTCCCCACACTTGGAAATGCTAGCATGTTGTTGTTATCCTAAATAATTAATTTCACCGTTCCACTGGATATTATAGAAGTGCTTGAGAAAGAATGTAAGACTTTTCTCTGGGAGTTTTCATTTTGATTATCATCTCCGTGATTACTTATTCATTTCCATATCACCGAAAACAGCTCTTTACGGCCTTTTACATCGGGGATATCAACACTTTAACAATTTAACATACACAAACAACCATGCCTTGGGTAGGGGTAACTTACACAGGCGGGACTCGAACACGCGACCTCCTGTTCGGCAGGCAAGGACTTTACCCCACCGCCACCGAGGCCGGCAATTAAAAATTAAATGCTTAAGAAAAACATGGACGAAAATATTTTCGTCAGGCAAATATTGAATGCGAATCGTTTACCCTGAATGGCACCTTGAGCCTTTTATCATCATTTGAATAGTAATAGGGTAGATTCCTTCATCAAAGAATAAGAAATGCATTGATTGCGATTCCTTACCCACCATCAGTGTATTCATAATATACAAATTATTTGGTTTTAGAAATACCGGTTTAGACGAATGGCAACGGTCAATTTTATCCTCATTTGAAAAAGGCCAGATTGGCGCCCATGCGATGCCACTCCACGTGACGTCAGAGGGACCTAGTTTCTATACGAGTAGATAGGAGCTTTACATTGTCTGAGATTACTAATGCATGCATGAGGCACAGAGTTCAGGGAAACATGTCTTAATAATCACCTATTAAAACTGGCTAAGGTCGGAAAGTTTTCTTCGTTTGATAAGTTATTAATAATCCTTATTTAAGCCAAGCGCTACCAGCTAGCATGGTACTCAGCTACCCGCTAGCATCCTGCGTCATATCAGCACTCAGAACCTCGTCCCATGGTCACCTCACTTGCGGCAGCGGGAAGCAGAACGACGTCACGCGGAGTTTTCCCAGCATTCATACTTACCCGTCGCGTTTTCGCGCGCTTGAAATTTTTCACTTTTCTTTTCATCGCAAAAAATAGATATCGTCATTAAAAAATCTAAAAGCGTAAAATTCGTACTCCAGGAGTAATAATCCTTCGATGTGGGCAATAAAAAAATAATAGGAAACCACCCTATTGAAGACAGACCCTGCGTTGGAAGAGAATAATTGAATTCCGTCAACGGTGTAGCATTAAGAAGAAGTAAATCATGGTTATAGAGTCATGTTTATAGTGATGTAAGATTCAAAAAGTATTTTTTTTCTATTACGTAGTCAGAACCCTTTCAAATCGATAGAGGCATCAGTTCGCGATTTGAGAATGGTAAGGGTGGAACGTTGAGTTGAGGATCTCATTCCTCCTCACTCCCATTCACTTCAGCAGCATTCCCTCCTTCAAAGTCGATTTCATCTCTACTGGACGTGAGTGGCTGGACCAAACCGACCGACAGGGCGTCGTATAATATGATGATGGATTCCGAAGCGGTATGACGTGCGGAATTCAGCCTTAGAACTCCTCGACACGTGGAATATGCCCAGTTCCTCTTACCACCCTCCCCGTCGCCAATTCAACTATTTCTCTTTCCTATTTCCCGTAGCTCAACCAGCGTCGTAGCCAGGAATTTAATTCGGGGGGGGGTCCAAAATTAGGGGAAAATATTTTCGAAAAATAGGGTGCTAAGTAATGAGTTTCAAACTAATTTTAGCACGTATCATAATCGAAATACGGTGAAACCTTGGTTAGCGTACGCTTCTGATAACGAAAAATTCGGATAACGACCAAACATTTCGCTAAAATTGGCCTCGGACAGCGAACAAAATTCGGTTAGCGAACAGATGTGTAGCGGTCATGTTTGTGTTCGGTTCTGTGCGATCCCAAATGGATACAAAGTAATACAATGTCTACAATACTAAGTCTAAAAGTAATACAATGTAATACAATACCTATATAGCCTGTAACTTTCATATAATAGCGAGTCGGAACCAATTATTCCTATTACCTTTATTTCTTTTGGGGAAAATTGTTTCGGATAGCGAACATTTCGGAAAACGACCAGCTTTCTGGAACGGATTGTGGTCGTTATCCGAGGTTCTACTGTAATTTCATTTTATAAAGAAATATTTCGTAAACTCAAGATTTTTCTATATTTTTTTTTCTTTTATGACGGAAAATAATTGTCATATTATACTTCAGGGGGGACCGGACCAACCGGGCCCACCACCTGCCTACGTCACTGGGCTCAACCATTAGAATTAAGTTTCTTGTTTTGTCTGTCTGTCTGAAAACAGTGGTGCTTTCTTTTTGTTCGGCCTGTTTTTGAGGTTTTATAATTTAAATAATTATTCATACTTAATAAGAAAAATCGGAGCAACATTTTAACCCATAGACGCTCCAGGTACCTTTAGATGGGCTTTCGGTTTTCGACTTAAAACGCTCATAGTGCCGATACCTCTGCACATTTAAGGGCAAAGCACAGAGGAGGCCCAATTCCATCCCGTATAAAGCATATTTCTCTTGCCACTTCAGTCGCTTTATAATCGGTTTTCAAAAATGTCCGCGGCGCGTTGATGAGTGCAATGCAATCCACTTTTTTTACAATGTTTTTCAATATAATATTTTTAATTGCGAGGAGTATCGTTGGAAAGTTATGAATGTGATAGATTGCATCATCATGTGTATAAAATTTTTGTTAAAATTACCTATATAACTATACCTTATTTCCCAGTGAAACTTGGATCAATTTGCCCGTCAGCGACGCGAGTGGCGACTTTTGTAAACACATTTAAATGCGCGGTGGTGACAACAAATTTAGAGGCAAACATGAGAATCCTCTCTTGTAATATTCGTTTGCACCATGTTTGATCCCTCTTTAAAAGATTTGTTCATAATCTGCACCAAGGTTGAAGTTCGCAATGAAAAAACATTTGACTTAAACGGGCAGGAATTCCGGCAAAGTCAAATATTTTTTCATGGCGAACTTCAATCTTGGTGTATATATAACATTGCACCCGCGCGCGTGACTGCGTACGAAGTCACTTGTTTCGTGCAGTGCTTTTTTATTATATTTTGAGTAATATTCACTTTTTACCAGAGCTTATTTTATAATCTATCGCTCCTGAGGAAATGGTTTTTCTTCTACAGTATTTAGTGCTCTATATTTACAAAAACATTTTTTTATATAACGTCTGACGTGTTCTAGAAACGGGCTTCTATTTTCCTGGAAATGAAAGCGGAAATTGTCGTGAGAGCGAAAGGTTTCAGCTCGAATAAAGTACCGATATAGTTTAATGTCAATTTTCTGCTATGTGATACCTATGTTTAATGACTACCTTGATTTATGACCCGTCGTAACGTAAAAAAGTTGCATTACCTTTGCCATTTCTGGTATTCACGCGCTAGTAGCTTAGTTTGAGATGAGCTCTACCCTTGCCTATGCAAACCAACCTTCGGGTTGAATCACTGTATTAGTGAAATAAAATGTTTATGAAGGTAGAATTTTATGGATGTGTATTTATCGAATTTCTCAAAGAGTTTTTTCTCATCTATATCGAAAAAAATCGAGTGTCACCGTCGATCCATCGCAATATTTCACAGACCTAATCCTCGCCACTACTTTACTTCGTTGTCCCTCAGTGTTTACTGGATCGATACATCTCAATGCTCGTTGGATCGAGAAGAAAACGTGAGAGGTTTGTCAAGGAAAATCGTACCAATGTATTTGCCGGTCCATCCCGGTAGTACATCAAGACCCCTGCCCAGTATTTCTCCCCTGGGGCCCTTAATACCGATTGAGCCTGTGTTCAACCCGGCGGTCGCGTCCCAGCCAGGCTTTTACTTTTATGGACGGCTTTACTTCTCCATTTTTTCCTCCTTCCGCTGCTGCGATGCTGACTCGCCCTACGGACGCATTTTTTACATTATTATTTTCGTTCGAGGTCCATCGCCGAGAGTGTGGGCCGATTCACGATTGTTGGACGCGAGAGGAAAACTAGCCGACGTGAGTCCGCTCTTCAAACTTTTCACCTTTCGTATTCGTAGTGAAAACCACGATGTATCAGGATTATATTTGATTTTCCTTTTTGTGTTTCCCTTTAATAATTATTTGATTTGCTTCTTGTTTAGCTGAAACTGATCGTACTCCTTTTGATTTTGCTGAAGGAGAATCAGAACTTGTTTCTGGATTTAATATTGAATATAGAAGAGGAGGATTTGCATTAATTTTTATGCCTGAATATGCTAGTATTTTATTTATAAGAATGTTATTTGTGGTCATTTTTATAGGGTGTTCAGTCAATTCTGTTTTATTTTTTTTGAGGTCACTTTAATTTCTTTTTGTTTTATCTGAGTTCGTGGTACTTTACCACGTTATCGTTACGATAAACTAATATACTTGGCTTGAAAAAGTTTTTCGCCAGTATCTTTAAACTATTTAATTTTTTCATGGGATTAAACATTTTTATTTTATCCTTATTTATTTAATGTATAAAAAATAGTATAAACTAATAAAGAACAGTCTTTAGTAGGAAAACATCCGAAAGCTGTTTTTGGAGAGCATTGCAAATTTCCGCAACTCTATTTATTTGCTTAGCACGGCGCATTAAGTTTTTGCCACTACATTATCTTAGTGCTTATTTTTTTTATCACCTCGTTGCGTGAAAGATTTTAAAAAAGCGTGGGAAGATGCATCTATTTTGAGGGACAATTATGAGTATGTACGCAGCCAATTGAAACTTTGAATTAATTAAGTTTATTTGTGCTCTGGGTTTCCCCATAAGAACAAATACAAATACATATAACAAACTCTGCTCAAACAATACAGGTAAAAATATTCCTGGTACAACTATTTAGGCCATAAGAAGCAAAAAATATCACACAGAAGCAAAATTACCGTAAGAAAATACTCTAGTAATCAGGAGTAAGGAAAAATCAGACAAAAACTTCGTAGATATTTTATTATGATACAACGTTAAATGGCTTTCTTTCTTTACGTAAATGCTCAGTGAAGTAATATATAAATATTTTCTTCTTTTAAAATTGACAGAGAAGATGATTTTTTATAGATTGCGACAAGGTTTTCAGAGATTGCAGCCAAAGGTAAGAAAAGATTTTAGGTATTATGGACGAAGTAGGTTGCAAGGTTATGGTTATCTGGAAGGTTTAGAAGGACCATAGCCAGTTTTAATAGGTGATTATTAAGACATGTTTCCCCGAGCTCTGTGCCTCATGCATGCATTGGTAATCTCAGACGATGTAAAACTCTGATCTACTCGTATAGAAACTAGGTCCCTGTGACGTCACGTGGAGTGGAATCGCATGGGCGCCAATCTGGTCTTTTTCAAATGAGGATAAAATTGACTATTGCCATTCGTCTAAACCGGTAATTCTAAAGCCAAAAAAATTGTATATTATGAATACACTAATGGTGGGTAACGAATCGCAATCAATGCCTTTCGTTTTCTTTGATGAAGGGAAACTACCCTATTGTGAAGCACCAACAAGGACATTGGTCTATGTATATGAATGGCTTTTTAAAAAAATGTGGGGCATAACTATTGAACGACCCTTGAATTTAATTTTTTTCTTTTTATATTGATTTCAATATAATCCCTGAGACATAACGTTATTGAATTTACTTCATACGTTATTTTTAATAGGTTTTAGTGTAAACAGTACGCATAAAGGCATGTATATTATGTTATTTTCCAACGGTAATATTGTATTTGTGGGGCTTAATATTGAGTAAAAGAACTTGTTTAACAAAAAGATTTTTCAACACGCGTAATACGCGAAAAATGAAAAAATTCAGGTCAATAGTTTTAATCTTGTACCGTCAATTTGTATGATAGCTTTGGATTTATTTCATAATAAATAATCAAACCTGGATAACATCGTGGAAAATTGTCATTTAAAATATGCAATTGTTTATTTTATAGGATCAGATTTTTTGTGAAATTTTGTGTTCAATAGAAGCTAGCCGACAAGTGAGTCAATGGCGGGCAGGGCTTTATTTTCCAGAAATTCAATTAAGGCATTTTGTGATGAATTTCGAAATTAATAATCGTTTTGTTTTCATACGCTTTGTGTACTTAGCCTCGTATACGCTAATAGTTTCCGTTTTTAATTGGGCCTGGTTTTTATGACCTAAGTTTTTTCTCGAATTTATTTATTTGAGCAATGATTTAATTGACAGTCAAAGAGAGGAATAAATTTAGTGACCATTGATATCGCTTTTGAATATCAATCAGCTTGAGTTTTTGCTCCTTAACCTAAAAAAATTATGGCTGCAAAATTATCTGTCCAATTCCCCATTCTTCTCCGATCATTATCTGATAGATTAGGTCGTATATTATAGATTATTCGACGTGTTTTTTCATATTTTTTCTAAAGGGATTAGCGTTTATTCCGTATTTAATTTTAAAATAACGATTATGTTGACAATGATGTAATAGAATTTACTGAAAAGACTGAATTCGAATTGAAAATTGTATATTACTACATGATATACATAAGCTTAAGGCAATAAGGATAATATTGCAATGTGTGATATTCATTTCAATATGTCGACTTTGGTCTTGGAACAGTAATTGATTCCAACCCTTGCCTGCATGAGATATGATTATTCCGTTTGCGTTTATGGATAGACTCTCAGTCTTAATGCTGTCTTAATGAAAAAATGTATTACACAAACTATTAGGTGGAAAAAAGTCGACTTTATGATTAATCAATTAAGTGTGATGAGGTTAATTTCTTGGGGCATGCTTATTAATATACTTTGCAACGGGTTTTCTTTTACGACCGTATGCAATTTTTTTCGACGAGTTTGAGCTCGTAAATGTATTCATTTACTAAGGAGGAGTTTTATGGCTTTTTATCCAGATAACTGATGCACGATACTCATGTAATTCGTTTATTGTAATGTGAGCAGTTATTCCCAGAGTTCTTACGAATAACTAATTCGCGTGCCTACTAATATGCGTATCTTTTTTGACTGGCATAAGCTAATAATTATGTATTTTATCAAAGAAAAGGCTTTTAAAAACATATCTTAAATATAGGGATGGTCGGATCGGATACCTCGGATCTAAATATCCTTGGATTTTTCCCGTCATCGGATACATGGGATCCAAAGTCGCGGAAGACATTGGATCTGGATCCGAAATTTTAAATAATAATAGCTTCAGTGAATGCAACGTCCCTTAAGGGGGGAAAGAGTTCGGATTCTATCTTCGAATGCGCCGTCACATGCGATTCTTATCCTACTCATGATCCGTTTTTTGATACTCTTTAAAATATTGAAATTTGGAGGAAGACTTAAAAAATTCCTTCAGGTTAGTCATTCCACTCATTTATTCCTATTAGTAGAAAAGATTCCTTTTGAAATCTTCGTTTTCTGCTTCTTGAATTCAATTTTGAATTTATTATCGTTCCTGCCTATGTATCAGGGTGAGACCAAGTTTTGACATTTTTTCTTCCAAGCCCACCCTTTTATAAACGCTTAAGGTACCCCACACTGCTAGTATTTATCATCATCATTATCACTGGTCAACAATCCTAGGATTGGTTTGACGCAGCTCTCCACTCAATTCTCCTATCAGCTTATCTTTTCACACCTACGTATTTCTTCTCTTTCACATCTCTCTTTACTTATTCCATATATTTTGTTCGAGGTCTTCCTTTTCCATTCTTGCCTTCCACTTGTCCTTCGACGATTGTCTTCATCAGGCCATCATGTCTCAAGATGTGGCCTATGAGGTTGTTCCGTCTTCTTGTTAAGGTTTTCATGAGGCTTCTCTTCTTAGGACTTCCTCGTTACTAACTCGGTCGATCCATTTGATTTTCATCATTCTTCTGTTGCACCTCATTTCGAAGGCCTCTATCCCTGCTTTCTCCGCTGCGGTCATTGTCCATGCCTCACTTTCATGCAAGAGCTCCAAAAGTATTTATAATTCTCCTTAATTGAAGTGGTTCCTAAGCTGTAGATTAACTTAAGCAAGCTTAACTTACCTAAAGAAATATACTGCGGCTAAACAAGGTCGTGGGTCTTTTTTTATCAATTAATTATTATTCTACGATAAAGGATTTTGATACTTAACCCGTCAACGCCCAGCGGTGGCAAATTTTACCAGCTGGTAGTGCAGTGCTGAACGTAACTTTTTTGCCAGTTTTCGTAATTTATTAGGGTTCATGAGAGATTTAAATTGATAAGAATATTTTAAATAACATTTTTCCGAAAATTTTGCTATTTTAAAGTTGTAATTAACGTTTTTAGAGCCGTTTTAAAATTGAGAATTATCAACTAGCCCATAAAGACGGAAGCTTTGGAGCAAGAATTTCGATTTTCTTTACTTACGTCTTATGTACTGTTAATACCAAGGTTTTTTAAAGTAATTACGATTGCTATAACATGTATATCTCATATGAAGCATGGTCATTTGATGTGAGCCTAATATTAGGGATGTTATGATGCAAAACATTTTTGTGGTAGCATATGGTACCGATAGGCGTAATTATTATTGGCAACAGAATAAATTTAGCACCTAATGACTCAGAATTTCATTGATATTTAGATACAAGGTTACCAAAAAATCGCAGAAACTTTTTAATTCAGGCTTTACCGGGTTAAGTTGGCCCTAATGTGGAAAAATCGCAAAAACCCGGGAAATATCCCGTACCCGAATCGTCAACGGCCCGACCCATGAAATACCATTTACTGTTGTGCCCTGTACCTTCGCCAATCCTTCCTTTCTCCTCATGCACTCCAACCCTCATTAGCCCCTCGGTTCCTCACTTCACCCTCTGCTGCCTGAAGACCGTCAAAACAGGGAAATGCACCTAACCAAAGGCCGCTCCTTCTTCCGCTATCCCTTAACTCCCAACTCACCTCAATCACAGATAGATGTCCTTACCAGTGGCGCAGCGAGGGGGGGTTTTTGGGGGTTAAACCCCCCCAGATCTCAGAGAAATATTTGAGTTTAATCCATTTTACTTAATTGGATTGATATTACTAATAGAAATGTGTAAGGATAAATAATATATCCCTCAGAAAGCCGTAAAACTCACCATTTTGAACCGTTCATCTTAAAATTCCGCAATTTATTAATCTCGCACCTACCCCTTATCCTATTGGGTAGTCGATACCCCCAAACACCCCGGTATTAGTTGCACCTAAACCCCCCCCCCCCCAGCCTTAATTCCTGGCTGCGCCCCTGGTCCTTACTGTTGCAGCCGACTTTATATAAAAGGAGATGCAATCATGATTAGATTCACCTGGCGATGTACCTGTGATTTTATTGTTATTATATATATTGTCTCTACTGATTAATGTAGCTTTCCATGGAGTACTTAAGAAGTACTCGGGGAGTCTCCCCTTCTCTAAAAAACTTTCCCTTCAACACAGAATAAGGAAGGAAGACTGCCTTTTATTTTCTCTAAAAATTCTACTCTATTCCTTCCTATCCCTCGCTTACCTATCATTCTACCCTCTAACACCTTTTTCAGCATCCCCTCCCCGCTAAGTACTTACCATCAATACTTTCTGTCTCCTCCCCATTTCATCTAGAAACTGCCTCTCCTCACCTACCATGTCCTCTCCTCTCCGTCCAATTCCCCGTCTTCATTCTTCGCCACACCCACATCTCGATACGATATACCAGGTCGTTCTTTTTCAAATGTGCTTGTGACCCTAGCAAATTTTTTTTCATTTTCCATAATGGAAAGGTTTCATACAGTTAACCCTGAAATAATCAGTTACAATCCGGGAAACGGTTTTCCGATTATGCGCCAGAAGGAAGGAGGGGAAAGGTGGTAAATTATTTCCACCAGTATTTGCCACCATTCAACCTTATATTGATGTAAAGGGACCATAAGGAAACCGCTGTTTAAATTGCCGTGCGACGTATCGATGTTGCGGTTTCAACACGGCTGCTCGTAGGGTATAGCGCCACCCTTGGGTTCTTGTGGTTCGCGGTTACAAACGCTTCGCACTCACCTACCTGGTCGACAAGGCCGCAATCTTCCGACTCTGCCATAGGGGTCGTGTTAGAACTTCCGGGTAATGGCAATGACATTTATAAGGCGTTTATATCGTCAATGGATTGCAGCTTTCGCGGTCC
The DNA here is from genome assembly GCF_921293095.1 of Ischnura elegans. Lineage (NCBI taxonomy): Eukaryota > Metazoa > Arthropoda > Insecta > Odonata > Coenagrionidae > Ischnura > Ischnura elegans. The sequence goes on from NC_060257.1 coordinate 11,309,183, forward strand.
ATTTTATGGTAACATTTGTGGAAAGGTTTTCGGATGGAAAAAAGTAAAAGAGAGGTGCTATTTCGGCCTCGTTCGGCCACGCCTTGAATATCCAGCGAGCGATGGGATCCAGGGAAGATAGAATTAATCCTTTAACTTAATAAAATAAGCTTCGCGATTCCTTAAAAGCTGCAATGATTGCACAGAATGCACAGATGTTAAACGCATTAGTCTGGGAGCCACCTGAGACTTGGATGCTGCGCGCTACGCTAAGGTTGCTTGAGCAATAGGGTGGTTTCATATTTTTTTATTGCCTAAATTGAAAGATTGAAAGAACTCCTGAAGTAGGTATTTCACGCTTTTAGATTTTTAAATGAAGATATCTATTTTTCGCGATTAAATGAAAAGTGAAAAATTTCAAGCGCGCGAAAACGCGACGGCTAAGTATGAATGCTGGGAAAATCCCGCGTGACGTCTCGCTGCTGCTGTGTGAGGCCACCTGGATGCGAGGCTATGAACGCCGCTACGATGCAGACGGCTTGCTGCCGAGCATGGCGGTAACGTAGAGTACCCTGCTAGCTGGTAGCGCTTGGCTTAAATAAGGATTATTCATACATTATCAAACGAAGAAAACTTTCCAACCATAGGCAATTTAAACAGATGATTATTAAGAAATGTTTCCCTGAGCTCGGTGCCTCATTCATGCATTGGTAACCTCAGAGGATGTAAAACTTCTATCTACTCGTATAGAATCTAGGTCCCTGTGACGTCACTTGGAGTCAGATGGGCGCCAATCTGGCCTTTTTCAAATCAGGATAAAATTTGAGCATAAACATTCCTCTGAACTTGGATGTCTTAAACCAAATAATTTGTGTATTATGAATACACAAATGGTGGGTAACGAATCGCAATCAATCCCTTTCGTAATCTTTGATGAAGGAAACTACCCTATTGAGAATTCTTTCAGAGCGGTGCGCATATATGATCATATTGGAACCCCACTATATTTCGAGGTGCGACAATAACGATATAATAAGAGAGATTTTTTCCCGAACGGATATGTATGGGAATTCTTCTCCTCCGGATGAAAAAGGACTTTTTGTTTGATTCGCTCTTCAACTGATGTTACTCTTGGCGGAAAAAAGTTGTATCGAAGAATGCCTACGATCAGGTGCATCATATTAAAAATAGTATGAATTCACAACGGTGCAGAATTAATCACATTGCTTATCTGTTTTAGCAACTAAATTAAATAGCAAAAGAAGAGTTATTTCTACTAAGACAGAGGATATTTTAGTAAATATATAGATATGGCCTAAAGGTTCCGGGGTTCTAGTGCTAACAAGGTCCCTTGCGTAATCCAAGAATAATTAACACCGTTCATTAACGGATATACTCCGCAGCTTGCCATGAATAGGATATCTAGGTTCCTGTTTCCTGAGTCTTCGATCAAGAGCTGCTGGCTGCCGGCTTCCACAATTATTAATTCAATGTGAATATGCAATGTAGCGGTAACCGCAGCGGGGTGATAGTTGTGTGTGTGTGAATGCCAGTAATAGTGCTACAGGAGGAAGAGGAGAAGACAGATTGATGGATGCGGAGGCTGGGAGAGCCAAAGGCACATTCATATACGCAGGTACGGAGGGAGCTTCCGCGGGTCATTAGCTGCAATCGATAGCGGCAGCTGAGCCTTCCCTGCAAACAATTACCCCTTGCCGCCCAGTTACTTCGACACCATCGTAGATAAGACCACACTATGTAATCTCTGGTTAATGAGCATTAGCCTAGTAACTCCTGACTATATGTGAGGTACCTTTCAATTCTCCTGCGTGAACAGAGGGAAATTCGCATTGATTGCCTCTCTCAATATTTAAATCTACATCTACGTAATACCCTGCGAGCCACCTCTAGGGTGTTTGGCAGGGGGTGATCAAGCAACAGCATGTAAGAATATTCCCACAGGCACACCACACGGTCTTAAAAATGTTATAAATACTAACAAATTATGCTTTCACATTCATGCAAAGGCAAAAATTGCCATCTACTCATGAAGCCAATATGCGTATGAAGCTAGTGCATGTAAAACATACTTTTGGAAATACTAACAAAATTCAGAAACATGCATAAGTTAGTAAGCTACACAAGTCCACTACACTACAATAGAATCAATGATTTAAATCGGAGATTAGTTTTGATTGGTTAGAGAAGAGCTCACCCTAGACTTCATACCACGGAAATTTTGCTTTATCTCCAGGATAAGATGAGGTATCGCAGCTGGGCACGTTACGGTACTATGTTATCACCCCCATAGTACTTCAACCTGAAAGTTAGTTTGGATGGGTGAGGGTACACTTCACCCCCGACTTAAGATCATTGAAATTTTAATTATTTTCTGGGATTAGATGATGTATCGCAGCTGGACAAGGTATGGTACTAGGTTATAACCCTCACAGAGAGTCTGCCTGAAGGTTGGTTTGTATAGGCGTGGGTAGAGCTCACCCTAGACTTACCACAGCGTGCGAGGGACCAGTTTTTCAGCTAACGCTTGATGTATTCAATTTTGAGGCCGGTTAATGTGTCCATCAGCGACGCGAGTGGCGACTTCTGAAAACCATTTAAATGCGTGATGGGTGACAACAAATTTAGAGGCCGACTTGAGGATCCTCTTTTGTAATATTCGCGGTCGCAGGTTTGAATTCCGCCTGGACAGTTTGCTCCTATCCAGTGCATGGTTGTTTATGATAGTCCAACGTTGTTATGCGATAGATTCCCCAATTGCAAAAGACGAGCGTTTTTGGGGTGGTGAAGAATATGTACGAGGTGTGTTAGAAAAGTAATGAGACTGGCAATACTGCAAGCTACCTGGCAACGCTGTGACTACCGGCCTATGATTGACCGATTTTTTCATCTCTTCCACTTCCTCAGTGCGAGTATCAACTCCATATAGCTGAAACATTGTTTTTGACAGCGCCATTGGTGAAGTTGTGTTTTTGTTGTGTGTTACAAAAATGGAGCGTAGGAATTTAGAGCAATGTTTGTGATAAAGTATGGTGTTCAACTTGGTGAATCCGCGAGTGTGACTTTTGAAAAGTTGAAACTGGCCTATGGGGAGCACAGCTTATGAAAAGCACAAGTTATTCGCTGGCACAAATAATTTTGGGAGGGCCGAGAGAACGTTGCGCCTGAACTTTGCTCAGAAAGACCTTCAACTTCTAACTAACGAAAACGTTGAAAGAGAGTGGATTCTAGAGAGATCGGACCGTCGTTTAACATTAAGAATGATGGGCGAACAGTTAAATTTAAACACTTTCACCGTGCATTATATTTTGACGGACGATTTGAACATGCGAAAGATTTCTGCCAAGAGTGATTCATGTGGGACGAGACATTGCAGACAAGTAGATGCTTCACAATGGCAATGCCCCGTGTCACGCGGCCATCTCCATTGGTGAATTTTTGACCTTTAAATGCATTGTCGTGGTTCCTAAACCCCGCTATTCACCTGACATGAGTCCTCATGACTTTTTCCTTTCCCCGGCATTGAAAAATGCCCTCTGAGGACATCATTTTGAAACTCTGGAGAACATTCAATAGACTGACCAACCAGTTAAAAGCCATGCCATTTCAAGACTTCAGGCGCCGCTACCAAGAGTGGGAATAACGACTCCTAAGGTGTATAGCTGCTTAATGGGAACTAGTTTGAAAGGGATAACATTAGTGCTTGAAAAAAAAATAAAAGTTAAGTTGATACAAAATCAGTCTCATTACTTTTCTAGCACATCTCGTATAAATTATTGTTTGACGCAGTTCTTCATCCTCCTACTGGTTACTTATCATCTTTACGTAATTCCTCTCCTTTACATCGTTAGTAAATTTTCATATGGCACTCTTAGGTCCTGCCTTTTCCCTACTTTCTGGCGACAAAGTTCTTACATTCGTCGTCGCGTAGCAATTCCCTTGATGTGAAAGAGTGTACATTTTATCAATTTTTTTTGCTATCTCTAATTTCGAATAAATGTGGTGCTACAGAAGAATGATGAGGATCAAATGGATCGACAAAGTTAGTGGTGAGGACGTCTTAAGAAGAGTATGAAAGAAGAGAAGACTCATGATAATCTTAATAGGAAGACAACAACCTTATAAGCCACATCTGATTATTATAAGTCACGGCAAGAACGGAAAAGGAAGACCTCGAACAAAATATATGGAAGAGGCAAAGAAAGATGTGACAGAGAAGAAATACGTAGGTGTGAATATATTAGCTGATAGGAGAATTGAGTGGAGAGCTGCGTCAAACCAATTTAAGGGTTGTTGACCAGTGATGATGATGATGAATTTCGAATTACCGAAGGGATTATGAGTAATAATCAATATTCAATTTTGCTTTGTCATAGGTAGATTTGTGCATTTGGAATGGAGGTTTAGCTTGTATTTTTAAGTCAGGCATTAAAAAAATTATGTAAACGCATCTTGGTGTGTTTTCAAGGTCCAATTGGAAATCCGGTGTTAGCACTGGTTACCTTTCAAGTAAATTCCGCATTGACGCTATTTTTTGGCGATTATATTATTGTAATTTTCCTTATATCCATTTCACAAAGATGAATGAAACTTAAAATATGATTACCAGATTATGCGGAAAATTCAAAAGCTTTAAATTTTTATTCTATGGAACGCATTTAGGAGACATTTTGAAAATGTCTCATCCACAACGTTAATGACAGTGTTGATGGAATTGGCAAGGGATTTACCCATGACAGTAATGTATTATTGGGTCGGAGATAATGTTCATATACGCGCTTGGTGATGGATGAGGTATCAAGTTTTACGCTCCGCATGTTTGCCTTATGGGCGTCGAAGTCTTATGGCACTTTCGCGAACATAATCAACCAAAATCCATTAGGTCATATGGCTTGCTTCGGCTCTGTGTATTTCAGAGAGATGTTTTTAATGGGTAATTTACTTTCAATAATCGCATTTTGAGTTAGTATGCAGGGTTAATTTTATTATGAATCGGAAAGTAACAACATTAATAACCAACAATTTATTTTACTTGGACTCTTTTTCTAAGTTTTTCTTCTGAAAAACTGCACTTTTGTTTTTACTGATAGACAGAAATAGTTCAACATGCATACAAATGTAGCCACAAATACCTACTAGTAGTCATTATTCGATTTCAGAATGCGATTGCAGGATTAAATGGTGAATGTTTCATATTTCCCAAAAGGCACTCGGCATTGCATTTGTTGAAGTTTCATGAGCGTAAAATTTGGGTAGGTTTTCAGTAGTCCTTCGAAGTGATTTGAATAAGCGTGGGATAGAACGTGTTAATAACACATTTCCGAATACAAGAATTATGCTGGCAATCTTAACGTTCTATTTAACGAAATTGGTGCGAAATTGTAGTCAAAACCAGCTAAGTAACTCTTTTATAAATATTTTACGGAATTATTTTCCGCGCAGAGGTAATTACCCGATTATTCAGTGGCTTTTAGTTAGTTTCTTACCATCTCTGGGCGTAAAGTGTCGAGTGACGCCTCCCTAGTTTGTTTTACGGGTGTCGGAGAGCCTTGTAGTTCGCACGTATAAATTCAACATCCATCATGTGCTTTAGTTTGCTTCGGATCTCGGAATAACCAGGGTACATTGTCACCATCATCATTACCAACGTCGTCCACCTCGTTCGCGGCATCTCCGTGATGACAGGAGAGGGGCTTTATTCCATGCTGAACGGATACTGCGCAAACATTTACTCGCGCAGACTGTATAGCAGGTGGTGAACTGGCGACCTCCTGTCTCAGTTAGCGCAATACCGTTGAGATAGCTACGTCAAGGTGTAATTACGTCGTGTGGCGCTATTAGGAAACTTTTTTGAGGCTATATTAGCAGCTAGTTAGGGGTCATATTCAAAACGCCATTATTTTTTGCCCTGGTTTCTGATTTTTTTGGACTCTGTTGTTTTTAATGTTATTTATTTTCTGCGACTATTCCTTGATATTCTATTGTCAGAGAAATTGTAGGGTATATGGAGTTTGCGGGCATAGCTCTTTTCGTCGTAGATATGAAATGATTGTTGTGAGAAAAGGCGTTTACATTGGTTGATTGGAATAGTCGATTATTGTCAATTACAGAAGGTTTGGGGTTTGTGGTACTTACGCAAATGATCAATTAAATCAAAAAGAGTCATACCATATCATAACTCGTGTGTTGCATGAATAAAAAAATCGAAAATTTGAACTGTTTTCCTCGTGGATATGAAATGATTGTTGTAAGGATAGGAATTGATATCATTTAAGATGGAACAGTCGCTTCATTTTTAGTTAAACAATGTTCTGATCTTGTATTACTAACATAAATGATCAATTAAATCAGAATGCCATCACTATTCGTGTGTTGTATAAATAAATTTATAATTGTGAAATGCTCGGGCAGGTCTTTCTTAAATGACATTTACCCATTTCATGTATTCATCTGACTTTAACAATAATTGATTGTTGATGGAGGTCAAAGGAAATATTTTACTGCCAAGAAGTTGCAAGGGAAGCTATTACAACTCTTAAAAATTATTGTAATTATTTGGTGATTCATGTACTCACATAATGGAACCTCTAGCATTACGAAGTTAAAGTTTAATTTCATTCACGTCGAGAAAGATATTTTAATTTTATCGTTTCTTTGTTACTGCGAAAAAATTTAAAACGCAAAATTTGATGAAAATTTTGAAAAAATGTAAATGCGACGAATTTCGTACTTCATTACGGTTCCCGTGTAATATTTTCACCAATCAGACGAAAGCGTGCGCCAAATGTTAGGATATTTGTGCTCTATATCTCTTTGATAACATCCAGGGCTAAATTACGGGTGGGGACAGTTGGTTATCGAAGTTGTTAGCTTTGCAAACTCTGTTTTGTTTTTCGACCCGGCCCATCCTTTGGGCGGATTATCGTAGCCTCATACGCTGTTATCATACGTTAATGGCAGAGCAAGCAAGGGCGACGAAGGCGCGAACATAAATATAAATGTCTACGTCACTTTATTTCATGCAGAAAGTTACGAATTTTTAATGCATCCTAGAGAAAATTGTATTTCTCCAATTCTATGTAATATTTAATACAATTTTTGTTGTCAATTACGGTGTATTACAACCATAGAGTAAGTATATGCTTACTCTGTGGTACAACTCATCACCATTCGTTTGTTTGGTGGTTGAATAAACACATGGAAATTTTTGGAATAATCGAGAAAATATATCTTTTATTATATTTATCCATTTCGTTCATCTATCTTATTTTTTAATTACATCACGAATTGTGATAGCAAACCTCATAGTTTGAAATTAAAGAAAAACAATTTCCTTATTCGGAGTGGGTCAGTGCAAGTACCTTTAGCGGGATGAGGTTTTATAATTTTAGTGCAGAATGTGAAAAACTATATAGCTGCTTTCATTTAATATACATTAGAAAAAGACAAAGTAAATTCTAATCTTCTTTATTCTTCTTCAATGTAACTTTTTATAACATTTCTTCGCAAATTCTTGGTGGTGATATGTTTGTATGAAATTTTCTGAACTCTTTGAGAATCTTATCAGCTTCCCATCTTGACTTTTCTGCACGTATGATCTCTGTTGGCCTATCATCAGTTTTTTTTAATCTCAAAAGAATTAAGTCCGTAAGTTATATAATTAATAAATGCGTATCAGACCAATTTTATTGAGCCCTTTATTGGCAAATTAGCGATTTTTTTTAAATTCATAACTTACAATATTCTCACATAGGTATTCTTATTTAATTTAATTTAAATTTCTCTCCATTACGTAAATATTTAGTTAAAAACGTTCTCCTAACGTTTATATCATCGTGGTTACTATAAGACGACCTTAAGTATTGTTGATGGCGAATATGCGTGTTGTCCGTCTATTCCACCCATTTAAACGACATTGTGTTTTTTTTTCGCTTTTTAAGCAACTTATGAATCCAATACTGGAACACACGAAACACAAATATGTTCCCACCCCCCTCCAAAACCCGGTTGATGAAATGAAGCCACCATCGACTCGTTTTGTAAATAACAACATGAGTACTTTTACCTTGTAAACAAATATTAAATAATTTTATATGAATATGCAAAAATTTTAAAGGTGGCACCTTCACCAGCTACACATGTTTTGAAGGTACACCACCATCGCACAAGACACATCGCTCTATGGGTAATTGGAGCGACATATAATTTTTGCATAAAAACACTCTTTGAAGACATTAGCTATAATATCCGTATACATCGGTTAATAACTCAAAAATTGATATATAAGAGTGTAGCAGAAAGCTTACCTTTCATTTTTATCATTTCTGCATGGAGATGGACATTTTTTATTAGTTCTTCTTGAACTTTATTACAATTTACATTGGATTTCATGTGCTCAAACCAGTATCGTGAAAAATTATTCAAAATTCGGAATATTCGATTGCAATATCTGGGAAATAGAGCAAAGGTCTTCTCTAACCTCGGTATATTATCTACTTTTCGCTGTAAATATTTATTTTATTTCGGTTCCGAATTTTTATTCGAATTAAGGAAGAAGAAATTTATAAAAAAACTACTAATTTGGCGATTTTTTTTGTCGTTGCATGGTATAATCAGTTCATAAATTCATATTAGTGAACCAGATTTTGAGATTTTCCTGAAAATGACACTTTATTCGTCTCTTGGTGAATCATACTTAAGTCTCCGCGAACCGTAATTTTCATCTCTTTGGAGAGTTTTAAGTGGACCTTAACTCATCAGAGCTCCTTGATGGATCGTGGCTACTGGAACATTTTGGGTTCGAGGTTTGAGTGAAGACAGTGTGGACCAGAGGGAAGCTGCCATTTACAGGGCAGAAATAATCTGCTTCCTGATGATTGCTAGATTATTATTTTTCCCGACCTTGAGGGCCGAAATCGTTGCCTTTCACTCCAACTCATCTCTCGCGGCATCTGCTAGAGAAATTCTATTTTTTATTCCTTATCCTTAAGACCGAGTGTCGTTTTCTCTACGATAAACGCTCGTGGTTTATATCTACCGACACCAGCAATTAAGTGGTGGGTAATTTTTCATCCCCGTTCTGGACTGGAATTGGCAGCCTGACGGGGCCAAAAAACTTTTCACTTTCGTGCATCAAATTACTTTTTCCTCTTTTAAAATTCCCACTGCCCTTTTCTCTTGAACTGAAAAAAAATGTATCGGAACTGTTAGACCCTTTGGTGGATGTGAGTGATCCCCTTCATCATGTACTGAATAATGTCGTAGCAATATTCCTCTGTTTTAATTACTTGATAAGACGACGGATTTCGATTAACTGTAGTAAAGAAAAGTAACGGGCAATCATCCATAAATACTTACATTTCCCTTTCACTATCCGTTTGAATACATTTTTTTGTCCTCGATTGACTTGCATAATACAAAATGTAGAATTGCAAAATATAGAATTCGGTCGCAAAAGAAAAATCAAGTATTTTTGAAAAATCGCCAGTAAATTTTAACTAGTTAATATGTTAGAAATCTGCCTGATTACTTTTGAGAAAAGTATTCACTATGTCCGATTAATAGAATCGAAAACAAATTAGGGCATTGGCCTTTTGATGAAATACTTTTAAAGTAGAGAAAAATTCTTTTGCAATTTGACCAGTAGATAAAATACTTATCACGTATTTCATTATAACTTTTATTTTATCATTGCATTTGGGTTTATGATATGCGTAAATATAGCCAAATAACAAAAATTGTTATTTTGTGCGTATGTAAACTGATGGAAAATGTTAAAAATCTTTCCATTCTTTATACATTAATAAAAATTATTTGTAGCACATTTCATTATAATTTTCATTCATTTTGTTGATGAATTTTAACTTATATTATGGATAAGTATGACGATATTACAATCAATACTATTGGTCTCCATTTGAAGCGATGAAATATGTTAAAAATCACTTTCGCATATGATTTATTTTCGTTGATAAGGTAATAATGTTAAATTCAATTTGTTCCGGCCTTTTTTAACAGCAACTAACGGAGCTAGTGCTCCTTGACAGTGCCTCTCTCAATAACCATAACGCGTTAAGTTGAAATGTGTCAAGACTTGAGCGGTATCTGCTGAGGTTTTTCAGTTTTTTTTATTATTTCTCTGTAACACTGAGAATAGTTTCCTGCGCCATAAACGTTCATGGTTTGTATCTACCAACACCAGCACTTACGAAGTGGATGAGTTCTTGTTCCTATTCTGTGGAATTGATGAGGGGTCAGTAGCTCTACTAATTCATCCATTTACTTACTATTTTGGCTTTTAATGCACCCACAATCTTTTATCTCGAACGGTGGTAAATTCATAATATTTCATTATTATATCTTATTTTTTCTGAATGCATTTTCATTTCTAAACTAATCCACTATCTTCTAGCTTAAATTCAGGAAAAAAATGTATAGGTCAGAATGATTTTTTATAATTATGTCCCATATTTATTTACTAAATTTATTTTCTGGTCAAGTAATAAGTTGCAATACATAAGTTCATGTAAATAATTCGATTTGCATAAAATATTGAAAGACTAATTCACCTTTTACATTGGTATGAGGCCGCCGAAATAACACAGCTGAAGCTATTTTGTACTGACCTATTTCAATCATGTCGCAATTCTGTCTTGGTAGTAAAAGTCACGGTAAAAGACTTACGGGTAAGGTCATGTCGAGAAAACTGAAATATTATTTTTCTTTCACTTCAGCACATCCACTTAAAAAATGCGGCCAATATTGTGTGTTTTACTGTGGTTAAAATAATTGTTTCCACTACTCAGAAATATCAATGCTAGCTTATGTGTGCAGGATCCGAAAATCCCTCAAGTACGTAGTATACCATAGGATTTCCAACCCAAAAAAATACGCATTTTTCCCGGGTGTTTCGGGGTTTAAAACAGTAAAATAACAATTTTATTGTCATTAATTTAAATGTGGTCGAGTGACTTTGGTATTCACTTTGGCATTAAAAAATGAAATTGTTTTGCTACTACCTGTGACGATGACAATATACGAGTACCGATTTCCAGGAAAATAGTTTTGATACCAACAACGGTGATGAAAATAGATTTAATGCGGCGAATTACGTGGGTAAATCTCTTTTGGAAAATAAAAATTGTTGTACTACAAACAATGGTGTTCAAGATGGCGATGACAATAGTTGTATAAAAAGTTATTCTTTACACTATCTACAATAATTCGTTCCCAGAAGCGCAGGATTGAAGAAAATGAATTAATAAACCTCAAACTGAGTGAGTGTAGGAGAAAGTTAATCTAAGCTATTGAGTCCGTTGAAAAGATGATAAGTTTCCTTGCGTTCCACGAAGATGTCTATAATACCAGCAATGATGATGAAGGAGACAGTGGTAATAGTTGTTTAAAAAATAAAAATAGTTGTGATACAAACAATGGTGTTAAAGATGGCGATGACAATAGTTGTATAAAAAGTTATTCTTTACACTATCCACAATAATTCGCTCCCAGAAGCGTAGGATTGAAGAAAATGAATTAATAAACCTCAGACTGAGTGAGCGTAGGAGAAAGTTAATCTAAGCGATTGAGTCCGTTGAAAAGATGATAAGTTCCATCATCACAGAGCAGCCGCGGTCGCCTCGGGCGTCTTTTCTGGGCAGAGGGAGAAGAAAAAAAATGAATATAATTTCCTTTTAATCTCCGAGAACACGAATTAAGAGCGAGGGCAAATAACGAAGTTTCGGGGGGGGGGGGGGGGGGGGGAGGGTGGTTGGAATTCCTCTTTTAATTCCGGCCCAAATGCAGCGCCCATTAGCCGGGTCCACCCTCTTCTGCGCGTTTCGGAGGGGGGGTGGTGGAATTAGAAGGCCGGTGACCACACGGAATGCGGTGATGGGGAGGTGAATACGCCAGTGCCCCTTACTTCTCATTACCACGGAGTGGAAAAAAGGAGGGAAAATAAAAAGAATTTGTTTTTTTTATTATCTTGAAAGATTTTAGTGGGAGTAAGACCGGGAGACGGACAACAGTATCCCTCGGGTGTGTCCTTTTTATATGCTCCAAAAATTGGGATTGTTTTTGAGGTTAGAAAATGAATAATTATTGCAATAATCGGTATGATTATGACTGCAGCGCAAGATCGTATCAAGTAGAATATTTGAGAGTAAAAGCCTGTAGCCCACATCTCCTTCAAATAAACCCCACTTCACCAACATTTGCTTCGAGCTACAGTCTTACTAGAGAGATAAATGTCAATTAATAGTAACAATATTATTATTTTCATTTCACGCGGCATTGTATAAGGAGGACTTAACTTCTACATTTGTTGATTTCATTAATCCATTACTGTAGCTATGTGATGTATAGAATTTCATGTTTCACAGCTGATTAAATTGTATTACTCCGTGAAGTGATTTAATAAATGCACTCATTATATCACTATTTTTGTTAGAAGTTTTCATTGTTGGATAATTTAGATAAGAAAGTTGCAATCGTTTGTTTTTGCTATGGGTACATTAATACCGTATAATTTCGTTATTAGTTGTAATTCTAGGGAAGTTATAATCCACATGCCTTTGTTTTTGTTGCTTTTACAAGCCTCTCATTACCGCGGAGTGGAAAGACGATGAGAAAATGAAGAATTTCAGATTTGAGAGATTTTCGTGAGAAAAAGACAGGTCGACACAAAATCTCAGCACAAGGCAGAAGCAAGCAGAATGCTTGGGAGGAATAGTGTTTATCATACCCCAAATCCATCTAAACCCCATTCCACCGGCATACATTTTTGGCTCCCGTATTGCTATAAATGTCAGTTGCTAATGACATTAATAATAACAATGTTATATTTATCACTATTGACGTGTCAGTGGCTCAGGAGAACTTGTATTTTTTGTAGACTTCATGAAATCAATTACTGTGGTTGCGTGATGAACAGATGCTGCACGTTTGATTAAAACGTATTACTCTGTGAAATGACCTCATAAATGCATATTACTATATTCAATTCAGATATGTGATGGATGTACTCTCATAATGCATTCGTGGTTTAAATTGTATTGCACTGAGAATTTATCGAACACATTCATACAATATTATTTATAACAATAATAATTAACATGTTCATAACTTCCATGATAATCACCATGACGCTTGCTATGGTAGCGGCAACGACAGAAGCAGCTAAAGTAACTAAGGCAAAAATGGTGATGATGATAATGTGTCATAATTTGTGCTCCTTCAAGTTGTGCAAATTTCAAGGATATCAAAACAAGGATGAATCTTTGGCTATTTTTGAAGTCCAATCTGTTGGTGGGTTCGCTTGCGTAGTAACTCAGCAACTATTTTATTTTAGACAAATTAGCTTAGACCAAATTATATCCGTTTGGAATACCATGCGTATGAAATATCAAGTAAAAATAGGGGATAAAGGTTATGCATGGCTTCTCATTTCGCCTTCTAGTGCATTGATGAGAGCATCGAGTTAAAAAAAATCTAGCGTTCCCTTCGTCTCATTATCACGAAGTGGAAAAGAGAAGAAAAATAAATGCTTTTTTTGGTCTGGTTTTTTGTTTTATGAGATGGAAACCAAAACACGATCCCTCTTTTGTGTGGTTTATACATGACCTGAAAATCGGTAGTGCCTTCAATTCTGGAAGACGTCTATTTATAAAGCACTTAGGAATTATAATAGCGCTAATTATTGCATTAAATTATCATAAATTATGGCACAAAACAGTGTCAAAATTGGCGAAGACAATGATTGTGAAGGCTATAGGGTAACAACAGTGGTAATATGTTGTGACAACGACAGTATTAATTATTGTGATAATTATAACAATGTAGGTAATTATTATTGCTCCTGCAAGTTGTACACACAACATATACCTAATTAACTGCAAAATGGACTTTATGACAAAATTCGTCGGTTAAGTTAGCTTGTTTTCGGTTCAGCTTTATGCGTAAATACAGGATTTTGTAGAACATGAAAATAAAACTTATTATCGTCAATTAAAAGAACTTCTGGAGTACCAAGCAACAAGTAAAAATCATAGGATTTAATTCCGTGAAATCTTAGAACGAAATCCTTAATGCATTGAAGAGAGCATCGTGTTGAAAATTATTACTTCTCATTATCGCGTAGTGTTGATGGAGGAGAGGGAAAATAATTGTTTTCTATTTAATTTTTAATTTTTTCACAACCGGCTAAACATAATCACAATTCCTAAGGAGTGTAGTTTTTATAAGTTCCAAAAATCGGTAGTGTTTTCCAGGTTTGAATACACGTCTAATGATTCAGAAACATGAGTAATTTAGGTTATGAAAGCACAGCATCAACGTGAAATAACCTCTAAGTAGTGATAGTTGCCATGGTATAATTGTCATGGCGGTGACGTGTGGCGTTTACAATGATAATAGCAGTGTGTCACAACAACATAGGAAATAATAGTTTTAGCAATAATAGTATTGTAATCATTATTGCTCCTTCACATTGTACACACAACGTATAATTGACTTCAAAATTTGGAATCTTTTAGACAAATTCGTCGGTAATAGCCAGACATTTTGTTTGGCCCAACAATAACGTATAGGAAATGATCCTCAGTTTAAAAAATTTATCGTTTGAAGTACGAAGTTAAATGCAAGGCTTTATATTCCACGTAATCTCTAAATTTGCTCCCCAATTCGTTGTGCACAGCATGGAGTTGAAAGCGACAGCGCTCCAACTTCTCATTACCACGGAGTGGAGAAGAGGAGGAAATTTTTTTTGTTTTATCTGGAATTTTTTATTCAGAACTGAGAGAACAACATCACAACCTATAATATGAGACCTTTTCATGCGATCCAAAAATATTTAAATATTTTCGAGGTTGGAAAATGTATTAAAATGCCGTTTATTATAATTAGAATCGTAGAAACTATGGATAAATTTTATTGGTAATGCTTCTCTCTAGCGATGATTTTTGCATTTTCAAAGTTCACAGAGAGATTGCATTACTTTCCCCGTCTCATACGAGAGGCTATCGAAATAGCGTAAACATCCACATTCAACAGCGAGGACAGCTATTCGCTCTCAAACACCTGGAAGAGACTCTTACCTAAAAGAACCAGTCAGAACGCACCCAGCCGATACAAGACCTATATAAGACGGGCAAAAACCTGCATCAAACACTTTAACCTGAATACGCCAGCTGTAACGCCGGCGAAACTGTCGTCGTGAAGATGAATCGACGCGGAGGTCAACCCGGAAACGTGAGCCTTTTTACCGGATAACTGTCACCGGAACCTTGTTACAAATTCATAACTTTTCAGTGCTATTCCTCGCATTAGGGTAGTTTCCTTAATCAAAGAAAACGAAAGGCATTGTTTGCGATTCGTTACCCACCATTAGTGTATGCATAATATAGAAATTATTTGCTTTCAGAATTCCCGGTTTAGACGAAAGGCAATGGTCAATTTTAACTGCATTTGAAAAAGGCCAGATTGGCGACCGTGCGATGCCACTCCACGTGACGTCACAGGGACCTAGTTTCTATACGAGTAGATAGGAGTTTTACATCGTCTGAGATTACCAATGCATGCACGCATGACCAGACATGCATGCATGAGGCATAGAGCTCAGGGTAACATCTCTTTACAATCACCTATTATAACTGCCTATATTCGGAAAGTTTCTTTCGTTTGATAAAGTATTAACAATCCTCACACGGTGACAGCGGGAACCAGAATGACGTCACACGGACTTTTCCCAGCATTCATACTTAGCCGTCGCGTTTTCGCGCGCTTGACAATTTTCACTTTTCAATTAATCGCGAAAAATAGATATCGTCATTTAAAAATATAAAAGAGCGAAATACTTACTCCGGTAGTAATAATCTTTCGATTGAGACAATAAAAGCATAAAAGAAAACCACCCTTTTGCAAATATCATACTGAAAAATATTGGATTGGATCCTACTCATCGCCGCGTCTCACAGTGGTCTGAAATCGGAAAGAGCCGGACAAAAGTTCAAAATGGCTTTTTTTTTTGACAGAGATTTAAAACTTAGCGTAAATACTGAATAGCATAAACGATGGATGATTATGGATTTGATGCCATTTTACATACATTTATTCCATTGCTGAGATACAGCAGCTCAAACATGACCAATTTTTCAAAAACGCGCGCGATCTCGTTTTTCTCCGAAAATCTTTGAACTTAAATAGGTAGTGCTGCAGTTGTATGATGTTTTTGGAATAAAAAACACAATATTCCTTTGACCAGATACTTTGGCTATATTTTTCATGATTTTTGAAGATTTTGGTTCATGTCTACATGGTTTTACGACACAAAATGGCGTACCCATTTTTCGCGTCAAATTTTAAATAAAGTAGACATTGTCTTTCGTTTACGAAATATGGTAATCGGGAAATTTACATTACAATGTGAAGTAGATATTTCTTAAGAATATAAGCCGGCTTTTTCCGATTTCAGACCACTGTGCGTCGCGGGAATTTTTGAAAGCCTATTAAAATGCGACTGAAGTGGCAACAAAAATCAGCATTCTATGAGACGGAGTTGCCTTCTTTATGCAGTCCCCTTGCTATTGTGAATAAATGGAGGAAAAAGAAGTATAATGGGCCAAAGTGGAACTTGGTGCGGACCTTAGTCTTCCAATTGCTCCTTAAGCTCCTTGGATGAAAGTTTAAGAAACAAAAAAATGTAAACCTTCAAAATAACTTATTTATTACACATCTCCAGTAATAGCACATAGGCCTTTTCATTAGTCAAACAATAAATAAATAAAAAACTTATAGACTTCTAAGTATGTTGGGGTTGGAAAATGGTAAAAAAATCTTTAAAAAGGTGCCAGAATTGAAGATAATGCAGACAACGCAATAGGGTGGTTTCCTATTATTTTTTTATTGCCTAAATCGAAAGATTACTACTCCTAGAGTATGCGTTTCTCGCTTTTAGATTTTTAAATTACGATATCTCTTTTTCGCGATTAAATTAAAATTGAAAATTTTCAAGCGCGCGAAAACGCGACGGCTAAGTATGAATGCTGGGGAAAAGCCCGTGTGACATCAGTCTGGTTCCCGCTTTGCCGTGTGAGGTGACCTTGGAGCAAGGATAATGGCGCCACTGCGACGCATGCTGCTAGCAAGTAGCGCTTGGTTTAAATAAGGATTATTTATACCCTATCAAGCGAAGGAAACTTTCCGACTATAGGCAGTTTTAATAGGTAATTATTAAGAGATGTTTCCCTGTAGTCTGTGCCTCATGCATGCATTGGTAATCTAAGACGATGTAGAGCTCCTATATACTCGTATATAAACTAGGTCCCTGCGACGGTACGTGGTGTGGCATCGCATGGGCGCCAATCTGGCCTTTTTCAAATGCGGTTAAATTGACCATTGACATTCGTCTAAACTGGGATTTCTAAAACCAAATAATTTGTATATTATGTACACACTAATAGCGGGTAACGATTCGCAATCAATGCCTTTCGTTTTCTTTGATGAAGGAAAATACCCTATTGGTCGTTGA
This sequence comes from Ischnura elegans, assembly GCF_921293095.1. Taxonomy (NCBI): domain Eukaryota; kingdom Metazoa; phylum Arthropoda; class Insecta; order Odonata; family Coenagrionidae; genus Ischnura; species Ischnura elegans. Next base: position 11,326,704 of record NC_060257.1, read on the forward strand.
ACACGACGCTTTTCGACCGAATCAATTTGCTGCAACATTCCAGAGGAAAGCGGAAACTCGCGATGACGTGTCTGGCGTCGAATAAAAAAAAAACAAATGAAGGGGAAGTTGGGAAGCGTTTCCAGCGCACATCGCGCGTCATGTTCATCCACTCGACACATGGAACTGGAGACTGAAGTGGATTAACTGAGCGTTACGAGAGTGTGTATCACGTCCGCGGAGAGGTCGGCAGATAAAAAATTCGGCGTGGAGCGCTGCAAGGTAGACAGGCTTGTACGCGTCACTGCCGAGATTATACACGCACGCGATCTTTTGACGCGCGATTTCAATAAATCTGGATTCCTCTCCGGTCCAAAAGCCACCGTTGAGCCATCCCTCTGATTTCTTCGTATACCTTAAGATATTATAAGATACTTTGGCCAATCAGCGTAACTTTAGCCCGTATTCTAAAAAGAGATTCTATATTTTCAAGCAGTTTTCTCAGTCAACATTTTGTCATAGTCAAAACTGTTACCATTAGTTGGCAGTCTTAGAATACTTCTGCTCACCATGGATATGAGCACGCAAATGAAAAAGAAATAGGCAAGGATTTTGCAATGAGTAGACACAAAATTGTCCGAGAGACCTTTTTAATAATTGGTTATGAATTGCGATGAAGTCTACATTGTCATCCCATACATAGCCCAAACGTTTTTATTGAACATGACGAGTACATGAATGTTTTAACGAAGAATTTAGGATATCCAAACTATCTTTGGTCATTAGTTAGCTAGGTTAAAGCTATTTCTCGCAGTGACAAAATTTGTAATGCAAAATATTGGAAAATAAAGCGAATCGCATTAGGCTCATCACCGCGCCGCGGACATTTTTGAAAACTAATTAAAAAGGGACCGAAGAGGCAACATAAATCCGCCATTTCGGCCTGTGGAATATTATATTATCCATTTTTTTGTTTGCTAGGTTATTTCATTAACTATTTGCAATTGGTTCCAATGTTAAAACTAGTCTTGTTCCACGTCTCCAGGGAAACCATTCGTGCCTCCACAACGAGTGTGATCAGAGTTGGAGCGTGGATATTATGAACATTGTTGTGATGCGATTTCTCGATTCTGTCATCGGTAAATTGCCACGAATTCCTCAAGGGAGGTTGTCTGACCATTCCTCCTTTGCCAGGCCAAAATTCCTACTTCCCCTTCATCTCAAGCGAAATGTAGAGATGGGGGTTATTTAAGGGGACTTCGTGTTGCTATGGGAACGCATTCATCCCTCCTTCATTCAAACCTTCGTCAATTTCTTTTCCTGTTCCCCATCATAAGGGTGGCACTACTAGTTACAGAAGTATTATTCTTGGTTTTAACTAGTGCACACATTTTAAATTTTTCTCTGTCATTCAGTAATGAGTTAGTACTCGTTACCACTATTCAACGTGCGAGTGATATTTCCTAACTTATGCCCAAGCGATAGGTATAAAGTTTTAGTGTGAGCAAATGGATACGTTAAATGAGATATTTTCGATAAAAAATAATCCAATCGTTTCAATGAAATTTAACTTTGTGAAGAGAAGTGGGCTCAAAGATATAATAAGAAAAGAGAACAGATCTTATGGCGAAACTAAAAAGGATGTTCATTTCGGGATAGAAGGGAGGCCGTGGTAATAAAAACATTCTATTCGTAAACTTACCAAGGCCAGTTATGTATTAGTTATTATAAAAATTAAATTTCGTTCGTTGAGTTTTTATATGAATGTTCTTTCATCATTTCATATCCCCTATTGTATGCTTCGGCTTCAAATTTCTTTATTCTTTCGCTTTTTCTGCGCCCTTTATTTAACCTTTCCTAAACTCACGTAGGAAAAGTACAAGCCGCACCGCCGCAAGCTTCGCATAATACCATGGTTTGATCAGGTCGTCACGGGTATCAAAATTTTTATCTTTCACTGAGGCTCAAAATAGGGCCTACCACACTATAAAAATATTGACTTTTACTTTTTCTGGGACGCTCTAGAATTAAGACCTGTTTATACGATACATTAACACGTATGAGTTAATATCTGTTTGAATGAATGATATTTGTGGACCGGAACGGAACATGTACGAATGCATGAACCAAATTAGAACAGGTTCTATTTTTTTACAAGCTGGTTTATAAGTTGGGTGGTTACATGGTGCATTTTGGAGTTTATTTTCGCGTTCATACATTTAGACATTAACCCGTACGTGTTAATGTACCGTGTAAACAGGTCTTTACGCGTGTTTTAATCACCTCACGATTCCCTCTTGATTTTACTATTTTCCCTCCCATCCACAGGTTCCCTTTAGTCCCGACCTCGATTCCATTTTAATTCCCCTCCAATTGATAGCGTTCCTCTCCTTCGCTTTTGTCGCCTTCATTTATTTTTTCCATCTTCCACGTCATCCCCTGTACGCACATTGGCACCGTTACCTGCACTCCCTTCCCATTACTCTCCGCGCGTCAAAAGACAAGCTCACGCTTGTTCATCATTTCGCCATTCAACCGCCAGGAGGAGTGTTAACGTTAAGTGAACGCTGCAGAGCCAGGTTCATTCTTATAATTCCTTCTCCCTTTTTTTAAATTTTTTATTTGCCTCGCTGTCTTCTGCTTGTCGTCCGCTGAAGAGCTCAGAGTGTGTATGTATTCGCGTCATCGTCCCGTTTGCTTATTCAAGATTGCCTCAACTCTGTTTTTCTTGAGAAAGAAATGGGTTTGAGATGATGCCTTGATATGCCTTGGTATTTATCTGGGTAACATGTGATGCTCTGCCATCCGTGTATTTGAGCAGCTCTGAGAAGGGAAATTATGGTAAAAAGTTGAAGTTAATCTGCGGAAGAATCAGTTTAGTTTTTTGTTGATTGCTGGTCGTGAATGTTATCTAACCTATCTTGGACTCAAAATTTTTGAAGGTAGTAATACAAGGTAACCATTAGGTTCTTATTCGTATTTCAAGTTTTTACCAATTTTTCTTGACTTATTTTTCTTTCACTCATGCATGAAATTCAATAAGAAATCAGACGTCGTATATGTTATGGATTTTAAAACTTGGCTTGAGTTGATGCCTTGCTGCATCTATAACTGAGATAAGTGTGATACTCTACCGCACTTGTATTTGTGCAGTACTGAGAATGGATATTAAGATGAAAAGTTGAAATTATTCCGCGAAGGAATCAGTTTGGTTTTTGTTGACTACTCTTGGTCTTGATTTTGAATTTTATCCGATGTACCTCGGTCCAAAAATTTTTGAAGGTAGTAAAAGATGATATCCATTAGGTTTTTAGGTTCATATTCGTGCTTCAATTGTTTACCAATGTTCCGTGGTCTTATGGAATTCAAAAAGAATTTAGACCTCGTATATATCGAGGGATTTTTAAACTTTGCAAGCCGGAAAGGAATTTAAAAATTAATCATATCAAGGTGGAGCAGTAGCGTAACAAGGAATATGCTTTGGAAGGGGAAGAGGGAGATCTGGAGGACTCCCCCTACTCCCAGGAAATGGGGAGATCGAGAAATGTTTTGAGAAACAAAATGCCTTGAAATGCATTTTACATCATTTTGGCACTTAAAATTTAGCTTTAAGCAGATTAATTTATTATACATAAGATCTAGACAATAGTTTAAAATTTTTTTATACATTTCTGAGGTTTTGGGGGGGGGGAGGATCTATTCCCTCTTCCCCCCCATAGTTACGCCACTGAGGTGGAATATGATTCGAATTAGGCAATGGGTTCCATAAATGTTTCGTTTTCTCATTCTAGGTTGCCTCAAGCGCCTTAAGGGTGCCTTTCTTTCGAAAGAAATGGGTTGCGATCGATGCACTGGTACGTAACTGCGCGATATACAATGGACTGCTGTCTTTGTATTTCCCCCAACTCACAGGATGAAATCAAGACGAAGAGTTGACACTGCGCAGAGTAATCAGCATAATCGAATAAGACACCCATTTCCATCATTTACTGATGTTGTTAGACTTAGAAATATGCGCGCTTTCTCGTTGACGTATTCGCATTCATTTTCATCCGATAAAATTGCCTTTAATTTTTGCAATCACGTACCTATTTTTTTTTTTAAACGTTTACCATTGCAAATGTAAGTAGACCTTAAGTACTGCGTAGCATTCGGGTCAATCAATTACTACTCAGCAAGGTTAATACCTGTTAACTACCTAATTTCAGCGAATCGTCGTCAATTCATAGCATGATTAATGGACACCGTTGCATTGTTATTTGTACTGATGACAGTTCATTTTTATTTTACCCCCCCCCCCTCCATTTTAGCCAGCGCAAAGATTCCGAAGGATCTTACGTTAACTTATTATTTGGTAATAAACGGTGGGTTTTCCATCTCTGAGTTTGAGGCCGTCTCATAATATGTTGTGTATATCCAAGATTCCACTCAACTAAGAAGGCAATAAATAATTTGTCAAACTAAATCCACAATATTTAATCCTACCACTTTTATTTTATGTTGCATATTTGTCAATATTGTTTTGACTCTGTTATTCTTGAGAATTAATGAGTTGCACTTCTTATCTTGAGGAGCTTCTTAACTTATTCATTTGATTAGGCGTTAATTTGGGGTTTTATGCGTTGTACAAACATCATGTCACGTATCATCACTTCAATTGATGCTGAGTAAATTATTTTCAATACACATTCTCTTTATCTCTTAAAAATGTTATGGCTCTAGTGTGAAATATCTCATCTGCATCTTATCTTCCTAATAGAGTCTGAGATAATTTGGTTTTATCATATTCCTCTGTATGTTAGCCCTTTCACCCATTTTCTAGGCCTGTGCGACCACTTTACCTTCAGCACGGTCTATCACCAGAGTGAGAATTCCTCCCTATTCTTCTGCATCTTTTTGTTTTGATTAGTCACACTTGTTCCTCATGGCATACAGTCAACTTTCAAAACGAATGTTTTACAGAACGGCCACTGATGAAGAAACGCATTTGTTTATCAATTGGAGCTGTTTTTCATTCGACTTTCTTCTCCGGTGGACTACAGTTTTGAGAGAATACCTTTTTTTAGCATTTTATTCTCGGCACATCTGCCACGATGTACGAATTGCAGTTTTTTATTTCTCCTTATCCTTAAAGATAGATAAGCTATTCCACCCTAAGTCGTATCGTGAAAATATTTTTAAAGGCGCCTAATGTTCCTCTGAAGGACTTTAGGTTATTTGAAGCGTAAGTTAATAGAGTTTTTGGAACATCGAAACATTATTATTAGGGTTTTTATCCATCCTCTTTTTATGTAGAATGGGTACGTCGTAAATTGTTTGCGCATCCTGAGTAAGCAGACATTTTATTGATCACGGAATATTTTCAAAGGCACCTTAGCACATTAAACTACAATATCCAAGATTTTATGCACTATCCTTGTCTTTTTAATACTCTTGGCATCATTTAAATTATATAATGCAAAGTTTCTTCTAGTTCTTAAAATGTTGCTGTTGAATACGTATTCTTAACGCCTTTAGAAAAATATTAATTTTACAGATATTTTCAAACTAGGTTTCTTTATATTCCCAGTGTGAGTGTATAATAGGCATGATATTTACACAAACCATAATTTGGCCTAATTACTCATTAAAAAACACCACAATTGACCGTATATTGAATACAAAACTTAAAATCTGCAGCTTGAACAAATGTAAACTAAAAAGACGATAGTAAGAATAAAAAATTAAGATTCAGAAGAAGTCGGCTTTTCAAATCTACCTCTTGAATGTTCCGAAGAACGTTTAGAAAATCAGGAATGGATAGGTAGACGAAATGGCGTTGAACAAGGAAGGAAGTCTGAAAATAAGTGATGTCTGGGAGGAGAAAGACGAAATTTAGGTTCGTGTGTTAGGTAGTTAATTCGATAGGTGCGGGTTGGAATGTGGAGTGAAAAGAATGGGAGTGTTTCAGAGGACCGGTACTCACCATTTAAGGCAGTGAAAATGAAAGAAAGATCATAAATACAGATGTACAGTGGGGCCAATGAAACGGCAGTCATTATTTCACACTGATAATAATTACGGAGGTTCAGAACGCAGTTTCGGACAACTGAAATGAAGAAATTTACTGGGCGTTCAAGAATTTTCAAGTTGGTGGGACAGGCAGTAGAGTAGTAAATGCAGCAGTATTCGAGGATTGGGAGAACGCAGCCAGTGAATATAGCTTTCATGGGAATACTGCCATTGACAATATTGAATCTAAGACGAACCTCAGATCAGCTTAAGGTTGGATGGCGATATTTGGTGGAACTTGTTCGCAGGAAACATAATGACTTACATGACATACACTTTTGACATAATGACAGACACTTTCTGACATAATGACATACACTTTTGTATGTTCCACAAGAGTTTTTAATCCCGACCTAGGTTTCGGCAGTACACACTGTCATTATCAAGGTGAATATACAAACATTTTGCGAGCTTATATAGCTTAGGGAGAGGGGGGTTAAGGCAGGGAGGAGGTGGTGATGGTGGGAGGGGAAAGCAAACGAGGAATAGTTTCCTCAAGGTCAGTGGGTTTACTTGCCGAGTCCAGCAGAACTGATAATAAAGGGGAGGAGTTGGAGGGGTACAAAAGGTCGTTAACCACCCTTACATTTTTGTTTCGACATGCTCTTAAAATTTCCAACTGCTCAAGAAAATCCATCTTTTTACCTTTACACACATTGTGGAGAACCTTGACATTGAAATCACTGCTATGGTTGCAGTCTAACAGATGTTTGGCAAAATTAGAGGTTGAATCGCCTCTTACCCAACACTTCATATGTTCATTTGTTCTAGTTTTTATGGCACGTCCGGTCTGACCAATATACACAGAATTACAATTTGGCTTATTGCAATACAATTTATACACACCGCTTTTGTCCTTGTCAATAAATTTTGGTTTTGAGTTAAATGAAAAATTGCCAACAGTTGCCATATTATAAAATGTTAATCTTAATTTATCTTTCGGGAACATACTAGTCACTCGATAAGATAGGGGGCCAAGGAATGGTATTTTCCCCCAAGATGTTTCAGGTCTATCACTGTTATGAGATGTTGAGGGTAACGTTGTGACGGTTTTCATTGCGTGCTTTTTAAGTTTCTTATTAAGGATTTTGTCAATGGTAACAGATTTATACCCGTTTTGAACAGCAATTAACTTAATAGTGGATAGTTCTTTTTTAAAATTTTCATTTGACATGGGAATAGCGACCAAGCGGTGTATTAAGGAGTGAAATGCCGACATTTTATGCGTGTGATGATGACAGTGTGTACTGCCGAAACCTAGGTCGGGATTAAAAACTCTTGTGGAACATACAAAAGTGTATTTCATTATGTTTCCGACGAACCTCAGGACTGACATAGCCTTTGATATTATTTTAATTGAGGTACGGAAGAACAGAGACTTTGAGGCCGAGCGTAACAACCAGGTAATTAATTACGAAAGCAATCGGAACAATATCTTTAAAAATTATCTCAGATATGGTATCAATATTTTCTCAGTTATGAACATATAACAACTATTATTTAAGTATTCTGTTAATGTAGAATGTTATACGTAGGCAAATCTTGACTTTGGTTTAAGCTAGACTATGTAATGAAAATTTACAGTTGATCAAAGTTTTCCTGAACTCTTAAATTAGTAATATGCCACGAAAAATGAAAATATAACCAGTCATGCGGGAATGTTGCGGGTCTGGTCAATGATCCATTTTGGCCAACGAACTCTTGTCTGTCACCGCAAAGGCAGTTGATGGCTTCTGAGGAGCGTAGATGGAAAATTGTGATTGATCAGGTAGTAAATCCAAAAGCAATTATATAAGTGAAGAATTTTTTTTATAAGTGAAGCAAAGAGTACTGTACCCAACCGCAGCCCAAGTAATGCTCCGCCATGAAGTCTTCAGTCGTAAAAATCTTCGATGTCAGCCATTTCCGAAAACCTATAAAATTGTTACTATCTAGCATATATTTCCTCATCCTGTCATTCTAATTCACTCTCTTGTTCCCAAACCGTTCTTTTAAAAACCATTCCCCGTCCTAAATGAGATGCGGCAAACTTTATTGGCCGTCAGTCCTGCCGCGAATAAACCGGTGTACCTTCCTTTATTCTTTCCGTGGGTGCTACATCATCTTCTCGAAATGGAGGCGAAAATCCCGCAAGGAATGTCCCATGCCGTCATTTTTATGTAAATGAGTAAACCATGCGCAGAGATAACATTTTATTCAAGTATTGAGCCCCTATGCGTGGCGCTATTCACCATGGATGGGGCATAAACGTTTTTTATATGTCTTTCGCTGACTTCATTCACTTCCCGTCGATGTAGGGGCTCCAGATGCGTACATGATACGTCTTTTATGCCCCTCAAGTGAGGAACAAAATCCACTACTTTTCAATTTGGCATAAAAATTTTGTTATCTACTAGTATTTATGGAGAATATTTGAATTGAATATTATTCGTTTTCAGTCCTGTTTACAAATTGTAACGTAAGAAACTTCTATTTTCTTCTCCGTATTTTCAAATACATAAGAATTATACCTTGCATGCGTTTCTTATTTTTTAAATTCGTTCAGTGGTTCACATCATTTTCACTGCTGTTTACATATATTTTTCTTGCGTTACAGGTTTGTATACCGCTGTAGGCGGCATAATTAGATGATACATGTCCTTCTTCGCTGCAATGATATGTCTCTTATGCCCCTCACGTAAAGAATAAAATCCACTACTTTGCAATTTGGCGTAAACATTTGTTATTTATCGGTATTACTCGAAAATATTTGAATTGGCTTTTATTCGTTTTCACTCCTGCTTAGAAATTATCGTTAGAAGCTTTTTCTTCTCTATGTTTTCAAGTACATAATAGTCATATTATGCATGAATTTCATTATTTATAATTAATTTGCCGGTTCACATTAATTTTCGCTTCTGTTTTAATATTTTTTCTTCTACCTATATATGTTGTATACCGCTGTAGGCAGCATAATAAGATAATTCTTTTCTGCAATCATGAGTCTCAGTAGATAAACATTTTTTGAGGTTTTATTACTTCATTTTAGTCGCATTTTTCTTATTATTCCATCATGAACACGTTTGTGCTCTTACTACTCAAAAATGGAAAAAGAGAAAAAGTAAACTGTTATCTTTGAAATATTTCTGTTGTCGCCTATTCATCGCAACTTCAGCATTTATTGAAAATTGCACGTTTAGTAAAAACAATTCGTCCGCCATTTTCACTAGGTACCATTTATCTTGTATTTTTTTTCATTCATTTCATTGCATTTTTCTTCTCACATGCTCTAAATACACGATAAATGTAGTATTCTTATCATCAGTTTTTACATAACATGGGGCACAGCTACCATTTGTTTGTGCAATTTCAGGAAAGAGTTTTAATAGAAAGTTAGACTGCTCAATGCTTTTCCATCATTGCCATTGCACTTGAAAGGGAGCGTATTGATTAAAGAAAACTATAAAATGCACCATTAAATTCAATGTTAGGTATTAATTAGCCATAAAATGCATTGATTAAAATATAAAACTCGTTAACCAAAACCTCAAATTTACTCTTGGGATTTTGAAAACACAAAACTCTTTCTCTCGTCAATGCCATTAGATGTATAAAATAAGTTGTGATTATTTTTGGGAGCTATTGATATTTTCCTTAGAGTTGTCCTCGTAGTGTTGGAAAGTATCGTGCCTTGGGTGAAGAGACTGGAATGTGTATTACGCTGATTGGTTTCCCTCTGAGCTTCTTTCGTAATAGTGAATGACACGTGGCGAGACAAAAACATTTTACCATCGCCTCTTGATAGAGCATCCACCTCCATTTTTCTCTCTTCTGTGATTTTAGAATTATTTGATGGAAAAATAATACATCCCTTATACATTCCAGTGTTATGTCATGCAAGATTTTTTTTTCGTGTTCTACTTCTTGTTATTGTCGACTAGAAGATGATATCGTCTCGTTCGTCAACTCTCTGAAAACGTAGGGATCTCACTAGGAGAATTATTTTTCTTTTACCAAAATCAAAGTATTGTTACCTTTACGATCTCTTTTTTGTATGAAACGAGAAACTCAAATCGATATACGCTGCACGCTGAAGTATTTCGGCTTAATGGGAGGGTATTCAAATTACTGTTAGTTTTTCACCATGATTTTATCAATTTGATTTTACAACTATTGTACGAGTTACCGGTCTAGTTTAATTTAATTTTTCACCTTTATGTAGCAAGATTAATATCAGCCCTGTTACGAAAATTGTGTGACATGTTCCATCATTCAGATTAATGTGTTTGCGTGCCCAGGATCATAACTAGGGGAGGGGCAAGCCATGGTCTAGGGGGGGGGGGGGGGAGCCAAGTTGACATTTTAGCATGGTAAAGGTGAATGAAACCACCATTTTAAGAAAATTATAACAACGCTTTATTAGTTTATGAAATTATTTCCTTGAAAAAACAGTTTTATTTTAGTTACATATCTTATACTAACGCATATCATATTTCGTGGCTTTAAAGAAAATTGGTTGAATACTTTCGTTTCAATTCAGTGCTGATTTTGCTTAAAGACTTTAGCGATTTTTGCTTCTAGGGGGGGGGGTGTAGACTTATAGAGATAGCCGCTTCGCTTCAATAGCCGGTAACTAACCGAGTGTTTCCTGGAATGTTTGTTTCATGCAATGTTTGTTTCGTGCCCGACGGGCCTGGGGATCGAATGGATCGACCAAGTTAGCCATGAGGAAGTCTTACGAATAGAAGGAGAGAAAGAAGAAAGGCCTCATGAAAACTTAAATAAGAAGGCTAATTAATTTCCTAGACTATGATAGCCAGATGAACACAATCTTTGACTAACAAGTAGATGAAAAGCACCAGTTACTAAGGTACTTTTTTAGGGCACCAGGGTTAAAGATAGAAAAAAGAGGATGGTCTCAGAGATTTAATCGTCTGATTATTATTTTTGAAAATCCATCCCCCATCTACTTTCGTTTCATTCTACACCAAGCCTCTGAAGGTTAGGTTCAAAATGATTGAAGAATATGGACACTCCCAGCAATAATACTTCTAATTAGAGTCGTACCGAAGAAAGGATATTTACCTCCCTCCTGAATTGTGTGTTTTTCTCTGTGGCTTAGTATTCCTCTGTGAGCTCAATACGAGTGCGGTTTTTTTCAACCTCCGGTCGATCAGAAAAAACACTATACCAGCAACAGGCGTGTACTGCGCAGGTAGGGTAACTGCGCGTCCTCCGCACCGCACGCTCAAGTCATTTCTGACCTTAAGTTGTAAGTTTAAGGCTAGTTGCAATCTCATTAACTACACTGCCTCAATTGATTTTCCCGCCTGGTGTGCACTACGGAGAGACAGCCAGAAAACTCGCCAAATTGCTTCATCGTTGACGTGTCTTGGCCTTAACTCCGGTAAAAGAGAATTTTTTAAGCACTGTGGCTAGAGTGAGAAACAGTGAGAAAAATTACGTCCATTCCCATTCAAAACAAAAGAAGAGACATGCTGACTTCTGCAAGTGTTCTGATCCATGACAACGCCCGTCATCTCAGCGCTGACGCAGCCCAACTGCTCCTAGAGTAATTTCAATGGGACATTTCTCGATCACCCACGGTGCAATATTGACATAGTGCCGTGTGACTTCCATCTTAGCATTGACATGGTGGAGTGGCTAGGAGGTAAGGGTTTTCAGATAGCCTTTGAGCTTCAGAACTGAGACAAAATTCATTGGAGGTCATTGGCGGCAACATCTCCTGAAGGGGTTATAGTAAAACTTGGCCACAGGCACGACCAATACCTCAATTGCCGAGGCGATTATGTCGAAATAATAACTCAAAAGTGCTCAAAATTTAGCAGTGAAATGATTTTTGATCATCTACTTCGCCTTCTGTTCATGATCAATCCGAGGTTGAAAAAAACGACCGTCGCATTTACCTATCCAAGCCAGGGTTCGACTTGAAAAATTCACGTAAAATGATGATAATAACCAAATAACTGTCTCACCAAATACTTTTCTCTCCATTTTCATTAAATGGTGATGGTTAAGAATCCTTTCACTTAGAATATTTTACCAATTCTACCTTCTCTGTTATAAGGCAGTGAAGATTTCTCGAGTGTCACACCGGGTAAGGTCCTTCCGACGTTTCGATGGTTGAGTTGCACATCGAAACGTCGCGTCGGAAAGATATATAAGGAAGATCTTACCCGGTCGCCAGGATAAGGCCAGACACTTCTCTGTTCTATCTTTTCGCCAATCCTTAAAACGGCTTCAACACTTGTTACCACTGGAATTTTTTAAGAGGACCGCAGCTGAGGAAAGAAAAAGAAGAGAATTTTCCCACCGATATAATCGTCTGTTTACTTTTTTTGCGAATCCAGCCCACCACCATTCTTCTTTCATTTTCCTCCTCACACCATACCCTTCGCGTGTTTTGCTTTATTTGTCTCTCAGTTCTTTTCATTAATCTCCGTCCTTCCACGAAGTCTGATTTTGTTATTGATGAAGCAGTGAAGTGTTTTTTAACTCAGAATTTTGAGGATCGTGAACTTATCAACTTCTTCAATATTTTAATCATCGTTGCTTAATCAATTAGACTTTTTCTTAGACTTAGAAGCTGAACGCCGATCCTAAAGGCCGTTTTTCACGGGGTACGTATTTGCGCAATCTCACGTCTTTACGAAGGCGCAGTCAAAATTGCGTCGAGTAACGCGGTGAATTGCTAGAACACATGCGAGAATGCGTGGGCGTGAGATGGCAACGTCCCTGTTTTAATTTCGTTCATGCATTCGCGCAATTCCACGCCATTTTAGAAATGAATATATTCTAACAAGCGTAATTTCGTGCCCAGTGTTAAACGGCCTTATTAAATATTGTACTTGGCTCCTCTCTTACTGTCTGAATAATCCGTGCGTGGGAAAATTGAAAGGTACGCCACCAAAATTCCCAACCGATTAACTTGAGAGTATAACTTACTAGGATACATCGCGAGAGTGATGTTCGGGATATGAATGCTGATGTTATTTTCTGAAACTATGTAGGTAGTGTAGTAAAATTCTCACGGCTTTCTTCCTCATACGTCTGGGCTCGAGAGATATTCGCATGTAAAGATTTCACGCATCATTATTTCCATAGAGTAATCGCTCATTCTCAACTACCGCGGTGGCAGAATGGTTAGCGGCGTTCCTTCAGAGACTTTTTATCCCTTACTTCCCGGGTTGAAGTCCCGGTGGAGGCTTATTTTTTTATCTCTTATAATTTTAGCAATCACTGTTACAACTCATTCGCATTCCCTTAATTTAGTTATTAGGCGATTTTTTATTTTCATATGAGTTAGTTAGTTAGTAGTAGTTGTTAGTGAGTAGAATGTTTGACTCCTCGCGAATTGTTTTAGGGCTCAACAAGATTGTTGATAATCAACTTTTTCCGCAGTGTTATCGTAGTATCTTGCGAACCATTCATCATCAGAGTACCTGATGATAATTGTAAGCCAATTGAAACTCGTCAGTAGAGCTTTGAAATTTAATTAAGTGGCCAGTACGATATATTTGTTTATCGTAAGATGGAATAATAGGGACACCCGCAGCAACAATATTTATACTTCCATATGCATGAGGGATAGGGATAGGGACAGTTATTTATTCTCCCATTTGGTGTTATTAACTTTTCTTTGACTTGTTCCTAGACGAGCTATAGATTGATTTACCCGAATTAACGCTATGATATAAACAGAAAAACCGATTAGAAGATTATTTGATTACCAAAGATGTTTTTTCATAGACCACTGTGGAAAGGAAATAGAGAAAAATATAATATTCTCTGCGATATAATCGTCTATTCCCCGATATCCTTTCATTTTCTCCAACTCACCCCACCCCATTCGATATCATAAATTTATTTTCAATCCTAGTAATTATATGCTTGCGATTACCAATTTGAATAAACGGTAACGCAAATAAAATAAATATATGTGCAACAATCCTTAAAAATGCGTCAAGACTAGTTACCAACGATATTTTTTTTAAGACCGCGGTTGAAAAGAAAGAAAGAAAAAGATTCCCAATTTGAATTAGCGGTATCACAAATCAACTGAGAATATTTTAGCTAATCCTTCTGAAATTGCTTCAACAGTTGTTCTCGACGATATTTTTTTGAAGTCCACGGTCAAAATGAAAGGGAAAAAGAGAATATTCTATAAAGAATCCAAAAATTCAATGTCAATCCTAGTAATTTTAATTATATCCTTGCAATTCCCAATTTGAATGCACAGTAACGCAAATAAACTAAGAATATTCGAGCCAATGCTTCAAAAACTGCTTCAAGACTTGCTACCAACAGGCGCGCAGTTAGGAATTAAGGTTAGGGGGGGTTTTAGGAGCAACAAATACAGGGGGGTATGGAATACGGGGGATGCGGGTCCCCTCCATTGGAAATTTTTTAAATTAAATGGATCTAAATGGTTAGTTGTACGGCTTTCTGAGGGATATTATATTAATCCTTAAACTATTTATAAGTAATATTTATCCAATTAAGTAAAATGGATTAAATTTTAAAAATTCTCCGAGTTCTGGGGGGGGGGAGGGTTTATCCCCCAAAACCGACTCTGATTCGTCATGTCCGTGGACAGTCCCACATAGAGTCTCGAAGAGGTGTTTATTGTATTAACAACCTTTACCAAATAATTTATAATGAAATATATCATTAAAAAATTTACACAATATAAACATTCCAAAATAGTCTTTTTGGGTAGCTTTCATTTCAATTTGGGTTCAAATGGGTTGCTTTCTTTGTCGCAAATATTACCCCCTCGCCGCGCCACTGGTTACCAACGATATTTTTTTTGAAAGACCACGCTCGAAAAGAAAGACAGAAAAAGAGAATATCCTCAACGATAAAATCGTCTATTTACTTTTTTTGCAAATCCAGACCCCCCCAACTCTCCTTTTTCCCAAACACCACTTCCTCCCCCCCCCCCCCCCTTTGGCGTGTTTTGCCTTGTTTGCCGATTGGTGCTTTTCTCCCTCAACATTCTCCCCTCCCCCATCTCAACTGTAGCGGTGGAGACCTTCGGAGACTTCTTCCCGCCCTGTAATTCCCACGGTGGGAGGGGGGAACGTGGGGAGTAGGGGGTTGAAGTCTCACCCCACTCTCACGTTATAACCGGTCCTCTAGTTTGCAATCTCCCTCTCCGTATCTCCCGCAGATTCTTTAAGTGGGTGCCAATTGCGGTCCGAAAGACAGGCCAGCGGTGTGCAAAAACGGATAAAACATTTACTTAGGTCCATATTCTTGGGGCCTCCCTGAACTCTCTCTCCCTTACTTATTTAGAACGACTTTGAAACTTTGTATATCGCCACGAGTCGTGGCGTCTTACGAGTCCGTAGTTTTGTGTTGCTACGGCTTACCTTATACCTTAATTTTTTTTCTTTTTTCTTCTTATCTTGACCTCGTTTAATTCATAGTAAAATAGTTCTCGGAGTATAGGTCAATGTACCTAAGTGATACGAAAAAGTTTTAGATAACGTTTCTATCTACTTTTTAAATTATCATCAGGGCTATGAAATAAAACATGAGAACAATATAAAATACAATGATATACAATATTTTTACATAAATAAATGTTACTATAGAGTTTTTTACAATAATACAATTTTTAAAAAATTATACATATTTAGAAGAACAGAATACACCAAATATTTTGACATACCTTAGCTTGTCGCTTTATACCTTAATGCTAAAAGCGCCGTATTTTTCCCATGCCTAAAAGCGCTGACATCGGTTATTTTGAACGGTAGGTGTTTTCTCTCCTTGTAGTGATGTGTGCAAATAATTTATTTCGTATAACATATCGATGGATAAGTTCTAACAACACGTATCTCAAAATTTGGCCGGTTTGACACAGCTATCTTTCAAAAAGTGTAATAATATTAAAAAATAAAATTCAAGCAAAAACAACTCTTTGTTGGCAAATGTATGCTTCATTTTTCAGTTTTATTAATTTTTGGCTTTTGATTTTAGATTACAATTAGAGAAAGTAAATCGTTTTTTTTTTGTTCTCCTGGAAAGTCGCTGTTTTTGAGATGCGTGTTGTTAGAACCTAGCCATCGATATGCTAAAGTACGATTATTTTATTTTTAACTCAAATTTACAATATTTTAAACATCACGTGAAATATTTTAAGCATTTTAGTTTTCCGACGTGAACACAAAATATGGTTGGTAAACTCTGAGGGAGCCTATGCAATAGTCGTGTGATATAACCACTCAGCATAAAGGAAGAAGAGAGATTGTATAGAGACATGCAGAAAATCAGTTGTGAATCCAAACTGTTAACGTGACTGCTACTCACAATTCCATAAAAATCTGGATATAAAGGACACATTAATAAACAGAACATTAATAATACCGGTAAAAATGATCGCTCTGGCGCTTCTAGGTATTTATTAATATTTCATAACAGGGTAGTTTCCTTCATCAAAGAAAACGAAATGCATTGATTGCAACTCGATACCCACCATTAGTGTATTCATAATATACAAATTATTTGGTTTTCCAAATGAAATCCCAGTTTAGACGAATGGCAAGGGTCAATTTTATCCTCATTTGAAAAAGGCCAGATTGGCGCCCATGCGATTCCACTCCACGTTACGTCACAGGGACCAAGTTTCTACACGAGAGGATAGGAGTTTTACATCATCTGAGATTACCAATGCATGCATGAGGCACAGAGCTCAGTGAAACATGTCTTAATAATGACTTATTAAAACTGGCTAAGGTCTGAAAGTTTTCTTCGTTTGATAAGGTATTAATAATCCTTATTTAAGCCAAGCGCTACCAGCTAGCAGGGCACTCTGCTACCTACTAGCATCTTGCGTCGTATCAGTGCTCAGAGCCACGCCACAAGGTCACCTCACTTGCGGCAGCGGGAACCAGAACGACGTCACGTGGAGTTTTTCCCGGCATTCATACTTACCCGTCCCGTTTTCGCGCGCTTGAAAATGTTCACCTTTAAATTTAATCACGAAAAATTGATATCGTCATATAAAAATCTAAAAGCGTGAAATACGTACTCCAGGAGTAATAATCTTTCGATTTAGGCAATAAAAAAATAAAAGGAAACCACCCTATTCATGGAGCCAACAATTAAATTTTTTGGCCTGTGATCGGAAGACAAAAATTTTTTGAAAGCCACGAAACATCAACAATTTTTTACCATCGATAAGGAAGAGGAAACTATTTGAAATTCAAAAACGGTCGAAGTGACCGCTACCACGCTTTTAGTATTAAATATATTTACTGTTTTAGGCCTATCAACATGGATTTAATTCAGTATTCAGCTTTTAAACCCAAAATTTAGTTTGAATAGATGACGGCAGAGCTCATCTCAGGCTAAGCCAAAGGCCTATGATTGACTCAACTTTAGGATATAAGGTCCTGTCCATTCCCAGCAGGCTTTCGCTTTGAGATCTCCGAACTCTATGATTTGAACCCGGGAACACTCAGTCGAAAGTAAGGCCTCTACTTACAAGGCTGCCACGTCTCATTGCATTCAATAGGGTAGTTTCCTTCATAAAAGAAACGAAAGGCATTGATTGCGATTCGTTACCCACCATTAGTGTATCCATAATACACAAATGATTTGGTTTCAGAAATGCCAGTTTAGACGAATGGCAATGGTCAATTTTATTCTCATTGAAAAAGGCCAGATTGGCGCCCATTCGATTCCACTCCACGTGACGTCACAGGGACCTAGTTTCAATACGAGTAGATAGGTGTTTAACACATCGTCTGAGATTACCAATGCATGCATGAGGCACATAGCTCAGGGAAACATCTCTTAATAATCACACATGAAAAATACCTAAGTTCGGAAAGTTTCCTTCGTTTGATAGGGGAATAATAATCCGTATTAAAGCCAAGCCTGCGTCGTATCAGCGCTCAAGCCTCGCCCCAAGGTCACTTCACACGCCGACAGCTGGAACCAGAAATACGTCACACGGACTTTTCCCATCATTCCTACTTAGCCGTCGAGTTTTCGCTCGCTTGAAATTTTTCACTTTTCGTTTAATCGCGAAAAATAGATATCGTCATTAGAAAATCTAAGAGCGTGAAATGCGCTCTCCAGGAGTAATAATCTTTCGATTTAGGCAATTAAAAAATAATAGGACACCACCCTATTATTATTAAGGTTTTTTTACCAGTTCAGGTACGTATGCAAAGAATAATTTTGCGAATCACACCGGCTAGACCCCTCCCATATTTAGCTTCCTTCCCTAGTTCATTATAAAGCCTATTCCCTTTCATTCCAGCTATTTCCTATATTCCTTCATCTAACTTTACGGGCAGCAAACATTTTTCCTTAAAAACACTTTTCAGTATCCTTTCCCTTCTTAGTATTCGCTCTATTCGAAATATCTGCGTACAGCGTATCTTTTTTAATGGTTTCAAGAATTTTTATAGTCTCCTTAAGGGTAGTTTTAAGCATAATTCTTACATTTCAAGCCATTTGAGCACACAATAATGAAAAAATTGCTTTTTCCGTAGGTATCAGATTTCCAGAAAAAGATTAGCGTATTTTCTTTAGGAGACCATGAAACGGTATTTCCTATTTAAATTTAAGAAAGATGACTCATGAATGAAATAAATTATGTATATGAAACTAATTAAAAAAGGAAATCTGTGAATTATAAAAACCAGTTGATTTTTAAAAAATATGCAAAGGTAATAATACCTATGAAAAAAATAGTTCGATATTAAAAAATACGTTACGATTGCCCTTAAAGTTTCCAGAAAGTAACGCAAAAGTGCTACGATATAACTTGCGCTACAACACGAAGAGAGGAATCTAAGATTATATAGCTTACAAGACTCGCTAAGGCAGTAGGGTGACGACAACAACTGGGTCGGTTAAACGCAGCCTTGTAAGGGCAAGGTGTCAAAAATGCCCAACACTCCTCACCGGCAATAGGGATATCGAGGTTCGAATCCCAACTAAGTCAAATATTTTTCATTCTTTCGTGTATTCAACCCTTTCCACTTCCAATTATTTTCTGAATATTTTGCTCCAATCCCCCAATTATTTTTTCTGTGGTTCTTTTGAAATGGAATGGTAACTAATGAAATAATAGTTTGAAAGTATACTGGGACTAGCCGCGGTGATAACTTTTACGGGAGTCACCCGCAATGCACAAATAGTGCGAAAGGTCCACAGAGAAAAAATCATTCGCCTTGACCGGGATGTGGATCTTTCGCACGATTGTGCATTGCGGGTGACTCCCGTAAAAGTTATCAACGCGGCTAGTCCCAGTATACTTTCAAACTAGTCAAGAGCGAACGCCTATATGTGTTCTATGTCCGGGCTTGCTCTCCGGCTGTGGCGCTGTGCGCACGATTTGGACTGCTTGTGGCATCATGTGCCCCGCAGTCCAGCAACACCTTGTCAGGTAGTGCCCGCAAATATCCACAGGGGAGAATGACGCCTCGGTAGCTTAACTGGCTAAAGCGCTATCCCGGTCAAGGCAATGATGAAATAATATTTCGTATTTTGTAATCAACCTGGAACAGTGAAATAAAAGTGGTTATTATTTCATATTGTTCACCAACGAATCCCCTTCCCGTAAAGAAATCGAGAACACCGCCATCGCTACTCGTATTAATCATTTTATTCTTTCCAATTCATAATATTTCATAAAATATTAGTTCTTAATGTGCACTATGGTTGTTTATAACGTTATTAATTTTTCTAAATATCTATTCATTGCCCTAAATAGTCCTAAACTGCTTTAGTCTGATGACGAGATACACTCGTCATTGTGCGATTTGGCATCAGAAGTTCATGACGACATGGACCCGTCATTACAGCGCAAGGGGTTAACTTTGCACTCCTGCACGTGACTACGTACAAAGTCACTTGTTTCATGCTGTCATTTGAAATTTGTCATTGCCATACAGCGACTAAATAGGGGTTTTCACTCCGACAGGTTCTTAGGCAGTACCACCTCCTTCGCATGTGCCACAGTATTGACTTGTGACGTCAAAATCTCGTTCAATAAACCCATGCTGATGTTCACAGGCATATCCAACACGGCTAACCGTCATTAGGGAGATCCAGGTTCAAATCCCGATTAAGGCAAATATTTTTCATGGTAAACGTTTTTCCTTTGTGAATCTGGCGATTATTTTTTCCTTAGTGTATACAACTATATCTACATATTACCCAGCAAACCGTTCTAAAAAGGCGTATGGCAGGTGATGTTGGGACACCAGCCGTCTGCTTATTAAAAGAAAATGCTACTTATTAAAAGTAAATTACGGCTAGCATTTATTAAAGTCCTTTACGGTTCAGGGGAAAAACGAATTCCAATATCTATCCGTTCGGCAAAATACCTCTCTTATTTTATCGCTTCTGTCGGACCTGGAAATATAGTGGGCTCTAAGATGATGTTCTGCGTGTCGCTCCTAAAGATATCTTTACTAAATTGTTCAACCAATCAACTAAGCCTAGCGCTCAGCCTCCGAGTCTCCAGCGGCTCCCAGCCTAATACGCTTAAAATCTGGGTAACGCTGTCTGTATGCCCGTAGCAGTTTTTGACGAACCGCACAACTTTCCTTTGAATTTTATTCAGTTTATTAATGCCTATTATCCAGTTCAGAATATTGTTTACTTTGGTACTTGCATTTAAATGCTCAACAGGTGTCGCCAATTTATGGAACCATGATGTGCAGTAGAATAGGAGCTGTTTATAGGTTATTGTTGCTGTTGGTAGATAAAAACAGTACAATAAGTTATGATTTTCAAACAATTTTTATTCGCCGGGTATATTAGGCCCCAGATATTTCTTCCATTTTTATTTACCTTAAGAAATCACTAAAGGAGTAAATCAAATATGATAGAAAAAAATAGAGATTGAAACTGTGGATTTTTCTACCAATTAGATGCATTGTATGATGGTTTCAGAGACAAACTAAAAATGAGAGACATTAGCTATTATTTGACTATTGCTGAGAAAGCTAGCGGACAAGTCGTTGCATTTTAATGATAATAAGTAATAATTTATTTACTCCTACATTTTGTTTTTACATCTGAATACAAAAATAATAAGAGAAGGAGCTTTAGGTGTCCTCCAAGGTCACGGGACCAGAATTGAGCCACCATCAAATAACAAAATATATGCCAATGAAAAAATAATAATGCAGTAAATGCTTATGTAGTATGAATGAATGCAGTGAAATTAGGCTCATAATTTGATCTAATGTGATAAACCAAATAAGAAATGAAATTTTGAGCCTGAATCTGTGGATTTGAATAACAAGTAGATAGCTGAGGAATTTTTAGCTGAAAAACTGGGAATGTTGACTAACTTGGTTGAAAATGCAACTAAATGTCCGCTTGCTTCCTTAGTGGATATAACAACAGCCAATATCTATTATTTTTGGTCTTCTCTCGAAAAAATGAATTAATACTCTCTAGCTTTTCATTTTACCCCAGATAAGGTACAATTTTTTCGATTTGAAAATATGTTAAATGTTGCACATAGAAGGTACTCTGGATCGACCTCTAAATGTTAACAAAGCGTCCTGATATTTGTAACTTATGAATAACATGTCGAAATCCGGGAACATTTTTTTTTAAATATGGCCTACCCTTGCGTACCTACTTGTTGAAAAATTTCGTGCCGTTTCCTCCGAAGCAAGGCGTGTAACAGGCACCAAGCATCCAGCTGTGGCCTTTGCTGCTTGGCACCCGGGTCAACTGTTGGCCTGTTTGTCTTCACTGTTCGCGATCCTTGCCTTGGGGTCATCAATGATGCAATTACCGCCACGGAGGTTGCCTTTCGGAGCGGGGGGGGGGGCTAGTTTCGCTCCTCGCCCGTTTGAGGGCGCCACCGACGCCCGGGCATAAGTTTCCCACGGTCTTTGACGTGCCATCTCGTCTGCTCCCAGCTTTCGGCCTTGCTGGCTCGTCTGCTCTGAACGTTGTTAGCTGCCCGATTCAGTTGTATTCAAAGCGTCGAGTGCGCGGCAGTCAGTTAACGGAAGAGCCCTTCCAGGTCCAGGGCAATAGGGTGGTTTCCCATTATTTTTTTATTGCCTAGATCGAAAGATTATTACTCCTGAAGTGCGAATTTCACACTTGTAGATTTTTAAATGACAATATCTATTTTTCGCGATTAAACGAAAAGTGAAAAATTTTCAAGCGCGCGAAAACGCGACGGCTAAGTAGGAATGATGGGAAAAAGTCCGTATGACGTATTTCTGGTTCCCCCTGCCGCCTTGTGAGGTGACCTTTGGGGCGACGCTTGAGCGCTGATACGACGCAGGCTGCTAGCAGGTGGCTGAGTACCCTACTAGCTGGTAGCGCTTGGCTTAAATAAGGATAATTATTCCCCTATCAAACGAAGAAAACTTTCCGAACTTAGGTATTTTTAATAGGTGATTGTTAAGAGATGTTTCCCTGAGCTCTGTTCCTAATGCATGCATTAGTAACCTCAGACGATGTAAAACTCCTATCCACTCGTATAGAAACTAGGTCCCTGTGACGTCACGTGGAGCGGAATCGCATTGGCGCCAATCTGGCCTTTTTCAAATGAGGTTAAAATTGACCGTTGCCATTCGTTTAAACTGGGATATCTAAAACCAAATAATTTGTATATTATGAATACACTAATGGAGGGTAAGGAATCGCTATCATTGCATTTCGTTTTCTTTGACGAAGGAAACTACCCTTTTTTCTAACAGCATTCTTGTATATTTCACCGCCGTTCGCGCGGCAGGATTAGAAATATTACACATACCGCTTTGCGCGGCTTTAGCGCAGGTTTGAGGTTCTCAACCGGCTGTGGCTTCTTTGAAGTCCTTTATCCCTCGCGTCGCCATCCTTGATGAACCACGAGGGCCTAACACCTAGTACCATGAGCCTCGGTATAATTGCCATGGGAATCAAAGAATCTGGATAGCGTAGTGGTCCGGAAAGCCAAGAGGTCCGTAGTTCGATTCCCGATCCAGGGAAATTTTTTCTCATCGCAATTCTTGTATGAAGAGCCCTTGGTTAGCTTAAGAACTCCATCGGTGTTAAGAAGGTTAAATGATGACTGAGCAACGCGAAATAGGTAGTATTTATGTTCTTAGTTTCACCTGTTATTGTAGCTTAAAGCCTGTTAGTTTCCTATATTCTACTAGACATTCGGCTCGTGCTACAGATGGTTCAGAATAGAATATATAGGGCTAGTATTTTTTACGATCATCATTAGCTGCCAAATTATGTATTTATTTTTTTAAGTGTTATTGTTGGCATTCAAATCGCCAAGAAGCCTGTAACAGTGCTAGGCGAAAACATTGTAAGAAAAATGTAAATAAATTTACAACGGGAGACGGAGTGTAAAATTTATTTCAAATTTAAACATATAGTATATTTTAAAGTAAAATAATTTTTAATCTGTATCATCTTTCGGTCTTGGAAACCAAAACGAATTGTCATGTCTCGTACATCATTATTTAAATATATTTTCTTCTCAGCAATTTCTGGAAGCTTTTAACGATTCAGGTAGGACTTCACATTTTATAAATTGACGTCAATTACAGCATGCCTTAGAGAATGACGGAGAAAATAGTATGGCCTTTGTTTCATTTTAAACAGCATCCTTGTCCTATAACGCACTTAAAATCAGTTATTTTTCTGATATGGCTCCATCTGGATTCAGAAGATGAAGGCTGAATTCGGCATTAAAACATTGGTTTCCGTCCACACCTTCTCCTGGCAAGAAAATCATTGAAACGTCTTAAAGAGCGTCTTTACCGTAAAAATTTTAAAATTCACTGTTGCAGAATGATTTCGTGATTTCCCGGCGAATAGACTTAGTGAAGAGTTCTCGGGATCGCCACCGGGTCAGGAACTCCATGACTGCCGACGTTTCGATGTCCGACTCGGTCATCGTCCTCACAGTTTCCTCGGTTTTCCACAGTTTCCTCACGGTGTCCTCACAGCCCTGAGGACGATAACCGAGTCGGACATCGAAACGTCGACAGTTATAGAGTTCCTGACCCGGTGGCGATCCCGAGAACTCTTCACTAAATTCACTATTGTATTTTTCTTCATACTCCTAGTCACCACGCATAAATGGTCCACTACTTTAACAACTCCTTGCTGTCTCATAGGTCAGCATTATATTCTTCTTCATGTATCATGCATTTCTTTTCTTTTGCATTCTCGGTATGTTTGAGTAAAAAATCTAATGGCCTTGCTTTTTTTCTGGTCAGTAAATGACATTGGACATCCGCGTAGCGATTATTGTGCATCAATTAATGTAAAACGGTCTTTCGTTGAATTATTAATCATTCAGTGTTTATACTCGAATCAAAGCGTGGTTTTTCAGCGTATTTAAGGCCTAAACAGCGAGGAATCGAACAAACGACAAAGAACATAAACACCAATACCCTGGATAGGAGTAACCGATCCAGACGGGACTCGAACCCTGCTACCATATTTTTGGATGAATCCTCCAATACTTACAGTAAGTGGAATAAATGTAATAATAAAACATATTGTTATGATGTCTGTGAACCACCAAAAGAAGCTCTTTCTTCTGTTGGGTATTCATTCAAATATGATGTAGAAATAATGATATTCCCATACAACATAGTCTAAACCCAGAAGATACTAAAGATAGAATTCATTCAGATCCTTAACGTTGGCAAAGAATCGTATTTAATCTCACAAACTGACGGCATACGAATAAAATCAGAAGAACTAAGCATAATGGAATTTTTCCATATTGGGACAAAGAAAAACTTTCAATTTTTCCTCGATTTCTTGTTTCAAAACGGCGAGCGTGAGAGAAGTATTTATAACTCAGGGATAATAATCTGCTTTCCCCTAATCAAATCGAGACATGGTCTTTCGCCACGGAGTGCTTAAAATTTTACCAGTTGAGTTACGTACAATCTTCTATATTATTTCTACTGTATAGATACCTTTTTCTCAACTTATACGCAACCAAACTCAATAAATGAGGTGCCAATATGCACAGAATTTATCAGAGAACATGCGACGGCATATCTTACTTCCTAATTATTGCTATTGTTTCCTAAAATTGGTATTTTTAATTATAAAAAAAAACAAAAAAAATCGGTAAATATTCCTGACGTTAACGGCGCAGAAACTGATACATTTGTTCATTTGCAACAATATCTCGCATTCTTTAAATAACTTTTATCAAAATGCTGCTGATTCCACATTCAAGTCTCCTGTTGATACGTAAGTATGAGTCATCATGTGCGTTTAACAGAGGATAGTGTAATTACTTCCAATGTTGTGTTTAAAGAGGTCCTCTGACCTCAATTTGTACATGAACATTCCGATTAAATTTGTACATAATACCCTGCCTTTTTCATTCTACATTTTAAAATTAGAAATGCGCCTATCCCTCTGTGAACCTGCATTGCATAGAGCGGGGGAAGCCCGCTGGGAGCGGGCGCAGCACGCTCGTATCTTTTAAACTCATAAAATACAAATTCGGTCACTCTGCCACGGAAAGCTCATATATTTAGTGCTACCATAGTGGATAGCGTACTTTGATTATTTGCAGACTATGGTATTGTGTGCAGAAAAATCCGTAGCTGTAAAGATAGAGATAAACTAGCGAACGACAATGCTGCAATCCAAGCAATGCGCGATGCACTTAGAATAAATTTTTTTAAATGACTAGTAGTGAAATTTTGTAAAAAAAATAACTCCACAATATAGGTAGCCATATCATTCAGGGTACCCAATTGGAGACAGTAGAATCCGTAAAATATCTCGGAGTTTGACCCACTATTGATCTTTATTGGAATAACTACTTACCCCTCGCTAGATCCCTTAAGAGGACGCAGTACACCCCTATATTGCATGCTTCTACACGTTCCGTTCTCATACAGTTGATTTTGCTTGTGCAGGCATGCGGTTTTCGATATATTCAAGGAAAAGTATGTAGCTAAGTCGGCATCTTATTTTTATTTTTTTCAAAATTATACAACTATGCAAGGCGCTATTGGAAATAATGGGTATTTTAGGGAATCTCTGTGGAATATTGAATCCATTAATGACGTTTATGCTTACGCATCACCTTTTAGTTAGATGTTTATGGTTAAAACAACAACTCTCGTGGCCAATACTTTTCAGATAAGTGCGTAATTAAGGAATGAAAAACGATAGTTTTGAGGGATTTCAGTCCCAAAACGGGCATCAACGACAGCGGCTGCAGTCATCTTAGTTCTTACTTCTCTCGCCCCGAGCGCTCTGTCAGAAATATAACGGATTACTTTCATACGCTATTCCCTGAGTCTAGACTGTTGCAAAGACCTTGAAAGAGGTCCTAGAGGGATGGGAGGGGAAATTTTCCCCTCCGTGGCCGGTGTGCACGATGGATGGGAGGGGAAATTTTCCCCTCCGTGGTCGGTGTGCATGAGGGACACAAGGAACGAATTGACGTCTTCTGTGTCTGCCACCGCATTCGTGCAACAGTGCTTGAAATCATTCAGATGCCGACTGCCAAACAACGCCAAAAAAAGGGGCGA
Organism: Ischnura elegans; assembly: GCF_921293095.1. Classification (NCBI taxonomy): domain Eukaryota; kingdom Metazoa; phylum Arthropoda; class Insecta; order Odonata; family Coenagrionidae; genus Ischnura; species Ischnura elegans. Next base: position 11,353,256 of record NC_060257.1, read on the forward strand.
AGTGATAAAAAATTTAATATGTCTGCCCCAAGAAAACGAAGAAAGGGTCAAAACCTAGCCAAGTGGAGGGAAGAGCGAAGGTAAAGTATAAGTTCTTGCTATGAGGAAAAAAGTCGCGTTCATCGTGATTGAGGAATTATACATGTTTATTTAATCCTGAATAGAATTACTAGTTTAATTTTCTGAATTATTTTCTATTTCAATCATAATTACAGAAAATCAAATAACAGTGAAATGGAAGGAGACTCACAATCAGATGTTGGCGATTATCCGCCAATCCATACGGCAACATCCTCGGCAGCTGATTTGTACTCTTCAAAAAGTTTGATCGAAGAAGCAGAGCTCCGTGGGGAACCAGTGCCTCCTATTGACTTATTTAAGGCAAATTCCTCAGCCGAAGATCTGCATTCTTCATTGGAAAGTTTAGTCGAAGCTGATAAACTGCTCGAGGAACCGCTGGTTCCATCAGTGTTGGGTCGAAGGATCGTGGATTTGCATTATTTTTTGAGTCAAATACAATCAATAGATCACTCTCCTTTTAAGTACTCTTTTAGTGATTTGTTACTTGTTGGGGAACGTCGTCTAGGGCTGAGAACATGTTTAAAATTTGTTTGCCGAGTATGCAACGCCAACGAAAATATATGGACTGGAGACAGTAAGCCCAATTTTATTGACGTTAACTTCGCTGCTGTGTCTGGTGTGATGTCTTCAGGTGGTGGCTATTCCCAACTAGACGACATATTTTCTGCCATGGATATACCCGTCATGTCAGAGAAAACTTATAAAAAATACCACGATAAAGTTTGCGAAGGATGGGAAACGTCCGCTGCGAAAGAAATGGAGGCGGCGGCGGAGACGGAAGCATCACATGCAATAATGAATGGGGAAGTGGACACGGATGGTGTACCCCTCATTACCGTGATTGCTGACGGGAGCTGGTGTAAGAGGTCTTACCGCTGCAACTACTCGTCATTGGCTGGAGTGGTGAGTATTCATTGGTTGAAGCTATACATGTGTGTTAAGCTAAGACATTTTGAAACTGAAATGATAAATGCATGGACCTTTCCTCAATTTCTGATTCTTCGTCATTCAATATATTTCTAAAGCGGAAGAAATCAATCATAAATTTCATTCTAAAGAATGTTCTCTAGTTCTACCATTTCTCATGTTTTTAAGAATTTAAACTTGGAGTCGGCGAGAAATCGCTCATGCAATATAACCCGTCATATAATATGGGTAGAATCAACAGGATAATAATAATTCAATAATTGCTTGGGGTTTTCTTTCTTAGGTTATAGGTCACAAATTAAAATACTGCGCCTTGCTAATGTTTCGCGATATTTTTATAGCTCTATCTTCAGAGGCTGATTCACTAATGAATAAAGATGAAGCTATGAACAAAAGGCGAAAAGTTGGCCAGGCATAGTATTTAATTTTGAAACCAAAACCTCAAGAAAGGAAAAAAACATGAATACGATGGCCAACAGAACCAATTCATTTCAGGAATAATTTCACCCAAGTTCAATCGCATGATCTAGTATATCTATTTCTGTCATATATATTAATCAATGAAGACGCTCCCTCTAAAGCATTCTTTGATGACATTAGTTTTTATTTTATCTTCGGAATTTGTTGCGCTAGGTGTTAACATAAGCACCACTAACCCCCTTTGTATATAAATTTATCTTGATTCTGTGTAATAATTCCTGTAATTGTAAACTTATTTTATATAAAAATCGTCGGTAACCGGCGTAGGTAGAGTTTGTTATAAGCGCATGAGCAAAGTAAAATTTAAAAAGGAATTTGCGGAAATACATGCGTAAGATTAAGGATTATTATTTATATAGAAAACATAATGATAAGTTTAATTTTCTCACCAAAATGTTTATTGCTTATTCTGCTAAAAAGTTGTGAGGTTCATGCGCGTGGAGGCAGGGAACATTTTCGAATAAAGTTCATTCTATCGCCCAGTGCGTACATGTAAAAATAATTTTTCTACATTTCAGGGCGCCATCGTCGGATACCACACCAAAAAGGTTCTCTTCATAGCCGTGAAGAACAAATACTGCACAACTTGCGCCCGGGCTGATTCTAAGGGTAAAGAAGCCCCAGAACATAACTGCTTCAAGAACTGGAGCTCACATCAGAGCTCTTCCAGTATGGAGGCTGCAGCCATTGCTGAGGGGTTTTGTAATAGTGAAGAAATGTATGGTGTAAGATATGCGCGACTCATTGCAGATGGCGACTCCAGCGTTTACAAAAAGGTCCTCGATGCGAGACCCTACAAACTATTGTCAGTGGAGAAAATTGAATGCCGTAATCACTTGCTCAGAAACTACTGTAACAAGATAAGGGAACTTGTGACAACATGTAGCAAAGGAATCTGTGACAGAGTTGAGAGGAAATTGATAGCAGAAAATGTTTTGCGCTTTAAAACTGCAGTGACTAAAGCTGTTGAGTTCCGAAAATCTCAGGATATACCCATGCCTAAAAAAACTCAACTCCTCGAGAGGGATATCCTGAATAGTCCGAGCCACATTTTTGGAGAGCATGAGAAATGCAAAGAAATAGGGTATTTTTGCGATGGCAAAGACAAAAGTGATTTAAAAAACTACATTCCAGAGTTAAATAGAAGTGGGGTGTATGAAAAATTGATGTGTATTGTTAAAAACATAAGTCGTCATAGTCGAAGCCTTATTTACGACGTGGATAATAATCCAGTTGAACACTACAACGCTGTTATAGCAAAATACATAGGTGGAAAGAGAGTCAATTATGCCCTCTCCCGTTCATATAAGGGAAGATGTGACGGAGCAGTTGTGAGTTTTAACTCTGGCAACCCATTGCGCTCGCTTTATAAAAATGTATGCGACGTAAGTCCAGGGTACCACTGCAAAAAGTCCCTTCAGAGGAAAAGTGATAAGGCGCTTTCAACTTCATTCAGAAGGAAAGGTGTGCCAAGATCGAAGAGAAGTATATTCAGTCGTCTGGGAAAAAATCGTGACCCTGATTACGGGCCATTTTCTGAAAGACCGAACATGCCAGACCCCCAATTTGAAGATGAGTGTCGGCTTTTCCTCAAATCCCTCCAAAGGACCGAAAAAGAAATAGAGGAAATCGAAAGGCAAACAGTTGGGCAAGGAAAAAATAATCAGTAGGTCACAATGCGGCGAAAGATGCTCACTGCTTCCAATTTTGGCCGCGTATGTAAAATGCTTCCGCACACTGGCTGTGAAAACTTTATAAAATCAGTTTTGTACAGCAATTTTGACTCTCCTCACTTGGAATATGGAAAGATAAATGAGGAAAAAGCTCGCACAGCATTGGAGTTAAAGGAAGGTATTTCCATTCAACCATGCGGGCTGTATGTCGACAAAGAATTTCCTTTCCTTGGAGCTACTCCCGATGGAATTGTTGGTGATCGTGGAATAGTCGAAATAAAGTGTCCGTCATCGGCAGCAGAGATGACTGTAGAAGAGGCAGTCAACAAAGGAAAAGTAAACTTCTGGATGAAGAATGATAAAATGAAGATTAACCAGAAGCATAATTACTTCTTCCAAATTCAGGGCCAGCTTCACATCACTCAGCGAGACTTTTGTATCTTTGCCGTATGGACCAAATGTGATTTAAAAGTGGAGAGAATCGAAAGGGATGACGATTTTTGGAGAAAATTTATGGTGGAAAAATTGAAAAAATATCTACATTGAGTGTATGCTTCCCGAAATTGTTGATCCGAGATTCTCCCGATCAATGCCGATTCGGAATCCTCCTGGAATTTTGGCAGCTGAAGAGAGGAGAAATTAAGCGGGGAAACGAAAGAGGGGGAGAAGGACGGGGAAGGACAGTTGCCTAGTAAAAAAGCTAAAAATAAATAATTTAAAAACAGATATTACATACTCTTTTCTTTAACTCTGGTGCAGTATCCCAACAATTACCAGGAAACTACTAACCTGTCCCCATCGGATAACTCTCCATACGGAAAAGAAACCAGAAACTGTAAATTACTTCGAACGAAAAGACCTGCGAGTGAAACAGGATTTCATCAGGACTTTTCAAAGCCCATAAGGGCAGCATTTTCGTTGTCATTCGTGTGACATATCCTATACAAGCAGAAATTGAAGTTGTATCTTATATTCAAGCCAACATTATTTTGTAATCCTCATTGGTATTATTGATTATACTGCAATATTTACCTTGTCGCCAAGGTTTTCCAATCACAACAGCTGATGCAACTCCACTACGAAACCTTTTCGGATTCATAACGTCTGAATAAGTAAGTACTATAAAAATACAAATTCAATAGGAAAATAGAATATTATTTTTATGCTACAAAAATGATATTTTTCGTTCCCAAGTTTCTTTTCTGTGGTTTTATTTAGGTATCTAAGTATGTCAGATTCACAGCATGAGTGCGATCTGGCCCGAGAGACCAAAAAATGTGCACGTGGGGCTGAGGGCCACCGGTTACGAAAAGGCGAGGACACCTTCCAGCGAATGCGGATTTATTTCCTCCGTGACATCCGCGGAAGCGCACTGCAAAATTCTGCGTCCATACGCTCTAAGCTTTCCATGAATACGGATAAAAAAATTCAAAGTGAAACCCATGCTGAAAGTAAAAGGGCTCTGATGAGAAAGGGTAACTGACCCTCGAGTATCGATACTGTCAGTGTGCACACACACCCAAGGGTGCGAGTGAATTCCCGTTGGCGACGGCCACGGAAGAAGTGAGAGAGAGGAGGAGGTGCGAGAGCTAGCAGAAGCCACGCCCGCCTCATTCCCTCAAAGAGGAATACACTGAAGATAATAAACCCTAGTCAAAAACGCCGAGGCAAGGATGGATTGTCTGAGATGACTCTACCGGCCGACAAGAGAACTATCTCCAAACTCAGACGGCCTCGAGGGAGGAGAAAAATTTATGTCCCACGTCCTCTTAAGTTTCGAAATTCGCTTTAGTTTAACAAATCGCTTCAGCCGTGATTTAATGGAAGTTGTTGATAATCATAGACGCTCGATGTTTTAAATGGATGTATAAATCAAGAGTTTAGGAAGGAAGATGCTGTCTTTTCCAAGCTCAAATTAGCAACTATACCTCAAATGTAATGAGGCGACTGTGTCAAAAATTGAATTCAGTAGCCGCCTCAAAACCTTCGATCCAGGTGGTATAGTACCAACCCAAAAGTAGTTAGCCTTGGCAGCGATGGAGGAAAAATTCATCCGGCTGCGAGAAGTCTGGATTTTCCAGTGTCTTAAATTGCTCTCGTTAAAATTCAGACGTACCCGAGCGGAAAGAATTCATCAGCGGAGCGGTTTTGATCGCTCCATACAGTGTGCAATTCAAAACGCCTCTTGCTCCCGTTGTGTAGCACTCAGCTTTTTCCTCGCTACTAAATTCAACGAATTCGTGGAGCAGTACGTGTGTTTTTTTCGTGTGCATCAATCGCGATTCGCTTCCATAGTCCTCGCGAAAGCTTACGTCAGAATAGGAAATGGGAAATGTGTGGATGTGTGTTTTGAAGGATTTTAAAGGAAAGTCAGCCTATTACTGACTGAGTGACGGACAAAATGACCAGCATTTGGTTTCAACGTATAAATATAATTCATGAGTTTGTGAACGTCATTATTGCAGATTACATTACGTCCCTAAAACTCATTTTACCTGCTCGAAGGCACGGCAGTCGGCCTGTACGTTCACCTACGTCTTTTATTCGGCAGAAAGATTCTGGTGATCTCCTACGTGAATATCATACTCTGAATCCTTCTGTGCAGATATCTATTGATTATTTTGAATTATGGATATTTTTCTTCAGAAAATGATTCGGTGGCGGGTGTTATAAAATGTAACAATATCGAACAACGGAGTTTAAAGGCCTGTTTACGCGATACGTTAATGTGTAAGGTTTACATTAATGGTATCTAAATGTACGAATGCGATAATTAATGCCAAAATGCAACCATCCAAATCGGTGCGAAGTCTTCCGCGGTGCGATGGTAATGTTGGCTGCATTTTTATTTTGCATTGCATATTTGAATTTTTTATAGTTTATCCTCGATTTTGATCCAAATTTTGTACGGATTTATAATCACTTCACACGAAACGCCCAAATGTTTTGTTTAAAAACCTTGGCGTACATAAAAATACGTATTTTTATTTATAAAATATGTATTTTAAACTTGATGGGATTTTGTTGAAAAACCTAACATCACATCACAAACAAGTAAGCAATTTTAAGTATCTACTATAGCTGTATTTTTGGGCAATGTGTTGATTACCTTTATTTTCTATTATTCATTCGTTAGTTCATCCCTATATTTACTGCTACGGATTTCTCTATACACCACAGCGTCGTCTGCAAATGATCAAAGTTTACCCTTCACTATTGTAGCGCTACACATTTCGTGGAAGTGTGACTACTCTTTTTTGTGGTTAAAATATATTAAACCAGGTTGCATCATAGCATCAAAGCACGTCAAGTCACATCAAAGCATTCTTTGGCCAAAGCGGAATGGCGGCCTTGTCTCAGGCCGATTAGGGGAAAGCAGATTTTTATCCCAGTCTTATAAATATTTTTCTCACTCTCGATGGAAATTCCGCGGGAAGAAACGACTGTTAAAAAGGCAGGAGGCTGAGAAGGTAAGGTCCGTACAGCTCATGGGACGGACAATGAAGGAAAGGACGAAATATGGGAATAGGGATCCAACTGAATTGCCCGGAACCTTCGCACACCAATAAGAACCTCAGCTCGTATACGAGAATGAACTTGCAATTTCCTCGGCCGCTTGAATAATTCAATGCAGGAAACCGGAATAACACCATTCTTCTTTTTTTTCCCCCTCCAACCATTTCTTTCATCCCCCCCTCTCCTCCGTAGTGGCCGTCATCGCTTCAAACGAAATTTCAAAATAATTATTTTTCCTATATTGGGGAACATTTAATTGATAATATGACGTTTTTCACCATTATTTCATTTTATACATTGGAATTTTATTAATAACATCATGTATAGGCGTTTTGATTGCTCTTTTGTTAAATCTTCCATTGAAATTTTTATGCAATTTAGCGTATATTATTTTCCACCGCTAACTATAGCGTTATTTTCATAAAGATGGTGATGGACGATAGTGAATCTCTGTCCTAGTTTATTTTTATTTATTTAAGTAATTTTTCACATACTCTACGCCAATTTAGAGTGAAAATAAAAAAAACATGAATTTAACACAATAAAATAACAGTATAAAAATGAAAATTATTAAAATTAACATGAAGAGAAAGGAAAACATTCAATTGGTAGGCAGATGCCTTGTGCGGTGAATTTCTTGGATGACAGGTAGAAAGGATCGATGGAAGAAGAGAACGAATTTAGAAGGGAGGAGAGGCGATATAAAGGTGAGTGCTTAGTCAGGGAGATTCTGGGAAATTTTTAGGAAAACATTATTAATAAAAAATGAATTATTTCACAGAAAAGGAGTCATAATTTTAACAGGCCTAGGGAGAAATACATCACGCGGAAATAAAAAAGCTTTCAGATTATCTGCATATAAGTATATCTGTCGATGGAATTTATTGCATTCATTATACATTTTAAAGTTTAAAGTCTTTAAGGGCGTTCCAGAAATGATGTTGATGTCATTGCATAAAAAAAATTTCACCGTTCTTTTTGGACTGCTTATATAAAAATTTGGGCTTCCTCCGTTGAATTTTTTAAGTTTGCCCTTGAATTTGATCCAAATTTGGTATGGTTGTATAAACCTTTCATACGAAATGCCAAATATTTCGCTTGAAAACTATGGCGTACGTAAAACTTTAATAGATAGAAGTTGTATTTTAACATTGATTGGATTTCATTAGTGAAAAATTCAACATAATGTTCCAATCAAGGACCATTTCAAATCATTTTTTTAACTACATATTCATCCTATATTTTGCGTGGCCCAATATAAAAAGGCGCAAAAAATATTGGGGGAAAAGTAGCTTTATAATTAGGCCAAATAGACACCAGCATGAATCATCCTTCCTCAGATTTGAATTTTTAATTAATTTAAACATTAGTGTAAATATTAGTTAAGTAAGATATCCACATCATTGAACCGTTCCCCTTTTCTTTGCCCTTGAGAACCCTCTCGCTTTGAAAATTCCTGGAGTTTAGTTTGCAAAATGAAGCTGCATATTTTTTCGGGTGCTCGTGAAACATGAGCGAGAACTGTGAAGAGGCTATATTTAAGAGGCTCTCCTACTTGCTTTGCGGCGAGTTCGCGTTTTTCTTTGAAATGTATCTCGTTGCGTTCTTTCAAGTTTTATTCCCTCTGTGTTGAACGTGATCCGACCTCATCCTTCATTCACTCCGCATGCCGTCGATACGTTCTTTGATCTCCTAGCCATCATTGACGACCTATGGGTATCTCTGATACAGAGAGTGCTGGGATGCTGGCCTCCGAAGACATGGCGGGTTTTCAATCGTGGCGTCTCTTGCATCTGGGTCATTTCATTGTCTCTGGAGGCACACTAAAGGAACTAAATTGATAGGTACGCGATGCGCGAGGCATATGAAGTGTTTTTTGCGTATGTTATTAGTAGTTAATCAGTCTATTAACTCGTAAATGATATCTTATGAGATCACTTAGCCCTTTGCACTCGGAATTTTCCAGCCCATACACCAGTAGCCTACTCGGAATTTTATTTATAAATGCCCTTGAATTTAAGAATGAGAATATATTATGAAATAAAGTTTTATATTTCTCTAAAATAAAGCGTTTATTTGACAAATTAGGCTTTCAGATTGAGTAATATGCAATATATATTCATTAATCTCTAAATTTTTCCAAACGGTGATATCTTCTGAAACATTCCCGCACATGAAGGCCTGGGTGGTTTTCACATGTTTCACAACCGTAAATTGTCTCTCTTCTTCCTCCGCTAACGTTTCTTTTCGAACAAACTACACAGTCCTTGTGTTTTTTATTCAGAATGTGGCATGATGATATGAAGTTTTCCATTCAACCCTTGTGGAGGGTATTCGCCTGAAATCTGTTCCTAAATTAACAGATTTAAGGCGAAAGCTTGTATATCAATTAACTTAAAGCGAAAACTTTTAAAGTATCTTGTTATTATCAGAGAAATATACCTAAAAGGTATAGAATGCGGCGTAACTAGGAATATGCTTTGGGGCTTTGGGGGGATGAGGTGTCTACACCCCCCCCCCACCAGGAAGCGGCGAGTTCAGGAAAATATTTGAGAAAAAACATGCCTGAAAATGCATTTTACATCTCTATGGCTCTTAAAATTTATCTTTAAGCAGATGCAGTTATTATAAATCAAAGCCAGACAAGATTATTAAGTATTTTTTTGATTTCTCTTAGGCTTTGTGGGGGATACATCCCCTAATCCTCCCCATAGTTACGCCACTGGAATGGAGGTTAGATATGCAAATATACAAACAGAAATTTTCGAAATGGTTAATTTTTAAGTGACATCATATGATATCACCGGGAGGTAATGAGTTACGTAAAGTTTTGTCTTCGTGACGACATCCATCAAGAATAAAAAAGTAAACTTGAGAACATATTCAGACTATAGATTATTCTATTATACCAGCTTAATATGATGATTTTTTAAGTCGCTTGAGGCGACCCTAGCTATACTTTCCATGTTAAATAACGTTATTTGCATTTGCTCTGCAGCATTCATACGATACTACCCCTAAAATAAATTATTCCATTCACTTACTTATCAATTGTTTTTTAGTAAATCTTAAGGTTTAATGAATATTATGTCATTATTAGTTGGAAAATATTTTGATTAAAAACTTCAAACTCCACTGCTTAAATGGGCATTAACCTTATCAGGAACGTATCCTGAATATATCAGTCACTAATAATGTCCTAAGAGAAAATCGTTGCTTATTGTAATAATTAATATAACGCTGATTTATGAAAAATAAATCAATACTGTGGTTGAGGTGAAGTTGGAGTAATTATGAAAAAATTGTTACGCATTCAAAATGAAGACTGCCGTAAAATATCGCAGTGAAGTAGATAAGATTCGATGAAGTGAAGCAGAAATGTTCAAATTCAATTCGGCAGTAATAAATATTGAGCTATGTTAAACATTGCAATCTGATGTTATATATAATTTACAACCCAATCATCCTTACGAAAAAAATCACCTCACTAAATTCAAAAAAATTGTTTCCCCTCCCCCTTCCCAAACTTTACCATTGACTTCTCTTCTAATGCTTGCATATTGATTGCATAAAATCGCTGAATAATTCTACTGAGATTCTTAAAAGATTTGACCTGAAAATCTCACTAGGGACATTCGGCTATATGTTCTTAGCATGTTCTTGTATACATCTGATGTTAGTTAATATTTCAGTATGCATTTCACCCTACACTGAGAGAGATTTTTGGGATCGATTTTTTAAATGGAATTGCAACGGAACATTTTTATTATTGCTTTGAAATTGTTTCAGTGAGTGAATTCGCCCTGTGCTTTTACATTATTTGGTATGAGCATCCCTTCATAAATACATTTTCCAAATTGGATTCAGCACTCATACTCGTTCAGCGGACTTATCAAAAGGAATAAAAGTGTATAAAAAATAGGGCATAAAGCATTGAAATCCATATTTTCTCATTGGAAGTACACTTTTGTATGAAATAATTATTTAATAATATGTAGAAAAAGTCAGTGGTATCTTTGATAAGTTCATTTTATCAGTACAGTGAGAGAACGTTACAGGTTTTTTAAATTCAATTTCTGTGAAGCATTTTTATAATTACTATTGAATGGCTTTCGTGCGTGAGCTAAATAGCCTTTGGTACAAGCATGTTCATTAGACGTATTTTTTTCGATAATCTCGGTTCAAAATTTACCTCTACAATGAGTCATAAATTCATTATTGGATTTATAAGTGCATTTAAATTTTCGTAAACCAGGAAATAATAGATTTAGGTGGATATTGTGACGAAAATGAGAAAACCACAAAAGATTGGTAAATCATTGACTTCGTGACATCTAAAAGATCTGCTTATATTTACCATTTCATTTTTTATTAAATTTTATTGGATGAATAAGGTGTGGTTAAATAAGAAATTGAAAAATGGGTAAGAGAAAATAAATGTTTAAAGATTTTTGTATTTCCTGAAGTTTTGAATGTAAACCCATCTTAACCTGTAGATTTCCTTTTGCAAGAGTTTTCAAATATTAATAAAATTAACTTTTTGAGTGCCGGCCGCTAACTTTTAAAGCCCTACTGAAAAATCCAGCCATTTTGACTAAATTCGCAAATTTTTTAAAACATTAGCATCAAAGATATATTTATATCGATGTATATTGCAATATAAATGGAATTTGCTCTTCTTTATGAATGAGTTGAATAACATTTATTGCTGACTTTTAAATATATATTTTAATAATAAAAACCTAGTGTTTTTTTAAAATAAAAAAGTTGCAACAAATGATGTACCGCCATAAAATGCATAAAATTTTTATTTCGCTCAATCTGAACTATTTAAACCATGGAAATCATACAAAAGCATTGTTCCAAGCAAATCATTCAAAATCCTGGATGACAAAAATGGTCACTGCACCCTCAATGAACGGTTCTTTCCTCCAAAGAATTTTCACACTAATTACGCTGAGATAAGGGTGCCGGTAGCTACAGAACACTTTTCGTCCTCAAGACATTAAAAGAATTATTTTTCCATCGAGCAGTTGATTTAAAAAAAAACAGAACCACTAAGCAGTAAACTGGAAAAGTATCAAGGGCGAAATATTACAGCTTCACGCAAGCAAAGTCAATAAAATACACAAACATAATATTACATCCATGGCAATCCTCAGAAGGATTAACAGGACGTAATATTACGTCCATGGCATGCAAAGTGTTAAAGGATTATGATAGATTACTGGATGGAGTGCTTGGTTAATCGAAAGGTCGTGGGTTCATTTCTTGGGTGAAGCCTTCGCACACCCCCAAAAAAATCCTCGAAGTGCAAGGTGGTCCAGGAAAATGAACTGGCCAAACTACCCTGACAGTGTGATATTCATCACCCGTAGTTTAGTTCGCGTTGATCTCTACCCTTATCTATACAAAACCATCCTTCGCGTTGAATCGCGGAGTGACTAAAAAATAAGTTTTTTCGCGAGCTCTTTCCTGTTCCTCATCGCTAAAGGCCAGTTGGAGAAATGAAAATGACAAACTATTCTTTTTGTCCATTATATAAAATTTACTCTTTACTGCAATATCACGAAAGCCACAAGAGTGCATGTGCGTACTACATAGCAAGTAACAATCTCAAAGATGTAAGTAACCTTACTCTGAGGCAACAATCACATACAATAGTAACATCAGGTACCCATAGAGCACGCCACCGAAAAATAGCTTATCATCAAAGTGTTCCAATGAGAAATTGCTCTCTCAAATCTTACATAATACCACCTTGCAACACTTCCTACTGTTTATTTTTTTCTTCATTGTGCTGCCTGAATAGTTAAACAGTTCCGCTTTCCTAATTTTATTAAAATTACTTTATTATATAATATTTAGGTACGCGCTTGCACACCTAAAGCGCGTATATTTTCAAATTTTATAGGCATAATTCACGTTTATCTATTAATATTGACCTGAGAAGGTCGAAACCGGCACAGTATCTTAGTACGTATTGTTTGAAATACGATAAAATAAATTTCGTGTCACCATTCTACGAAGCGAATTTGCGCACCATTTAGTTGATTATGTTGAGATATATTTTGAATAAAAACTTGCCCGTGGAGATGAGTAACCCGATATGAGAAGCATAAACCCAGGCCTGACATTTACGCTGATTGAGAGCTAAAATCGCTCGAAAACCACCGAGCTATTGGAGCTGGGGATCTCAGCGCGGAATTCGTCCCATTGTGTGGCTGGGCCGGTCTTGGCTCTCATTGTTCTGTCGAAAGGGAACGATCCTCTCGGCGAGGGTAAAATGGAAAAGTAAACAAAAGAAGGAAATAAATGCGAGTGGACCAGTTTGCTCTCGTTTAATGAGACGGAGTAAGGGTCAAAGCAGCTCCTGATTTTTTTTTATACAAATTTTAACCACGTATTTTATTCCGCCTCCCTTGTGTACGATTTGAGATCTTCTTTAAAGGAGATAGTTGTATTTGGCCTCAAATTGGGAACGTTTTATTGGAAAAAAGAACATAGGGGAATTAATGAAAAAATTGGGACGTGGACGAAGTCCGCATCTGGTTTTAAACAAATAAATTATCGAAATACCAGCAACGATTGTCCCATTGACAATTTTCCTAATAATACCAAGTAGAGTAACAATTAATTCATTATGTTTTCACACCCAAAACATTTTTACGGATTTACTAGTATGAAGGTGACATCATCCGGTTCGTCAAAGCGTTGAAAACTATTGTCACTATTATATTGCGCTAACTAACATATTAGATGCTATTTCAGTTATTTTACACCTGCAGTGATAGAATACATTTTTTAATTACTCTATAATTACGTGATGTAGTTGTTGCAATGCACTGGACGTAGAATAAGTTGACAGTTTTTAACGTCTGCAGGAAAATAAATTGGCTTCAATGTCAAGGTGAGAATTGGCATTTAGCCAAAATTAAATAATGCATTGTACCGAAAGTCCATGTTAGTGCCGGGATTTTTTTTAGAAGAATAGGTTTATCTTTTGTCCATACTTATAATATTCGTGCTGAATTATGTACCACTTTTCGTTGCTTTTAACAAAGAGTGGCAGTATATGAGACACCTGCTGTTGTCATTTCTTAAGTGATCTGATTGTTATATTATCGAAATCGGTTATCTCTACCTTAAATTAGGTGTAATTTATGTTTTATCTCTAAGTTATCCAATAATCGAGCTTAGCTCATAGCGTATTTTAATGGCCTGTTTGTCTGAAATATTTAGAGACTTGAAACTTGGCCCATATTCATATTCATCGATCGCTCACATTAAAATCTCATTTCCCACGAATTTATGCTCAAATTGTGATATATTCACGTGATGCTGAACGGATTTTTAATGATATGGCGTCACTTCATGAGGTCGCTTCCTCCGTTGAGCGTGAAGAATACATGCTGGCAGGATAAGATCATTGCAGGCCATGAAGGGTGGGAGTAAAATTCTTTCCCGTCCGTGTGTCTTATCTTAGTGGAGGACGAAAGAAAATCTTTCTAGATAGGTGCGATAGAAACTCAAGTAAGAATTTTCCGTTTGTGATGCCCATAAATCTTTCTAAAGTAAAATATTCTCCCTTTTATAATGAAAATGTTGGTCCACCTAGTCCCACCAGACAGAGCTGATCTCGTTCCTTTGATGGAAAACTTTTTCACGTAAAGGTAGAGCTGTAAATATTAGTTATAAAGCTGCATTCATTTTGCATTTTAGTGGGTGGGGTTTGAAATTTAACCCTCCGTCAGTCGCGTCACATTTTGGAACGCTATTTGTCGCGTGGAGTCTCACAGACACCATTTTGGAATGGTTAAACAAAATGCATGAAAAAAGAAATAACTGTTTAAACTACAATATTCATTCAATCATACATAAATTCAATCATACATAAATCAATGAGATGCACCAGTCAAGTATTTTTCCCGTGACGAGATGAAGAAAACGATCATTTCGCTGTTCTCGTAGTTTTTTCGCGTGTCCGAATTCACTCTTTTGACCGTAGAAACTAAAATTTTACGTTTAAACAGTGCTCAATGATTCATTGTGGTAGTCGAATAAACCATGAGTAAAACGATATATGACACGACCTTATGGAGCTTCGGCAGGATTTTATAAAAAATATATATATTTATTTATCAAAGTTCAGACTTCTACTTTTTTTTGCGGCGATAGCATTTTCAACACTGCTTCGAAATTTTGCACACAGTACTGTTGACCAGGGTCGCAGCCAGGAATTGAGGCTGGGGGGCCCCCAGTGGGGGGGGGGTTTAGATGCCGCTAATACCGGGGTGTGTGGGGGTATGGAATACCCACCAGGATAAGCGGTAGGGTCGTGATTAATAAATTGCAGAACTTTAAGATAAACGGTTCAAAATAGTGAGTTTTACGGCTTTCTGAGGGATAATTTATTAATCCTTACACTATTTTATTAGTAATATCAATCAAATTAAGTAATATGGATTAAACTTAAAAATTTCTCTGAGCTCTGGGGGGGGGGGGGTTTAACCCCCAAAACCCATCCTCGCTGCGCCACTGCTCTTGACGACATACCTTGACTAAATATTCACAATCTAAGTGGTTTATCCTGAATAAATATATTTATTTATAAGCAAAATATATGTACGACGTATGTAAACTCCGGGAAAATAATCATATGTGCGTAATTTTGGGCGAAGTCGGTGTAGTGGTTTTCGTTTTGCGATGTTGATACCAGAGATTCCCAGCCGCCATGCCAGTTTCAGGTATTTTTTCGCAAATATATTTCTTATTTTATCATTAACTTATACCGTCACGTACATTCTTAGATTCGTTACAAAATGTTTCATCTAATGAGTGCCGTCTCCATAACGTCTTGTTACAAGCAGCTTCGCTTGCTCAAAAAACCGTATTTATCCCTTGGTACCAATGCTAAATAGGGTAGTTTCCTTCATCAAAGAAAACGAAAGGCATTGATTGCGATTCGTTACCCACCATTAGTGTTTTCATATTATACAAATTATTTAGTTTTAGAAATACCGGTTTAGACGAATGTCAAGGGTCAATTTTATCCTCATTTGAAAAAGGCCAGATTGGCGCCCATGCGATGCCACTCAACGTGACGTCACAGGGACCTAGTTTCTACACGAGTAGATAGGAGTTTTACATCGTTTTTTTACATCTGAGGTTACCAATGCATGCAAGAGGCACAGAGCTCAGGGAAACAAGGCTTAATAATCACCTATCAAATACTGGTTAAGGTCGGAAAGTTTTCCTCGTTTGATAAGGTATTAATAATCCTTATTTAAGCCAAGCGCTACCAGCTAGCATGGTACTCTGCTACCTGCTAGCATCCTGCATCGTATCAGCGCTCAAAGCCTCGCCCCAAATTCACCTCACTTGCGGCAGCGGGAACCAGAACGACGTCACACGGGAGTTTTTCCCGGCATTCATACTTACCCGTCGCGTTTTCGTACGCTTGAAAATTTTCACTTTTCATTTAATCGCGAAAAATAGATATCGTCATTAAAAAATCTAAAAGCGTGAAATACGTACTCCACGAGTAATAATCTTTCGATTTAGGCAATAAAAAATAAAACGAAACCACCCTATTATCCTAATTTTACCGTAAAATATCTCAAAAATGGCTCATGGGAATGCCTTTTTCTTTGGATCATTGAAAGCGTTTCTTTCAAAGAATATGTGACCAAATTTTCATCGAATTCTGGTTAATTTTACCGAGGTGCTCTACTACCCTAAGAGGAAGGATGGCACCGTTCAACCGGTATTTTATCATTATATCTATGCATTCATGTCATAAGGTGACAACGTGGTATGAGTGACGTTGATTTCATTGGCGGCGTCGGTTTATTTAGTGTCTCAGCGTGATTAATGGAGCCTGCCGTTCCTTTTTGTTGTCTCCTGAGCGGGAGAGTGCCACATTTTTCTTCTCAATTTTACCTCTGAGGGGACTCAGCTTGTTCTTAATATCCTCCGAGCCTCTGAGAATAGGAGATGGCCGAATTCTCGGAATGGATTATTTATGAACAAGCGGTGGCGCTTCTTCTCGGAACCTGGTCTCATAGAGGTTTATGTTGGCTCGTTTCCTTAGAGTGTTTCTTATTCAGGATCCTATAAGCACTTCATCATAGAGTAATCCCTACTTTGATGCGGAATCAAGCTTTATAATTGGAGCCTCTTCTCCGTAGCCGACTCGTCTTTGTAATTACTTCGCTATTAAATACTCGTGGACATTAACAGAAAAGCAATCAAGAAAAGAAATAGTTATATTAAAATGAAATTAGCAAACTTGAGGTTAGTTTACTCTCACGAAATTCAATGAGTGGTATTACAACCGTAGAATAAGTGTAACATACATTTATGTTATTGTCTCTTCTTTAAATTACAATATTATTCTATTTTCTGCACAGTTTTTATGATATAATATTTTATTATGATCGCAGAGTTGAATTGGGACGTAATTTTAAATTTTGACTCAGATACACACGAATTGTTTTCGAAAAATAAAAGGAAAAGATACTAGTAAAACTGGAAACTGAATGACAAAAACTTTGATCAGGTGATCCAGGGAATTTAGTTGCCTAGGGCAACCAGGCTATGTTTTTATTATATTTTTCAAATAGAAATCGTACTAATCTCATGTTGAATGATTTTATTCGTTTAAATTTTGAGCTTTTCGTAATTAATATTTCTCTTGCCTAATTCAATTATTCCCTAAATTTTACGTTACGTATGTATATTCCATTGATCTGGAGTGTAGCTATCTACGGTGCGGAAACGTGGATACTTGGAAAGGAGGATGGCATGGGCTGATCACGATTACGGGATAACCTAGAACTCAACTGAGGACCTTATTAGCCAAGAGGGATAAGTGCAATTTATTTTGGAGATAATTGCAGATAATGGTTGCTGGGGTACACAATATTGTTGTAACAAAAGAGATACATGTATATCACTGAATCTGAGTAAATCAGAGAGATTCCCTTGTATCCCCTGGCCACAACAATTGTGCACCCCCTCAACCATTATATGTACTTATCTACAAAAAAAAAAAAATTAATTGTCCCCGTTGGCTTCCAGGGTCCTCAATTATAGTTTCTCTAAGGAAGGCAGAGGAAGATTGCCAAATTAAAATTAAATAATAATAACCGAATTAAAACAATAAAACAGCCGGATCAAAAGAGAAAAGACAAAGTATATTGAAAGCTTCAAAATCATACCTTTGTGACGTTTCGGTGGCAAAAATGAGGGTTAGTTTTCTTCAAGAGCCTCGTATGCTCAAAATGAAAGGAGGTAGCCATATGGCTACGGTGGGCGTATATGTGTTAACTACAAATAAATGCTAACTACTTGCGGAATTATGTGTCCCTTTGCGTTGCTGTTGACAATGATGTGGTAGTATAAAGGACCACCTGTTCTTGTCTTACATCAAGTGATGCGGTTGTGTTATTATTAAAATCGGCTATCTTCGTTTACTTTAAAGTGGCTGTAACTGGGCTCTAGGTTATGCACTAATCGAACCTAGCTCATGTCATATTTTATTCGCCTGCTAGTGTGGAATATTAACTGCCCATTACAAATTGGCTCATATCCCCTTGGTAACATTTTTCCTTTCCCAAAAATTGGACAAAATTTCTTTTTTAACTGCTTCGATGTAAATTTCAAATTTGAGGTACTGGCTAATGTTTATTGTTTTATTTTTAAGTGAAAGGGATGAGCAAGTTTTCCGTGTTGTTTAGCTCAGGGTATTCTTGTTTGATTTTTGGCGTAAATATTGTTTTATGGAGGTGTGATATGAACGAGCTCACATTAGGTATTGTTTCTCCAGCAAAATTTCAAAAATTTTACGTTTGCCCTTACGGATATTGTCTTAAATATAAGTGTATGTAACTTATTAAGCTCTTTTGGCTAGATGGCCGTGATTGACACAAACAATTTGTAATAGTTTGGCTTAAAAATTTAAAAAAGTAAACTTTTTTTAGCTCCGCGTAAACATTCCTCGAAATAATGAAAGATGATTTGCTTTTTTCCACAAAAATAAATTTAATCCGACCCGAGTTTCGATGTTACTACATCATTTTCAAGGTACAAATGGTGGTAAGTGCAGTTAATTAAAAGGTAAAAAGGGTGTAAATTAAAGGGTTTTTTTCCAGGGTTAACAAACGGGGTTTTTCCAGGGTTAATTTCCACCCTTTTTACCTCCTCCGGTTTTTCCAAGCAACACCTCTCCACTCTCCCCTCCCCCTCCCCACGTTTTCCACTTCTACCCATTCCAGCCACCTCCTTGAGGATTTTCCATCCCATTTCTCCTCTCTCTCCCCTCACTTCTCCCACTCCCGCCTCCTAAATATGTATAAATTAAGTGCACTTACCACCATTTGTACCTTGAAAATGATGTAGTAACATCGAAACTCGGGTCGCATTAAATTTATTTTTGTGGAAAATTGCAAATCGTCTTTCATTATGAATCAATTCCACTCCATCTCGCTTGATTCCTCGAATTTTATTCCTGGAAAATTATTAAAAAGATGTTTTCTATAAAACTTGAAAATTTCTAGGCAAATAAGCTGTACTTTGCTGCAAGTTATGCGACACTAAAAACGACGAAATACGACTGAGCAGAAGCCATGCGTCCATTCAACGCATGCGTTTGTATTTAAGCAACTCCATCCTCTTTAGTGGACTTTTCCTAACTATGCTTGCAGCTATTTACCTTGCCGTATAGCATATAGTCTCATCTCATCGTTGACTATGCTATGCTATGACTCCAGCAACTGCTGCACTATCTTGTTCAGTAGTTGCGGGAGTGATACAGTCAACACAGCAGAAACGTTCTCTCACTGAGTATTTACAATTCTCTTTGCCACAAAACTTTATCGAGGCATGGAGTACTACGCTCATTTTGCAACGTCAGGCATGACTTAACGCAAAACGTTCTGATTGCAATGCAAGACAGTTGAGGATCATCAGTGACGGAATGCACTAATTAGTGGGACAGCTTGCATGACGACCTAGCGTTAAATGTAGTTCGATCCGGCATTGATGTTTTATTTCTAATTGTGGAACGAATTTTAATCTATGTGGTGTGGAATCTAGTTAGGTACCTAAAACATTGATTACATTCCAATTCGTAGTCATCAAGTCTTCTAATATGATTCTTTTTGGCTTCCAGAGAAAACATATCGCATAAGAGCTTACTCAAAGTATGTGATAACTTGAAACAAATTTGGTCGAGCCTCAATTTACATTTTTGATGTTAGTTTCCACATACATACAATTTGTTTCCGCACAATTTCGGCAGTTTTTTTTTCTTTTAGGCAACTTAGTCCCCATCTTGGTACGTTTTATAACGCTATAAGGCAAGCTTGCAACTTTAGGAGCCGTAATGCCGGCCGTTCGATTCCTGCTAGGATTCTCAAAAGGGAGGCGTCACTTATTCGGAATTATGATATTTCATGGCAATATCTACTCCCGTTTACTGCAGTTTTTTTACTTTTGGTTACATGAACTCGAATGTGAAATTTAATCACTATATAATGTCTAACGTAGCAAAAAAATTCAATGACCATTTCAGCATATATTTTGGAGTAATTTGGTTGTTTTGCACTTAGCAAGAGTAAAATTCAGTGATTCACAAATTTTTAACTTGATTTTCTGGAAAATATGATGCTTTTCAAAGTAAAAATAATTATCGAGTTCAAACTTGGCTATTTTACAATATTTATTATGTTCTATAATATTTTTATTGGTACTGATTTGAGCTAACTTGGTTATGCATTTACTGTATTACTCCGGTCTATTACTATTGTTTGTTTCAACATAAATTAACAATCCCTAAATAAAGTTATGCCGGGAACGATTTGCTGTTTTTCTGCTTGCTTAAATAATTTTAGGTTTCTGTATTGTTAATTCTAACCTGTTACCCTGTGGAAAGCCAAAATCATCGTAAATTTATGAATGTGAATCGCCAGTATCCCATAAAATAATTTCTAACTTGAATTCAGTTGAACAATGCATATACGTGGATCCATTGAACTTGTTTATTCGTAACTAAGTGACGACACACTGTGACATGGTGGCAATGTAATGCAATTATTAATGAATAGGCTGGACTTGAGTTGTAACTACATAATTTAATGACGTGGAGCATCAGTGTATTAATGAATTACGCGAACGTCTGAATTCAAGCATATAAATTTCCAAAATCACGTTTTAATTGATCGGATATGCGCTCACGTAACATCACGGCAAGGATTAATTTACAGAAATTTATGATTTAATGACTCCAGTTTCGTGTGAATGCGTGCCTTATTTGCGATGCACAGCTGATGTTCAGTCGCGCAATAACGCGAGTATTGTCGAGGGTAACGGCATTACTAATTGAACGCATAACTTATTCATGGGGGAGATAGGAGTTTTGCTATTAATTTCGATTTAATGGCCAGCCGTGAAATGAATCTGTTGGAATCAATAGCAAAGCAGTGATACACCTAGGCAGACTGAATAGCGGCTCCAAAATATCGCATGGATGGATGAAATCGAATTTAATTGTCAAATCAACTGATTTCGGCGTTACCGGGTGGAACGAAGTAATATTTATGGCGGAAAAAAGCAAAAAGAAAGTGCTTTTCCGAAAATAATTTTACGCTGTCCACTGGTTTCAACGGCTTAGTATCATTATTAGACAAACAGAAAGATCATGTACAATATAGATCCTTTCACGTGCAAAAACTAATATAATTAATGAAAATCTGCATAATATGCAAAAATCTGTGTGTATTTAGTGCAAAAATTTATATCGGTTTGTATTTTGTGCAAAAGTCATGCGCGGTGCCTATCTGGCCGGTGAAGTTAAGGCAAATCAGTTTCTGGAAAAAAGGTATTGTAGTACTAAGTTTGAATTTTGTAATTATTTTTTAAATTAACATTAAAAATCACCAAAGCAACCCGTAACTGGATATACAAACGAGTATATATAGTACACAGCTTAAAGTAGTATATAGCCTGATATTGCATGTGATTTTTTTGTTATTCTTGATAATGACACTCAGCCTTTGAAACTAGTGGATAGCATACTTGTGGAACAATCCCTCCTATTTGCTTTGTTCTCATTTGTCTGAAACTCATTACGTTTTTGTTTTATGTTTCGTAGAATGTTATATTGGGTGTATCTCGTATTTAGACTATTTTAGGTGCATATTACAGCAAGCGTATTTTAAACATTTGCCTTAAAGATAGTGGCCTAAGAGTTGGCCATCGTCTTAGCCCGATGTCAGCAGAAATTTATGATAAGGAACTTTAAATAGTCAAGAAGATCAGTTAACCTGCGTTTTCGATCGATGTAAGACCTTTTTGCTACAATATTTTCATTAAATAAATACTCAATCAGATAATTTAAAACCAAGTTCTGCCAACAGTGTAACACGTGTTATATTGGGGAAAGTACACTTAAGGCTTGTTACAAATATTCCTGCTATTCTATATACTCATCTTTTGCCGCTTTAAATGTATTTTAGTTGAGAAATTCTATTTTCTCAGGTAGATGCTAAATCAGATGGATTCCTATTCTAATATTCTCTTTTCTCTTATGATCATTTTTTTTTATTATTTCAATTTTAAGCCCGAAACCACACGGCGTTAACATGGCAATCGTTCACATAGGGAAGCCTACAAATAGGACACCAAACCTCTCCACATTGTTGTGAGTCAATGCTTTCATTGCGGAAAGCTTCAAATGAGCTATAAATGAATTTCTTTTTGCATCCTAAATATGAAGGCAGTGGAGAAATCCCTAAAAACGTTGGAAAATGTATCTATACTTTTTCAACGTGGCCATTTCTTGAAGAAATTGATCTCGGTAAACAATTTTGTCGGTAGAGTAATTAATATTTCTATTGATTAACATTTTATATAATAAACCCTTTATAAAAAGATACATTTACTTTTACAGGCCTGTATGTAAAAATTATTGTTATGTGGTCGGTTCACAAGTGCTGATTACGTTATTATAGAAACCAATGACTCCCTTCACTATAGCTATATAATGTTACTGGATCCTTTTAAATTGTGGCTATTGCAATACCTTTAACCTACGCACCGGAAGATTTGCCGTGCTCATGCGAGATAGTATTTTTACTCGTAAGCCAAGTTA
This sequence comes from Ischnura elegans, assembly GCF_921293095.1. Taxonomy (NCBI): domain Eukaryota; kingdom Metazoa; phylum Arthropoda; class Insecta; order Odonata; family Coenagrionidae; genus Ischnura; species Ischnura elegans. Next base: position 11,376,086 of record NC_060257.1, read on the forward strand.
TCAGCATTCCACACCTAAAATACACGTGTATGGTGAAAGGTTCTTCGGGATTCCAAGTGGCCTTGATCGGCGAACCCTGAATACTTGATGGCTGCCTCTCGATAAACTACTCGCTGCGCTTCGGGAAAAAATGGACCATTGACGTGAGAACTGCCGTGAGGAAGCTGTCCAGATCACAAGAAAAGTAAGAGCCGTTGCCTCGATACGTGTGTGCGTTGATGCTGGTCCCAGGGCCTCAGGGTCAGACCTTCTCTCTTCGCTGACCCCTTATGCATTTGCCATGAAAAGGGTCCCACAAGGCACACCTCTGTCTCCTTTATTGTTTCCCCAGCCCAGCTATTCTTTTCTCCCGTTTTAAATATTGATAGCACCAAACGATTTACACCCCTTTAGAACATTTATTGTGCGATATTCAGGAAAGCCGGAGAATCGTGAATGGTGAATGATCATGTAGAGTGTATTGATAGGAACTTCAATCCATGTACAAAGCGCATGTGCCAGATCGCTATGGTATGAATTTGAGGGATTCGAAGGCAGATACCTCAGAGTAAATATAAACAAACACGATTTTTGTCTCCCTCTCATGAGATCAAAATATGAAAAAAAAATGTTATTGGTCTGATGGGGTAAATACAATGACAGCATTTTTTTCATGCTACTTGTTTCAATCGGAAATTTAAAAAAAATTAATTGCAACTATCACGATTTTCACCTGGATCCAATTTTATCCTGCTATTTTATCCCACTTTAACATGAAGCGTTTTATGTCTTTCTTCAACATTTATTTTCAAGGCATTCTCCATTCAAATCTTAAAGACTCGTAGAAAGTAAGATTTGAAATATCATTTCTTTTTAGTGTGATTAACATTTATAACGTTCTTCAGTTCTCTAATTGTTTTTGAATTCTTTTATTTTAATAACACTTTATTTTTAATTTTTCTTTGATAATTGTGTTGTAATATTCAAGCATTATTAATGACATAGGCTATTTTCTCTTTACAGGTAAGTTTTGCCCCGGAGAAATATCTTTGAAATGAAGAACCTCTGGGGATAATCCTGAACTGTTTGCTGTAAACGAGTGTGTTCATGGTATTTGAAGTTAAACGTCCCTTTCAACGGACGGGGTATTGCAAGTGAGTAGTATTCCTTCACGCGCTGAGATATGGTGAATGTTTTGCAGAACACCTCTGTCGCCATGTAATTCAGGCAGGGAATTTCCGAAAATCTAGTGCGTGCCATGAAAATTTATTTTATTTTTATTTTATTCTCAAACCACCGGATACAGCTCTTATTGGCCATTTTACACCGGGGTATTCAAAAAGTGCAGAAGTATACACAAACTATTTGAAAAATGGTTGAAAACGGTTAATTTTTATAAAGGGTAATAATTTTCAATCATAACATATTTGAAAAAGTAGGACATAAGTTGATTACTAAGAATAAATATGCTATAGGCTATATTTTGCAGTTGTTACGGTCCCATTAAATTTTTCCCTAATTAAGTGGAATTAATTCCGGTCAGTTCTACTACGTATGAAAACATTGATGATCTGGCAATGAAAGGTTTTTTCTATCAATTCCGAAACCAATGGCGTTGTTTGAGTTAGACCATAAGATTTTTTGTTATCCTAAATTTTCAATTGCTCATGTTCGCATGCAATTCATGCCTTTACCGGATACATTTTGAAATGCATATTTCGTATTTGCATCAAGTTGTTCAATTAAGTGACTCGTGTCAAATGGCTTTTGCGAGAGGATATATGTGGTTCACATGAGGCATATATCATTGTAATATTGATTTTTAGGCAGACCAGTTCTATTTTTACGTGTTTTTTTTGCGTTTTCTAGATTAGTTCTTGGGGTTTCTGATCCCAAAAAAAAAAATATATCCCGTAGCAGTAACATATATGAGTCTTTTACCTGCGAATTCAATCTGTAGAAGTACACTGTTGAATTCGGGATCACCTATTTCGTTTTTGCACCAACTACACCGCAGCGTCAGTGATAAATAACTCAAAAATCTGCAACTTAACGTATTCCATACCATAGATTTATTTTCTCCATCACAATTCAACAACCGTAATATTGATTTAGTGTAGCTCTTCATTCCTCTCTCTTATCCACTGAAGCCTTTTCATACCGACGTATTTCTTCGCTTTTATATCCTTCATAACCTGTCCGATGTAACCAGGCCTTTCCAGCCCTCCACCGGTCCTTCGATTGTTTTCATTAGGTCATCATGTCTCATAGTCCTAACTATTGATTAACATGTATCATTTTTTTATGGAATTTCAATGCTGTTGCATTGACGCATACAATAACCTACAGCGAAGGTAAATTTATACAAATGTAAATAAATTGTTGATAGTATCAGCCGAAAACTATTGATTCAATATGCATATTTACTCAGTTTTTCTATGTTGTAATTGGTGTATATGCCCCAGGTTCCTTTCCAATTAATTATCATTACTCAGAAGTAAAATAAAAATAAATAGAAGTGGTATAAATAAAAAAAATCAGAAGAAATGGCACGCGTAGGCAAAAGTGGCTGAAGCATATGCGTGAGAATATTAAAAACTAGATCACAACAGCATCAGAAACATATTTTTTCGCATCGAGAGGAAAAGAAAACAAAAGCAGGATTTTCTCTTGGCTGTCCAGCATCACTTTAGCCATTATGAGTTTTAATCATAATAATTCTCGTTTTAGTCATAATTTTATCTCATCGAAAAGTTTTATTTGTACACATGCGTATTCGTATTTTAAAATTGCATAGTTTCCGCCTACACCGAATATGCCTATGGCAATAAATGACCTCGATGTATTTGAAGAGGGCATAATACATTACAAAATACTGCATATTGTCAACGCTGATACTTGTCATTTCAATAAACCCCTATTCCTTTCCGGAAGACTACCTGGAAATATCCGATAGTAGGCCACCCTAAAGGTCACTCGTCGAATCTGTAATAATGGGAATCAGTCATTATATTCCTCAACAGCGTCCTCGTTTCATATTTGGAGGCAAAAATAAGTTCTTTGCATCATTATTATTTCTGTGACTTTCACTTCAAGGAATATATTAATTCAACTTATTAATCAATACAGGAAAATCTATATGTAATCCACTAATAAGGGTCTTAAAAGATACTCAATTCTTCTTCAGAAGATTTCTCTTTGCTCCCACTTATCTTATCAATTCATTTTTACTCTCTCGGTCAGAATATCGGTCACATTTTACCTTCATAATTCTTCGGTGGCACCACATTTCGTATGCCTCCACCCTTGACTTCCCTACACCTGTCAACGTCCAAGCCTCGCTCCCATAGATAAACATGCTCCATGTAAAGAATATTTGCGGCATAGCCCTGAAGGAATTAGGATTCGTGAAGAGTATCTTCGGAAGATTTTCGGATGAGAAAGTAAAAGAAAGGTGCTATTTCGCTCTCGTCCGACTGCAGCTTGTACATGGCAGCGAGCGTATGGGATCCGGTGCAGAAAGACATAATCCACGAACTGAATAAAATACAATGGAAGGCTGCGCGTTTCGTCAAAAACTGTTCGGGCGTACAGACAGCGTTACCCAGATGTTAAGCGAATTAGGCTGGGAGCCGCTGGCGACTCGGAGGCTGCTTGCTAGGCTTAGATTACTTGAACAATTGAGAATGGATATCTTTAAGAGCGACACTGTGAACATAATATTAGAGCCACACTATATTTCCAGGTCCGATAGAAGCGATAAATTAAGAGAGATGTTCGAACGGATAGATATGGGAATTCGTTCCCCCCCCCCCCACCATAAAGGACTTTAATATACATTAGTCCCAACTTCGTTAGAGCAGTTCATTATTTTAAAGCTGTAAATGGCTGGTGTCCTAACACCCCCTGCCACACGTCTTTTAGGCGGCTCGCGGGGTATTGTGTAGATGTAGATGATCCACATGCTTCATGCATCTGATGAAATTTTTCCTCACTTCCATAGGTACTTGTGTTTTTGCTGTAAGTAGATTCTTCTTTTCGTAGGATGGTCTTCTTGCCTGTTATATTCTACTGACCATAGATACATTATTTCATATTATTCTACTTCATTCATTCACACGACGCCTCAAGCGCAGATAAATTCAGAGGTAAAGAAAGAAAGGGATAGGAACATATAATAGGAAAAGGACGAGGACAACGATGCTGTGGTAGATGGAAAAAGCCAGAAATCAGAGGGTAAAAATGCGACTTTACTGGGATTTCATATTATTATATGTCCATAAAATTTAATGCAAAAACATTTATTAGTTTTCGAGTTACACTTTTCACCATTTTGGAGATGCCCATCAACCAACAATGCACCGCAGTTGAGCTTATGTAATACACATTTGTAAATCCCCAAAATCCCTTGTCTATGAAATTCGGGAATGCAGTAGAGTTCTGCTTTGTCACCCTCCGCCGCAGACCTTAATGACGTGACCGGCATGGTAAGGCGTAGATTAAGATAACAAAAGGGGTCCATAGCCGTCCTCACGGTCCGGTATCTGGCCGAACTAGGCGGTTAGCCTTGCGTGGCAATACATCATTACGGCGTGCATTGAAAACCATGAGAGGGTAAGGCGATAATTAAAAGAAAGAAGTGGGTAAAAAAAATTGAGGGTTGATGTTAGAGGTGGGCGTGGAGAATGAACGAGGTCGTCCCGAGCCGAAAATGAAATGTATACGACACGATCCCGAAAAAATATGAAAATAATAATTACAATGAGGATGCTTCGTGCCTTAGGCTATGGAAAGAGGGCATGCTTGAGATAAAAGTATGAGGAATGACAGGTTCCCATTGTTACGGATTGGATGTATGACCTTTAAGGTGGCCAACTATTGCATATTGTCTGTTGTGCTTTCGAAATTTTCTAAGTGTCAAAAAAATAACTAGTTCCCAACGTTGTGGCTTAGCTTTACTTCTGTAACATTTCATCGATTTCAATTAAATATTTTAATTTTTTATAGCAGTAAAAATAATTTTTGAGTCATCTTATCTAATATTATCTCGTATCCATGATTATTCCAATATTTCTAATGTAATCAAAGCAATAAAATTCTATCGCTGATCTGTATCTTTGTTGTTACCTGATCCTGAGGCTCAGAATTTTAATAAGAATACTTATATATATTTTTATAATTACAAGTGTCTTCGAAGCTCATTTATTATCTTGGACTTTGTAATAGATATCATTTAAAATTTTGTTTCTCTTAGTAAGTGTATCATCTTCTATGCAAACGTTTTCTACCTATTAAAGACATCTGATTTAGGCAGATAATTGAGCGATTCAGGATAGGTGTACATTAATGAACATTAGTAGGTTTCAACTATGCATCTTGGGGATTATTTTACCTTCAGCTACTATGAATAGCTCTCGTCTCGTCATTTTAGAATGGCTACTATACATCAGCCCGAGGCGAGGTACTCACTTTCCAAACGCGTTTTATAAACTTCCTTCTCATCACGTAACGGAAGGTGCTGATACCCGTATCTCCTTTAAATTTTAGGTCAAATGTATTTTTATGTCTTGAATTTATTTCTATCATGAAAATAAAAGTTTACATAAAAGCCGGTAAATTGGGTCAAATTATTGCAAATAAAGGTAATACTTATTGTGTTTCTGATGAAATCTATTTTCTTGCCATAAATTATTTAGTAATATTACTACACAAAATATATTATTATTGATAATTTTTCAGTTGTTGCCTACAATCGTTCAAATGCGTAATACTCATTGACTAATATAGAAAGCATCAAGAGATTGTAATTTATGGGTAAACGTTAGGCAAATATTGTGAATTGATTTTTTTGTATCCAGAATATTCCTTTGCTTAGTAAAAAAAACATGTTTTATAGATTTAAGTAGAGTTTAGATTTAAGAAGGTAAATTAATATAATGTAGTTAAAATATGAGGTATTGAGTTTTTATCATGAATGCATTTTTTTTTGCTTTCAGAAATTAATAATAACTTCACTCGTATTTATTGAGCCGATGAAGTGTAATATTAATATCCAAAAACAACACATCTTAATTACGATGTCGATTCGAGTTCATGATAATAATAAAGGGCAGGAATTATTCGTGCTTTCGTTAGTGAAAGGAGGTCATACCTGGAGAATGGGAAGAAATGAATTACTGGTTCCCTTTGTTAGGGATTTTACTCTTGACCTTTAGAGTAACCAACTATCGCAGAATCTCTGTTTTTCTCAGAATCTCTGAAGTTCGACAAGTTCCTTGAAATTACAAGCCTACTTGGTTCGTGCATAGTTGCCCACCCTCATTCCAACTTCAGTTAGTTATCTAGTGTCTCTTCTACTTCATCCTGCAGTACTAATTGGAATTAATACCAGTATTGTAATCAAAGGGTATTCCGTAATTATCAATAAATTGGAGGACAGCTACTGCATTTAGCCTTAAAGACGATAGCCGAGTCAGTCTTCGAATTATCATCCATTTGTAGAAATAGCTTCATAGGATATTATGCCACACATTTTTTTAGAATAAATATTTTTTCAAAACAAATTATTAGTGCGTATTTTTCGTGAAAAATATAATTTTACTCTTATCGAGGCCAAGAAATGTAACTTTCAGAATTCAATAGTTAGATTGCTAGTATATTCTAACTATACCTCATCTTAGTTAGGCAAAAAAAGTATAGACTTGGAGCATTTAGTTAATGCTAATTTAATTGAGTATATTTTAAGACCCTTGGGAATGTTACCCTCACCTATTGCTGTGGAATTTCCTGCATTGATTTAGTTGATTCAAAAGTAGAATTAATAAATTCCTTGTAGTGAAATTTACAGAAATTATAATGATGCAAAGGACTTATTTTTGCCTTCAAATATGAAACGAGGACGTTGTTGAGGAATATAATGACTGGTTACCATCATTACGGGTTCGACGAGTGACCTTTAGGGTGGCCTACTATCGGATATTTCCAGGTAGTCTTCCGTAAAGGAACAGGGTTTATTGAAATAACAAGCAACAGCGTTGGCAATATGCAGTAGGTTTTATCACATTAAGCCCTCTTCAAATACATTGAGGTCATTTATCACCATAAACATATTTGGTGCAGGCGGAAACTGTGCAATTTTGAAATACGAATACCCATGTGTACATACAAAAGTTTTCGATATGGTAAAATTATGATTATAACGAGGAAACTCATAATGGCTAAAATTATCCTGGATAGCCAAGAGAAAATCCTGCTTTTGTTTTCTTTTCCTGTCTATGCAAATAAAGCATCATAATATAGATGTTTCTGATGCTGTTGCGATCTAGTTTTTAATATTCTAACGCATATGCTTCAGGCATTTTTCCCTACGCGTGACGTTTCTTCTATTTTTTTATTTATAACGCTTCTATTTATTTTTATTTTACTTCTGAGTAATGATCATTAATTGGAAAGGAACCTGGGGCACATACACCAATTACAACATAGAAAAACTGAGTAAATATGCATATTGTATCAATAGTTATCAGTTGATACTACCAACGATTCATTTACATTTGTATAAATTTACCTTCGATGTAGATTATTGTAGATCATTGCTTCTTGCAATTTGACGTGTTAATAATAATTTATTGTGGACTCAGTGATTAATCATTTCATATTCTTTAATTTAATATATTCTCAAAAAGAATTTAAATTCATCAATTGTTTAGTATGTAAGTTTCTGCTATCACAAATAACACACTACCTTGACAACACAACTCTCTGCGCACAAAAATGTTGTTCTGTTTGTCATGCTTACCACAACCAGATGGCTGGTTGTGGTAAGCATGGCTTACTGGTGCGGCGGAAACTTGCCTTCGGCTCGCCATGTAATGTGAATGACCTTCGAAATTCAGACCTGATCTGAAGATATGAGCAGCATAAGCCACGATACGTCATCAGAACTCAAATTCGACGCAGCTAACCCGAAAAGCAATGGAGAAACATGCAATCTGCGAAAGCCTCAAGCAGAAAAAGAAGAAGACAAGTCGTTCTCCGAAACTTCAGCCAATACTACTGAATTGACCAGGTGTAGAGCCCGCGAATAATTCCCGAGTATTATCCACCAGAAAAAATCAAAATCATTCAATAATAATAAGTACTTGACGAGCGTGATGCGCCCGCTCCCAGTGGGCTTCCCCCGCTCTTTTCAATGCAGGTCCACAGAGGGATAGGCGCGTTTCTAATTTTAAAATGTAGAAAAAAAAGGCATGGTCTTATGAACAAATTTAATTGGAATTTTCATGTACAAATTGAGGTCAGAGGACCTCTTTAAACACAACAGTGGAAGTAATTACACTATCCACTGCTAAACGCACATGATGACTCAGACTTACGTATCAACAGGAGACTTGAATGTGGAATCAGCAGCATTTTAATCAAAGTTATTTGAAGAATGCGAGATATTGTTGCAAATGAACAAATGTATCCGTTTGTGTGCCGTTAACATCAGGAATATTTACCTTTTTTTTAATTATTTAAAAACCAATTTTAGAAAACAATAGCAATATTTAGGAAGTAAGATATGCCGTCGCATGTTCTCTGATAAATTCTGTGCATATTGGTACCTGATTTGTAGAGTTTGGTTGCGTATAAGTTGAGAAAAAGGTATCTAAACTGTAAAAATAATATAGAAGATCATTTTTGTGCGTTTTCTGTCGTATTAATATTAATTTTTATTTAATTTTAATTAATGTTAATATTTATTTTTTTTAACCGTCACATAATATCGCGTTCTCTGAGAATGGGCAGAGACTAAACTTAGATGTTGGCAATCCTGACGCACACACTCCCTGAAACCCCCCTCCCCTCATTTTGGGATTTCCTTGTGCTCTCAATGTGAATGATGGAGTTTTGGCGCTGCGATGAATCGGTAGGAGTGGTCTGAGAGCAGTCCCTGAGGTATAATTAAGCACCGTGGAATGAGAAAGAAGACGAAGGCCTATTTTTTTTATTCTTCTCGTGCTGCACCGTTGCTCCGAGGGATATGTGGTCTTGCCCCCCTATTCCCACCCCCCATAGCTGCTGCTGCTGAAAGGAATGCGCGCCCTTACCCGATGTGGCGTATATATCCACCTCTGAGGGTTCACCTCTACACTGCAATGAGAATACGGATAGATTGATACTTATTTCACGAGCAACGTCCGTGACTCGGTGAATCACCTCTTCCACCCTTCCATAGAGGGCTTATATCCTGGACGCTGGGGATCTCGAATATATATTGAGTAAAGCGTCATGCTGCGAATGTTAATCATTGACGTAATTTTTTCCCCAAATATTTTTGAGGATTGTAATTTACAGTTTTATTTATTTTTTCTGTTTTTATGTTTCTATTTCTCATTTTTTAAGGATGGTTGTACAAATATGGTAGCATTTACGATGACGAGATAAGTTCAGACTTCTTCATTTAAATTTTAAGTTTAGTTCAGGGCTTATAGCCCTGTTGCTGGAAATCTGGAATAAATATTAAGTAAATGGTCATGCAGAGAGTTTTAATCATCGACGTAACTATTTTCCGTAAGTGTTTTATTTAAATTGTGATTTAAAATTTTTGTTGAATTATTTTTATTTCTATATTTAGATATTTTAGTGTTTCTGATTTTTGTGAGGGATGTTATCACAAATATGGCGTTATTTACGAAGTAGATCAAGGTTCACACTACTTAATTTTAATGTTAAATCTGCAAAAAATGAGGAATACTTCGTCGGAAAATTATTTGATGACAGGGCAAATGTCCATACTTTACAGTGTCCTTTAGTGTTTATCTGGTAACTAAGTAATTAAGTGTATCTTACAATTAGTAATCTCGCTTTTCTTAATTCGAACTTTCATTTTCCGAGCAATATAAGAAAAATCTCAGCAAATCAGGTACCTTATATATTGATACTTATTTCACGAGCACCGCGGTGCTTGTGACCGGTCATGACGCGGTGAATCAACTCTTCCACGCAGATGGCCTATATATCCTGGGCGCTGGGTAGCTGGAATAAGTATTAAGTATGAGAATTTGATTGATGGAACTTTTTATATTCTAAGATGGAACTTTTTCCCTATATATTTTCTCTATATTGTGATTTATAATTTCTATTTAGGGCCAGTTTTTTAATTTCAGGTTAAAATTTTGCGGGGTATGAAAACTGGAGTTCACTAATCCTTGCGTTTGTGATCATGAGTTTTATTAGACGTTATTCTGAATTACTTTGACTTATTGTAACTTAATGACATTCTCCAGCTAAGGTTTTGGCTGTACCATGATCAGGTTAAAGCTGACAAAACATTATAAAACCGGCCGTTAAAGGTTCTTATTTCCACGCTTTTAATACTAATATATTTGATTCTTGTGAGAGATGGTCGCACGGATGTGGAAGCACTTACGAAGTAGGACTATGTTCAGAATTGTCTATCTTAATGTTAAGTCTGCGAAAATGAGCATATCCTTCGTAACAAAACACAGTGAAAATCCATATTTTGCATTGTTCTCTTGTATTTACTGGCAGCTTAGTAATTTCGTGTTTCTTAGTAATCTCGTTATTCTTAATTTGAACTTTTATTTCCGAACGATATCAGAAAAAAGTTAGGAAAACATTTACGTCATTTATTGCTAGCCTCGTTGTGACTAGGTGATTTTTTTTATTATTGACGTAAAATTTTCCGCAACTAATTTTGTGGATTGTGATTTATCATTTTTATGTATTTATTTCTCTATTCATATGCTAAGATGTAAATATTTATGTTTTTTTTGAGACATGGTTGCACAAATATAGTAGCATGTACGAGCTACAGTTACGTTCAGACTTTGGGCAATGCTTCAACACAAAAACATTTAATGGCACGGAAAAACCCATATCATACAGTAACCTTTTGCGTTAAGCTGGAAGCTTAGAATTTTTGTGAAGCGAGTTCATTATTCATAATTTTGACTTACATTTTACGTGAAATATAAGAAAAACATCAGAAAACCATGTACGCCACATAAATACTGGTTATTATTCCGAGAGCCTCCTTCGTAATTCGGTAAATCATCTCTTCCATGTATGGGCTTATATCTCGGACGCAGGGAGTCAGAAATTAATATGAAGCAAAACGTCATACTGCGAATTTATTATAAGGACTTATAGGTTTGTGATACGGTGATGTTTTCATTACGATGCATGATTTTAATTGAAATGTTAAAAATAAAACATTTTTGAATTTTGTTTTGTTCATTGATGGTATAAATTGAATATTTTTATTGATTGTATATGTTTAAAATACTCTTGCCATCCTGAAATAATGACAGAAGTGAGTGATGGAATTGTGCTTGGTGGGATCATATTCAGTTTTTGTTAATGCTTATGTTAACATTTTTAGGAATGAGTGGGCTCTTCTTTCCGAAATATTTTTGTCATCAAAAAGGGCATAATTTATTGTGCTAGTACACTGTAAACTCCAAATCACCTAATTAGTTCTGGTTACCGTGCCGATTAGTCCGAGTTTAGATATAGCCTTGGAAATAAGATGCAACTGGAAGTTATTCACTGTATATTTATGCATTTTGCTCACGTCTGAATATCATCCTCACTTACCTATGGATTTTTTTGTCAATGTTAATAAATCTTATATCATCATCCTCGCGGCTGAGCTTAAAGCCACCGAGTGCGTCCACCGGGTTGCGGATGGTGGGTCGACCTTTAGATATAGAGGTTAGCTGCGAGATAAGCGAGTTCTCTCGTCGAATAAGCAGTCGTGGACAAAGAGCAGCGGTGTTCTGAGGGGGTATTGGGCTACCCTTGGGTAAGGTAGACCATTTTAATGATACCGAAACCTGTAAAGATATCGGGACTTGGCGTCTGCGGGCCGACAACAATTATGCCTCTCATCACCCGGGGGAGAGGGCAGCAGCTTTTCTTCACATGTGCGAAGAGAGAGACCATACTGGTCGGTACATCGACACAGGTTTCACTACGGGCGTCGTAACATTTACTTTAACGGCTGTAGTACTGCGATGTGGAAGGCAAGGGGAAACCACCACATTATCATCCCGAGGAGTAGCAGCTACTCCACTCAATTCATACAATGGCATGACCTCGAGAAAAATACATGGAACTAGTAAAGAATGATGTGAAAGAGAAGAAATACGTAGGTGTGAAATGATTAGCTGATAGGAGAACTGAGTGGAGAGCTGTGTCAAACCAATCCTAGGATTGTTGACCAGTGATGATGATCATCATCATCACAAGTTAACACAGTTCGAAATTGCGAATTTTATGTAACTTTTGTATATTTACTCAAATGAATAAAATCGAAATTTTTCTGATATTAGGGCGTCGGGTAAAAATAAATAGTCCCAGAAATGTCGCTCATTGATGTATTGTAGGAGGGTGACAACTGCGGTTTTACAAATTGTCCTTCTAGCCCAGATAAAAGGTTTCCTATTATTTTTTTATTGCCTAAATTGAAAGATAATTACACCTGGAGAACGTATTTCACGCATTTCATGCGATTTTTAACTGACGTTATCTATTTTTCGCGATTAAATGAAAAGTGAAAATTTTCAAGCGCGCGGAAACGCGACGGCTTAGTATGAATGCCGGGAAAACTCCCGTATGACGTCGTTCTGGTTTCCGCTGCCGCAAGTGAAGTGACCTTGGGGCGAGGCTTTGTAGCGCTGATACGACGCAGGATGCTAGCAGGTAGCAGAGTACCCTGCCAGCTGGTATCGCGTGGCTTAAATAAGGATTATTAATACCTTATCAAAAGAGGAAAACTTTCCGACCTTAGCCAGTTTTAATAGGTAATTATTAAGAGATGTTTCCCTGAGTTCTGTGCCTCATGCATGCATTGGTAACCTCAGACGATGTAAAACTCCTATCCTCTCATGTAGAAACTAGGTCCCTGTGACGTTACGTGGAGTGGCATCGCATGGGCGCCAAACTGGCCTTCTTCAAATGAGGATAAAAATGGACTAATGCCATTCGTCTAAACCGGTATTTCTAAAACCAAATAGTTTTTATATTATGAATACACTAATGGTGGGTCACGAATCGCAATCAATGCCTTTCGTTTCTTTTATGAAGGAAACTACCCTATTCGGAGATTTTCTTCTTCGATCGGTTTAGAATTTGAAATTCTATTTTCTCGTTGCATTTCAGTGGTGGATGATGATTTTGATTTATTTTTTTATGCTTTGAGTCTGGCTCCTTTTTAAATGTTTTCATTTTTATGTTTTTATCGCTAAAAGTGTCTCGGAGCGAGCACAGCAAAACAGCCTGAACACGCATGATTGATTTAACATTTCTCCACGTGCACACGATGAACCTCACACGTTCTTGCATCTGGAGGCATTTCGTGGATTTAGGTAAAACAGCATTCATTGCCAGCTCGTACCAGAACGAAGAGAAATTCTGAGATCTTGGGGATATAACATAAAATAAGGTCAGATACCGTTGCGAAATACTTTGCATCGATTTGATTATGTCGAAAATAATTTAGTCGTAATTCTAAAATTTTTACAGGTAACATGTGTGGTACAATGTTTTGACCTCCTGTGATATTTGAGGTTAAGGCTCAGCCTAGAGTATTTCATTCATTATTTCGCCGACTTTAGAGGAATTAATAGCTTCAATAGTGTCACATTATAGCGTAGAATTTATTCTGTATATGTACTATAATTATAAATAATTCATCTCTATTATAATTATCTCCCACCGCATTAAATTACAACGTCAATGTCGACCTATTTTAAGCAGAAATCAATATAAGAGAGTAAGTACATGCCTGAAACGAAATTAACTTTAATAACTGTTATATATATTCAGTAATATACATTTATATACATGCTATATAAATAAATTAAACTGTATGATAATTATAATGATTGACTTTAATTACTAGCAATTGAAAACTTTTGGTAATTATAAGTCACTATGTATGAATAACATTCGCTACGAATTCTCAAGGTAGAGGTCCTAGAGAATGTTTTTAATTCGTCTCGTGGTTTTTCGCAGCTTTGATTTTCAAATGTCTCGATTGATATTTGTGTGTATAGCTATATATTTTTAAATCGGTCGCCATTCCTTTTTTTCAAGTCTGGAATAAGTAGTGCAATAAACGTTTATACAAAAATAATGGATGATTTTAAAAACTGAAGCCTAAATACGTTCGCAATATTTTAAATTCTTTTTCAGCGAAATCACTTATCAATTTAAGCACTCGGTGAATCAGCTTCTTGACTTCGAATAAGTAAATTTTCTCGTAGCTGATAGGAATAATAATCTCCTGATCCGAACCATGATCTACATGGACATTTTATAAAAATTATTCTTCATCAGTGTACCGCCATTTATGGTCCTATTTAGATTTATTTTGATAAATTCTCCTCTTGTGAGTCTCTAAGGCATTTTAATATCTTCTATCTTATTTCTACTGTATAGATACCTTTTTCTCAAATTATACGCAACCAAACTCTACAAATGAGGTACCAAAATGCACAGAATTTATCAGAGAACATGCGACGGCATATCTTACTTCCTAAATGTTGCTATTGTTTCCTAAAATTGGTTTTTAAATAATTAAAAAACAAAAAAACGGTAAATATTCCTGTCGTTAACGGCGCACAAACTGATGCATTTGTTCATTTGCAACAATATCTCGCATTCTTTAAATAACGTTTATCAAAATGCGGCTGATTCCACATTCAAGTCTCCTGTTGATACGTAAGTATGAGTCATCATGTCCGTTTAACAGAGGATAGTGTAATTACTTCCAATGTTGTGTTTAAAGAGGTCCTCTGACCTCAATTTGTACAGGAACATTCCAATTTAATTTGTACATAATATCCTGCCTTTTTTTCTACATTTTAAAATTAAAACACGCCTATCCCTCTGTGGACTTGAATTGAAAAGAGCGGGGGAAGGCCGCTGGGAGCGGGCGCAGCACGCTCGTAGTGTCCTATACTAATAATAAAGTCCAGCGTACACTTTTACGCTTTTACACAAAATCTCCCGTATTCGTAGCTCCATAATAGGCCATTATATCTCCTAGATAGCCGGGGTACAACCGAGTGCTAAGACATTTTTAGCATAACTTTCGTGATAGTGAAGTCGTTAATGATTTTCTTTTTTTATCATCTTGATTTTTGAAACTTTTACATCGAAATTCATGCTCTTTAGTGCTTGAATAAGTTCATTTAATTTTTTTACAAATTATTGTAATAGTATTCGGAAAGGCCGTTAAGTTAAAAATCTTTTAGGAAGTAAAATTATGCATCACATGTTTTCCGTACGCGTAGAGGTTATTTAAAATATACTACCGATGATAAAAATATAATTTCCCTGTAAATATTCTTTTCTCAGTAATCCAGCCTTTCTAAACGTTCTCTACCAAAGAACTCGTCCGAAAAATGTTGTCTCATGTAAGGTGTAATTTTTGTAATTTCATTCAAAAGTTTTAAAGCTCAATGCATTTGTTAAATTTAGACAAATGTAGTTAAATTTCGATAGTAATGTCATTTTCACAGAAGAGCAGTGAATGTTTGTGTCATAATTCAAGTAATGATAAGGTGACTGAACCTCTTTTTTGAGGAAGGAATAAAATAAATAAGAAAGTAGGTTTGACTCACCAACTTGTAAGAGCAGTAATTTGATCTAAAGCTTTTTATCTTATCACCCTCTAGTTGTCATCAAATTTAGCCTATTACCGATGTCAATTACGATTGCTTCGATTGACACTTTCTGGCGAACTCATCTACCCTATGTAAGTTTATTACTTAGTCCGTGTAGAATCAAATGAAACATATAATTGAAGGCTTAATACAGTAACCAGGATTGATCTTATTGAAGCATACCTATTTTATTAATTATTAATGTGTCCTTGAATTTTATTTATCAAATAGAAAATTTACCTCAAACAAAGTGGTACATTTTTTAATCAAGTTTGGGAAAATTTCTTCGGTTAATTTGTTCTGAATCGTACTGAAGGATGTGATAAGGGCGGAATTAATATTGCTCAACTGTCAGCATTTTTACTCAGATTGTGCGTCTATTTTCTGTTGAATTTGGGCAATTCTTTTGCTTTCATTTGTGTTACCTGCGACAAGGGCCATCTGTTTGTTGAACTTATAAACGTAGTGTTGATTACGGTGCAAGTGGCCTCCAAGCAATGGTCAATCAGTGTGTGCCTAAGCCGTGGGAAATCCTGGCTTCACGAATATACGAAAGAGGATCATGAAGACGGCATCTAGATATGTTGTCAACCACCGCACATAAAAATGGGTTTACAGAAGTCGCCACTCCCGTCGCTGACGGATAAAGTGATCTGAGTTTCTCGAGGAAATAAAATATGATCTAGAATTATTATTATTACTGTATTCTACCGATTAAGGTAGGTTTCCATGGAGTGTTCAAGAAGCGATCTGGAAGCCTCCCTTTCCTTCTAGCACTGCCTTCTTTAATTCACTGTTAGGCCTAATCCCTTTCAATCTATCTAAAAATCTAATTCTTTTCCTTCCCCTCCGTCGTTTCCGTAACATTCTACCCTCTAACACCTTTTTCAACATCCCCTCCCCGCTAAGCACTCACTCCATCCATACCTTCTGTCTCCTCCGTATCTCATCTAAAAGCTGCCTCTTCTCGCCAACCATATCCAGCACTTCGTCGTTCCTTTTCCTCTCCGTCCATTTCACCCTCTCCATTCTTCTCCATACCCACATCTCAAATGCATCCAATCTTCTCTCGTCGTCCTTCCTTAGTGTCCACGTTTCCACACCGTAGAGAGCTACACTCCAAATCAAACTCTTCGCTAACCTTTTCTTTAAACTCTTACATAACGATCCTCTCAGAAGCTCCTTCCTGTTCATGAACGCCTCCTTTGCTAGTGCAATTTGCTTCCTGATGTCCTATAATCAAGAATGTTAACCGAAATATATAAATATGATTATGTGATCTCTCACATTCATAACTTTTCAGTACTATTAATCGTAATTAATAACATTATAATACAAAAATATTGGAAAAATTTGGATCGCTTTGGACACATCAAAGCGCCGTGGACATTTTTGAAAACCGATTAAAAATAAAACCGAAGTGGCAAAGGAAATCAGTCTTCAACGAGATGAAATTGGGCCTTCTCCATGCAGTCCTCTTTGTAATATTCACCAAGGATGAAGCTCGTCATGAGAAAATGTTTGGCTTAATCGGCATTCGAACCTGGATATCCCGACTACCGGTCAAGCGTGTAACCAGTAGGGTAGTTTCCTTCATCATAGAAAACGAAAGGCATTGATTGCGATTCGTTACACACCATTAGTGTATTCATAATATACAAATTATGTCGTTTTAGAAATACCGGTTTAGACGAATGGCAAGGGTCAATTTTAACCTCATTTGAAAAAGGCCAGATTGGCGCCCATGCGATGCCACTCCACGTGACGTCACAGGGACCTAGTTTCTATACGAGTAGATAGGAGTTTTACATCGTCTGAGATTACCAATGCATGCATTAGTCACAGAGCTCAGGGAAAGATGTCTTAATAATCACCTATTAAAACTGGCTAAGGTCGGAAAGTTTTCCTCGTTTGATAAGGTATTTATAATCCTTATTCAAGCCAAGCGTTACCAGCTAGCATGGTACTCTGCTACCTACTAGCATCCTGCGTCGTATCAGCGCTCAGAGCCTCGCCCCAACGTCACCTCACTTGCGGCATCGGGAACCAGAACTACGTTTTTCCGGCATTCATATTCACCCGTCGCGTTTTCGCTAGATAGATAAAAATAGATATCGTCATTTAAAAATCTGAAAGCGTGAAATACGTACTCCAGGAGTAATAATCTTTCGATTTAGGTAATAAAAACATTATAGGAAACCACCCTATTACACAACCTAGCCATCATCTCAGAGGGAACTTCAGGATTGGTTTTAGCGAACCAGATGTGCAAGACACAAGACCATGCTTTGACAAATGCGACGGAGGTCGTGCTTGCTAACCCGCATGCGGACATTTTTGAACACCAATTAAAATGCGACCGAATTGGCAACAGAAATCAGCCTTCTGCGCACGAATATTACGGAAGAGATTCCTCAAGTCGGCGTCTATATGTGTTGTCACCCACCGCGCATTTTCATAGGTTAACAAACAAGGGCGCATCCAGGATCAAAACTAAGGGTGGCTGGCCATAGGTGTTCAAGTTATAGGTAAGTTTTAAGCATGGGTTTCCATGATGAATGAAACCGACATTTTAAAGAAACTGTAGCTGCTCTTTATTAGTTTTAAAAATTATTTTCTTGAAAAAATATCATTTTCCTCAGAGACGTATGCGATTTTATCTTCCATGGGGGGGGGGGGGGGAAGCTGCCTCCTCCTGCCCCTCGCTGTAAATGATGTAAAATGTATTTCCTGGCATGCCATAAAAATAAAAATTTCCCGAACGTGTGGGTTGCCATTGGAACTCTATTTGGATTTAAGTTTACTTTTGCTGTTGGTAACGATCACAATGCACAAGGTTCCTATTGGCTCACTATTTGCTTTGCTGGGATACTTAATAATGTTACTATGAATATTGGTGGCTTGGAGAGTTTTCCTACATTTGGTGTTTTGTGTTTTAATACTATTCAAATGAATAATTTCCAATCTTATCAGAAGGAGCATTGTACTACTGTTTCCTCGAATGTGTTAACTTCTAAGAGGTTTATGAAGTTTAAACCTGAAGATCGTTTAATTGTATTTTGTAAAAGCAATTTGACCCCCTATAGGGGAGAGGGGAGTCACCACCCCAGGCCACCTCATCCCCCCCGTAAAGCATATTCCTAGTTACCCCACTGTCAGGAAGCGGATTGCATTAGCAAAGGAGGCGTTCATGAACAGGAAGGAGCTTCTGAGTGAATCGTTAGGTAAGAGTTTAAAGAAAAATTTAGTGAAGAGTTTGATCTGAGTTTGAGTGTAGCTCTCTACGGTGCGGAAACGTGGACACATAGGAAGGATGACGAGGAGAGAATGTTGACGTTCGAGATGAAAGTGTACGGCGAAGAATGGAGTAGGTGAAGTGGATGGAGAGGAGGAGGAATGACGAAGTGCTGGACATGGTGGGTGTAGAAAATCAGCTTCTAGATGACATACAAAGGAGACAGAAGGCATGAATGGACCGAGTACTTGGCGGTGATGGGATATTGCAAACAGTGTCAGAGGGTAGAATGTTAATTAAACGGAAGAGGGGAAGACGGAATTGAATAGAATTTTTTGTTAGATTGAAAGGGAGTAGGGCTTACAGTGAATTGAAGAAGGAAGTACATGAAGGATAGGGAGGCTGCCGGAATATTTCTTAAGTACTCCATGGTAACTTACTTTAATCGGTAGAATACTATAATAAATAAAGAATAAATCAAAATGCGACCGAAAAGGCAACTGATATGAATCTTGTTTGGGATGGAATTGGGCCTCCTTTATGCAGTCCCCTTGCTTGGGTCATAAGTTCGCTCTCACTCGAGTTACCTGCTGCAAGGGCCATCTGTTTGTTGAACTTCCAAACGTTGCGTTGATTACGGTGTAAGTGGCCTCGCAGCAATAGCCAATCAGCGTGTGCCCAACCCGGGGGAAATCTCGGCTCGTTGACCCCAGATTCATCTGCCGTCCTTGGCCGACGCGTGCCGCAAGGCAGTCGAATGGGACCCCAGAGCTGCAAATGTGTGTTGCGCGCGCTTCGTCACTCCTTCAGATTAGTTCGGAGTCACCTCTGGAGGGGATATCATTACACGCATCATTAAACGGGAGCCCTAGCATGCCCGTAGCCCTCTCTTGGAGTCAGAGGGTTTTAGAACGTCTTCCTCAAGCAGTTAAAGCGAGCCGAACCGTGAAGGCGTGTGGTCAATTGTATGCGGTAATCATTATCTCGCGGTGACTACTCGATCATTAAGCTCGCAGGAAAAGCATCATCACCTAGAGTCGGCCAGTCTTTATTTTAGGTAATCACATAGACTCTTATTTCCGTATGTAGGGCCATTATAAGAGTTGCCACTACGATGACACAGCATTTTGAAGTGCCGGGGCGCGTGGTGACCCAAGATGTTTATCTGCCACGCCACGCCGAAATTTCCTTTTTTGTCGGTCACCATTCCCAGCCAATTTGGCTGTCTACGGTGAATTTCAGTAGTTGTCACTTCAGTTAAATTTTACTCATTGGTAGTCACAGTGTGGCAATTAGGAAAGAATTATGGGGAAGTGGTATGATTGGGTAGATGGGCAGTTTTTGGGGCCTTGTGCGTTTCATTAGGTAATGGGGAATAATCCCAAAGATAAGAGGACTGTTTTCTGTCGATGCCAGAGTTTTCTCAAAAGTTAATAAGCTAGATTTAAGATTCGTTAGTATTGGGGAAATTTTTAAATCCTTCCGAATGTCCTTGTTTCGCAGGAACCATGGAGCCCCGGCAATCTTCCTTGCGATCTTGTTCTCCGTAGACTGTACTTTTTTAAGGTTCGTTTTTGACGCCATGAGCCATACTGGCGAAGCATACGATGGCAATGGTTTTAGCATGGATTTGTAGAAAAGCAATTTTGATTTTAATGAAAGCTTCGAGTTCCCATGGAGCAGGGGGCCAAGTGAAGCAGCAGCTGCCATTGTTTTTCCGGTAGCGAAGGTAATGTGCTGTCACCATCGCATTCTTTGGTCAAGAATCACGCCCAGGAATTTAGCTTTTTCGGCTCGAGGCATTTCGACGTTGCCGTAAAATAGGATGTTTGTCTGCTTTGTCCGGAAGATTCCGTTCAAATCCTCGGTGAAGCATTTCGAATTCCCCAACAAGTCATTGAGATGCAAGATGGCCAAAGGTTGGGGACATGGCTTCGAATATTTACTTGCTGATTATTGTGATTTACGCTGGGCTGAGCTCTGCTCCAACCTATTCAAGCCCACCTCCAGGGAATGAATGATGAAGCGTGGGATGAATGCTGTTGAAATGGATCCCGAATACGTATGGTTTTCGCAAACATGTATTTTAATAAAGGCTAAGATAGATTATAAATTTTGAGATTTTTAGGGTAGTATGGAAAGCACTCTATATTGTTTTGTGTGCCGTAAAATATTTCTATACTTTAGAGAAAACGGGAATAGCATATAGATAGATTAAGGTTATTTATTTCAGTGTTTTGATGGGAACAAGTAAAATGATTTCTATTGCTTTATATGTGCTAAAATTTTTATTTGTTCTCGTGAACAAGGAAAAAAATCCGTCACAGGAATGGTAAGTAGTGATGATGTAACTATTAAACATGTTTTTTATTATTATTCAAGAATTTAACCCCTTTACGGCCAAGGTTAATATTCGTTTGAAATTTTTAAAGTTAACATCATATTTAGTCTTAAAAGAAACTGGAAAAGAAATTTTGAAAAAACTTGAGGCCTTACAATATTTATTTATGCCAGAAAAATAATGGTGCGTTTTCGCACCTTTTGCGGAATGTGGGTGCATCGGTTAACATACCGAGAAAAAACTAAAATCTTTTTCTATGCCACTGTTTTATTCACAACCACATATAAATGCGTATATTAGTATTTAAAATCATTAAATTACCGTTCAGACAATAATAAAAACCTTTTATTTATGAAAATATTTTGGGTAAAAGGGAACATTACAGGGAAAGGTTGGTTTACGAGGAGCATTTTGCGAAAATACCCCAATCCCCAGTTCCGCTCCCCACTTCCGAATTGGACTCACCTGTTTAATAGGGTAGTTTCCTTCATCAAAGAAAACGAAAGGCGATTGCGATTCGTTACCCACCATGAGTGTATTCATAATATACAAATTATTTGATTTTAGAAACCCCAGTTCAGACGAATGGCAATGGTCAATTTTAACCACATTTGAAAAAGGCCAGATTGGCGCCCATGCGACTACACTCCACGTGACGTCACAGGGACCTAGTTTCTATACAAGTAGTCATGAGTTTTGCATCGTCTGAGATGACCGATGCATACATGAGGCACAGAGCTCAGGGAAACATGACTTAATAATCACCTATTAAAACTGCCTAAGGTCGGAAAGTTTCCTTCGTTTGATAGCGTATTAATAATCCTTGTTTAAGCCAGCGCTACCTGCTACCAGCCTGCATCGTATTAGCACTCAAAGCCTAGCCCCCAAGGTCACCTCACACGGTGACAGCGGGAACCAGAATGACCTCACACGGGCTTTTCCCAGCATTCATACTCAGCCGTCGCGTTTTCGCGCGCTCGAGTGGAAGCTTTTGAAACATGGTGCTACCGGAGAATGATGAAGGTAAGATGGATCTAGAGTGCAAGCAATGAGGAATTACTCATAAGAGTGAAAGGAAAGATAAGTCTTCAAAAATCTTAAACAGAAGACGGAGAAACTTAGTTGGCCACGTAATGAGGCAGTGGCGCAGCGAGGAGGTGGGGGGTTTTGGGGGATAACCCCCCCCACCCCCCCAGAGCTTAGAGAAATTTTTAAATTTAATCCATTTTACTTATTTGGATCAGTATTACCTATGGATTAGTGCTAGGATTAATCAAATATCCCTCAGAAAGCCGTAAAACTCGCCATTTTGAACCATTATTCTTCAAATTTTTCTGGAGGAGGACCCCCACAACTCCTGCTTACCCTGATAGGTATGCAATACCCCCACACCCGTAAGTATTAGTTGCCCCTGTCATGAGTCGTGATGACCTGATGAAAACAATCGTAGAAGGACAGGTGGAAGGGAAGAAGGGCAAGGGACGGCCCCGAATTAGTTACATAGGACAGGTTATGAAGGATGTAAATGAAATACGTCACAATGAAAAGACTAACGGAATGGAGAGCTGCGCCAAACCGACCTGACTGTGATGATTATTGGTAATAATCGGGAAATAGACTTTTGTGTCTTGAATACTATAGGTGCTTCTCGCCTTTACGGAATCATTGTTACGTGCAAGCATTGGGATTCGACTTAATAATAAGGCATTAATAAATGTTGATGGATGAGAACAGGCGGCAAAATTGCAGGTTTCTGGTTTGAGTCCAATGATTTTTTTGGCGTGACTGGGAAAAATATCTCCTTTAAAATGCATGTGGAGATGGATGAATCAGAATATCACCACGTTTATATAATTAATTCATTGGTGCTAATCAACCAAGGACCTTTACATCTACGGCCTAGCTGAAGATGTAATGAAATGAACAATATACATAATACATGAATGAACAACCATTCCACAAACAAAACTTGGCAACAATACAACAAATGATGGCACATGCATTATGGTCATAGGCAAAATGTTCAATTTTCTCCCAATTTCTTAATTAATTACTGATTTTCCAAGCTTAATTAGGAACCTCGGTAAAAAAATTGATGACCCAATTTTCAATGGAGTATAATCAACGCAGGTCATGATATTACCTTTCCCTTCTTTTCCCTCCTGCATTAAAGGTAGTTGCCCTAGTCTAGACCTAGGTTATTATTTGATGAAGTCCTTGAATGCAATTTCCAGAGTCGTAAACGTGCCGACCACCTGCCACCGTATCCATGAGTTCAGTTTTACTGGGACTATCGCAAGCGTCGTAAACTTGAATCACATTCAAGAACTCACTGCATTATTGGTGGAGCAGAGACTGTCCTATTGGCCGGAGGGAATGAGTATGTCTTGTGGCCAAATGTGGACGACTTCAAAATCCTATTTACATTCTAAGCGAGCAGGCCTGAGTACTATTCCCTGTGTTCAATAGCTCTGGGCCTTACCAGGTAACCAAGCATAATATGTGATAGGCACCTCAGTCCGTACCGCTTGCTTTATCTCGCGACCAAAGTCTCTTTTTAATCGTTTTTTTTAAATGCTCTCAACGTAACCGATTATTATAAATGCAAGTACATATACATGCATTAAATGCACGATAATGTATTTATGTTAATGCTTTTACCAATGTTAATTATTAGTGACTTAATTAGTCATTGTTTTAATGTTATTATTACAATGTTCCTCATTTGGTTAATTAGTGTATGATTCTGATTATTACTTTTAAGATACCGATTAGGGGGGCGTTGAGTATAGATTTATGGATCTAAAGGGGGCGGTGCGTTGGCTTGAAAACGTTTGGGAAACACTGAAATAAATCATAGGGAAAGAACTACTTCATATCCGAAAATCGGTGTTTGGAAGACGGAGGAGACGACCATATGGGGATACGTTAAGCCCAGTCCTAACCGTTCTCCGTTCGCGCGGACAAAAAGCGGTGCAACCGAGCTGGTCCCCTGTCGCTTGTCAGGCGTCACCTACGTGCACGACCGTCGGAGATGACGTGGAAAGCGAGGCGCCGCGACACCGAATACGGGACGCGAAGCCTTGTCATGCGGTCGGACAGCGGACGGTTTCACTGGACTACGAAATGAAAATCAAAAGTTTCCGTCGTCTCTCGCACAAACCGCATTATCCTCTAGACTGACTCCTTCCCTTTGATGATGACGCTCTCTACCTCGTCCGGTAACTGCGACCATTCATGCCAGTGGTGCAGCGAGGGGGGTGGGGTTTTGGGGGATAAACCCCCTCCCCCCCCCCCAGAGCTCAGAGAAGTTTTTAACTTAAATCCATCCTCTATATTATTTCTACTGTATAGATACCTTTTTCTCAAATTATACATAATCAAACTCTACGAATGAGGTACCTATATGCACAGAATTTATCAGAGAACATGCGACGGCATATCTTACTTCCTAAATATTGCTATTGTTTCCTAAAATTGGTTTTTAAAAATAAAAAAATTGATTAAAAAAATAATCGATTCCGGCAAGATTGTCCTCATCCCAAGAATACAGTTAACGCCGTCGGATCCCACCATGCCTTTTAATTTGACTCGCAGACAATTTCCAATTAAGGTTTCCTATGCGATGACTATTAACAAGGTTCAGGGTCAGACTTTGCAAATAGCTGACTTACTCCTGCCTGACCCTGTATTCTCTCATGGCCAACTTTAAGTAGCATTTTCTAGGGAAAGATCTTTTCAAAATATTTTTGTTAATATTAAGAAAAACGCTAAACAATTATTAACAGAGGATAGTGTAATTACTTCCAATGTTGGGTTTAAGAGGTCCTCTGACCTCAATTTGTACATGAACATTCCAATTAAAATTTGTACATAAGACCCTGCCTTTTTTTCTACATTTAAAAATTAGAAACGCGCCTATCCCTCTGGGGACCTGTATTGAAAAGAGCGGGGGAAGCCCGCTGGGAGCGGACGGATCACACTCGTTTTACTTAATTGGATTGATATTATTAATGGAAGAGTATAATGATTAATAAAATATCCCTCTGAAAGCCGTAAAACGCACCATTTCGATCCATTTACAGTTGAACCTCGGTTAGCGAACGCCTCTGATAACGAACAATTCGGATAACGACCAAAAATTTCGCTAAAAATTTGCCTCGGATAGCGAACAAAATTTCGGTTCGCGAACAGATGTGTAGCGGCCATGTTTTAGTTCGGTGCTGTGCGATCTCAAATGGATACAAAGTAAAGCAATGCCTACAATAGTAATTCCATAAGTAATATAATGTAATACAATACCTATATGTGTAGCCTGTAACTTTCATATAATAGCGAGTCAATAGGAGCTAGCGACCAATTATTCGTATTTCCTTTATTTCTAATGGAAAAAATAACGAACAATTCGGATAATGACCAGCTTTCAGGAACGGATTGTGGTCATTATCCGAGGTTCTACTGTATCTGATAATAGGGTGGTTTCCTATTACTTTTGTATTGCCTAAATCGAAATATTATTACTCCTGGAGTACGTATTTCACTGTTTTAGATTTTTAAATGACGATATCTATTTTTCGCGATTAAATGATAAGTGAACATTTTCAAGCGCGCGAAAACGCGACGGGTAAGTATGAATGCCGGGAAAACGTCCTTCTGGTTCCCGCTGCCGCAAGTGAGGTGACCTTGGGGCGAGGTTTTGAGCGCTGATACGACGCAGGATGCTAGCAGGTAGTAGAGTACCATGCTGGCTGGTAGCGCTTTGCTTAAATAAGGATTATTAATACCTTATCAAACGAAGAAAACTTTCCGACATTAGCCAGTTTTAATAGGTGATTATTAAGACATGTTTCCCTGAGGTCTGTACCTCGTGCATGCATTGGTAATCTCAGACGATGTAAAACTCCTATCTACTCGTATAGAAACTAGGTCCATGTGACGTCGCGTGGAGTGGCATCGCATGGGCGCCGATCCGGCCTTTTTCAAATGAGGATAAAATTGACCATTGCCATTGGTCTAAACCGGTATTTCTAAAATTTGTATGGTATGAATACACTAATGGTGGTTAACGAATCGCAGTCAATGCCTGTCGTTTTCTTTGATGAAGGAAACTACCCAATTATACCGAGGCTCATTGCACTAGGTTTTAGGCCCTCGCTTAATTCCCATGGCAATTATAAAGGCCTGGTTACACGGTGCATTAACCCGTACGGGTTAATGTCTAAATGTATGAACGCGAGAATGAACGGAAAAATTCACCGTGTAACCACCCCAAAATGTACAAATGCATGAACGCGTGAACGGAAAATAGAACCTGTTCTCATTTCGTTCATGCATTCGCACAAGTTGATAACAGAGCCACCTGGTGGGAAACGACACATTTAGTTGTCATCTGCAGGGCTATTCCACGGCCGTCTTGGCTATTCAGTAACTCTTTACGCGTATTTGTTCATTTGTACTGTATCGTAAGTGCTTGAATCCTACCACAAACTCACCATTTGCATCTACACTAATATTCGCATAGATTATCCCTGTATGTATGCCGGACATACCAAGTTTATGCCTATGGTATCTTATTGGTTGTATTATGCCGGAACAAAACAATCGATGAGGTTGTCACAGAGTTTTCAATACGACATTTGTGAAATACAACGGCTATCATACGACTTATAGAACACATTTAAACATAATTAATATCATACGAATTAACGACAATTCTACCTTTTATACGTCCGAGGTGGGAATGCGCTGGCCCACCGCAAAAATACGACTCACATTACGCAAGTTCATAAATCGACAAGACCTCTAAACCAACATCTTTTCCATCAACAGCAAATATCTTCTTAACTTTATAACCGTCCCGGACAAAAGTAGAACAAAGTATTAAAAATATCTACTCTCATACATCATCTTCACTCAGTGAAACAGATGACAGAAAAATGTCTAGTAAGCACGGCTTAAAAACAAGATGCGTCTACAAATTTTCAGCCTAAGTATTAACTTTGATAACGGTCTGAAATAAATATAGTACTATTGAGATATAGCATTAAGCGAGCGTTAACGATAAATATTAAATATAAATAAATATTACTGGCACGAAATGATACAACTTTGGCAACTACAATGAAAACCACTGTTTACACGGCAGCGCAAATATATTACCAGTATGTGAAATTTCCTGGTCCTATACAGGAAACAACGAAAAGGGAATTATTTTCTGGTAGGTATCGTCTGCTTCCTACCTAATGATACTGTTTTCACATTTAAATTTTGCGCACTGTAAAGGGAATAAACAAAAACTAAACGCCTCGCGTTACGAGAAAATGTGTGAAAACTTGTGCGAACGCATGTACCGTGTAAACGCTCATTCATGCTCCTCGTTCACGCAAACGTCCATGAATTCAGACATGCAAACAGACACGCATTCATACATTAACCCGTACGGGTTAATGCACCGTGTAACCAGGCCTTAATAAAGGTATAAATGCTATGGGAATTAAAGAACCTGGATAGCGTAGTGGTCTGCCCATTGGCCCGGAAAGCCAAAGATGCGTGGCTCGATTCCCGGTCAAGGGGAAATTTTTCTGATGGCAATTCTTGTATATTTCACCGCCGTTTACGCTGCAGGTTTAGAAATATTACACCTTACGTTGTAATTGTCCTCTATCGCCGCTGCTTTTTAACGTATACGCTGAGGAGATGGTAAAAGAAGCGTGGGACGAGTTGGAAGCTGGAGTGAAAGTGGGTGGAATGATGTTGAAATAGGTAAGGTTCGTGGATGATCAGGCGCTGATTAGTAAGTCAGCGAGGGGACTACAGGCTCTGGTGGATGCGTTATACGAGCGATGCGAGGAGTATGGGATGAGGATTAATCACAAGAAGACTAAGGTAATGCGGTTTTTTAAAGTATCGCGAGCGAACAATGGGAGACTCAAGATAAAAGTAGGTGGGGAAAAACTTGAACAGGTAGAGCAGTTTAACTATTTGGGCAGCACATTAGAGGAAAACGGACACAGTAGCAAGGACATCAGGTAACGAATTGCACTAGCAAAGGAGGCGTTCATGAACAGGATCGTTTGGAGGCAACGTTTAGATGAGATACGGAGGAGACCGAAGGTATGGATGGAGTTGGTGCTTAGCGGGGAGGGGATGTTGAAAAAGGTGTTAGAAGGTAGAATGTTATGGAAACGAGGGAGGGGAAGGAAAAGAATAGGATTTTTAGATAGATTGAAAGGGATTAGGTCTTACAATGAATTAAAGAAGGCAGTTCTGGAAGGGAAGGGAGGCTTCCAGATCACTTCTTGAACACTCCATGGAAACCTACCTTAAGCGGTAGAATACTATGATAGTAATGATATTGTAATTCTTCCGTCTCCACGAAAATAAGAAAAATTCTATGCACGCTGCCGTCCTCCTTAATTCTCGAGGTGCCGTATACGAGTGATGACCCAGTCATGAGCGACATCTGAGGTCACGCTTACGCACACTCAGGCACGCAACACGCTGTCGACCGGGGCGCGCGCGTAAAAACACGGCCAGGGCCGCCCGTGCAGGCGGGAGGGCGAATGATGGAAAAAAAGGAAACACACGCCTCCTCACAGTCTTTTGTTTCGCTCGCGCATGCGCGTGTGAAGCGCCTGAAATCCGCGGGCACCTCTCTACGGATCCCTGACCTCTCCCTTCCCGCCGAAGTGGAGATGCGAAGCTGTGCAGATTGATTTCATATCTCTGAGTAGGGGATTAAATCATTAAGGCCATTTGGTGATTTGATGCTACGGGTCGCGTTAGATTCATTGGAAAGTGAATGAATGGCTT
The DNA here is from genome assembly GCF_921293095.1 of Ischnura elegans. Classification (NCBI taxonomy): domain Eukaryota; kingdom Metazoa; phylum Arthropoda; class Insecta; order Odonata; family Coenagrionidae; genus Ischnura; species Ischnura elegans. Next base: position 11,405,133 of record NC_060257.1, read on the forward strand.
AACATATCAGTAAATTGGGTAAAATCAAAAATTATATTTTAGAGGTTAACGGATACAGCATTAAAGGCATCAGGAAGAGAACTGCATTAGCAAACGAGGCGTTTATAAACAGAAAGAAGCTAATAATATCAGTGGCGTAACTATGGGGGGGAGGGGATGAGGGGAATAGATCCCCCCCAAAACTTTAGAAAAATACATTTGTTTAATGATTTTTATTATATAAAAATATTTTAAATTACTGTCTAGTTTTGACTTATAATTACTGAATACATTCAAAGTGAAATTGTAAGTGCCTAAATGATGTAAAATGTATTTCTAGGCATGTAATTTTTCAAAACTTTCCCCTGTTGCTGGGAGGGGGGCCTCACCCCCAGACACTCCCACACCCCCCCCCCAAAAGCATATTCCTTGTTACGCCACTGAATAAGAGGATTATTATGTAAGTTTTTGAAGAAAAAGCAAGTGAAGAGTCTGGTGTGGGATGTAGCGCTTAACGACGCGGAAACGTGGGCACTTAAGACGGTGGACGAGAGAAGAATGAAGGGGTCCGTTATTTGGGTGAAGAAGGTGGATTGGACGAAGATGAGGATGAAAGACGAAGTGCTGCACATGGTGGGTGAGGAGAGATAACTTCTACATGAACCCTTTTACTGCCACCGGGCCGATATATCGGCCCTCGCTGGTTGAGCGAAAACTGCCAGGGGCCTTTCTTATTTCACTTTTTTCGTGATTGTGGCGTTTTCAACGGCTGTAATTTATGTAAATTACCCACCATTAGTCTATTCATAATATACAAATTATTTGGTTTTAGAAATACCGGTTTAGACGAATGGCAATGGTCAATTTTAACCTCATTTGAAAAAGGCCGGATTGGCGCCCATGCGATTCCACGCTACGTGACGCCACCGGGATCTAGTTTCTGTACGAGTAGATAGGAGATTTACATCGTCTGAGATTACCAATGCATGCATGAGGCACAGATCTCAGGGAAAAATGTCTTAATAATCACCTATTAAAACTGTCTAAGGTCGGAAAGTTTTCTTCCTTTGATAGGGTATTAATAATCCTTACTTGAGCCAAGCGCTACCTTTTAGCAGGATACTCTGCTACCTGCTAGCATCCTGCGTCGTATCAGCACTCAAAGCCCCAAGGTCACCTCATTGGCGGCAGCAGGAACCAGAATGACGTCACACGGGAGTTTTCCCGGCATTCATACTTAGCCGTCGCGTTTTCGCGAGCTTGAAAATTTTCACTTTTCATTTAATCGCGAAAAATAGATATCGTCATATAAAAATCTAAGAGCGTGAAATACGTTCTCCAGGAGATATAATCTTTCGATTTAGGCAATAAAAAAATAATAGGAAACCACCCAATTGCGGTAGGCCTCGAATCGAGGGATCGAAAGGGTTACAATTCTGATTCAAACAATCCCAAACAAAATCCTCGGAAGTGCGAGGTGGCCTAGCGAAAAGACTTAGCCGTCTTACCCTGAATGTATGGGATTTACACACCTGTGGCTTAGTTCGGGGTTATCTCTACCCGCACCCATTCAAATCACATACATTTTTTTAGGATCAATGCATAAATATTTATTTATTTAATTTTTCTTTATTCCCATAACACATAAAAAAGCACGTAATGGCCTTTTACTTCGTTTTTTTTAACCAAACATATCACGAACACGAACAACCATCCCCCGAGTAGCCGTAACCTACCCAGGTAGGACTCGAACCCGCGACCTCTTGTTTGCGATGCGAGGAGTTAATCCTGCCACCACCGAGGCCGGCAATTTTCATTTATTCAATTTTCAATTATTGTATATTTCATTTATACAATATTTTTCCTATGCTTACTCATTTGTCATCAATAGGAGCTGTATATTACATCGTATTTTTGAATGCTATTCCCATAAAATATAGAGCATTTTTTCTTCAATTCCTGTTGATAAAGCACAATCGGAAGACCACATTTTGTTGATATCTGGTGATTTTTCCGGGTATTCTTCCGCGTTTATCCATTTTGTAGGACAATATTTCGCCAACGTTCCAGTTGGCTTCCTCAGGTCCACTGAAGTGTCGATGCAGAAAGTTGTTCATCTTATATACACCCCGTTTGCCGCCTTTTTTGTGGAGGTGTACCCTGATTGGTCAGGATCGTTGAAGACCCTTTTCCACGCGCTGGCGAGATTGTAGCCGTCTTCACGGTTGAAGTTCTTTGTCGTTTTGGCGATTTCAATTGCCTCCCTGATTATTCTCGGGCTGTAGCGGCCTCCTTTGTTCAATAGAGAGGCGTTGTCAAAGTCAATATTGTGTGTCGGTCCACTCCATTGGTGTTCCGCCACCGCTGACTGGGTGAAATGTCTTTTTTTTACTGCCCTTCTGTGCTCTTGGACTCGGCATTTCAGTGCTCGTGATGTTTGGCCGATGTAGGATTCACCGCAGCTGCATTTGATCTGATATACTCCTCCACAGATGTCTTTAGGGTGGTGGTCTTTCGTGTTGACGAGGATATTCGTCATCTTGGTGACGCATTTGAATCTGGTCATGATGTTGTGTTTCTGGAGGGCTCTCGCGATCTTTTCCGATCCTGACCAATCAGGGCACTCCTCCACAAAAAAGACGGTAAACATAAGATGAACAGCTTTCTGCATCGACACTTCAGTAACCTGAGGAAGGCAACTGGAACGTTGGCGAAATATTGTCCTACAAAATGGATAAACGCGGAAGAATACCCGGAAAAATCACCAAATGTCATCATAATCTCCGCGGAAATCTACTTGGAAACCACATTTTGTTATTTCCATGAACATGATTTCTTTCCTCGTACCAGCCTTCTTAACTCATTTTATCCATTCAGAAAATACGGATCACGGTTTTAAGTTGGCATCATGAGCGAATTCGCCACCGATGACTCAACTGAGACACTTCAGACTATTTGTTCATTCGAGGCAAGGCGAGCATGTAATGACGTCACTTACGACAGAGACGACAAGTGCGTGGGCCAGTGAAAGGAAAGAAAAGATTTTATCGGAAACGGATGAAAAGTGGGGGGGAAATACGAATGCCAGCAAACATAGGGAGCAAATGCCAAAGCGACACGAAATTCAAATAACCTTGCTCTCTGCTACGCTAAGGTTGAAAATCGCCGTATAGCTCTAAAATCATTTTATATTATATAAACGTTATGCATCAATGCAGGGGCTGTCTGGGGTAGTTGGGGGCCCTCGACTGGGGATCATGATAGGGCCTTCGTCATCGGTGTATACGGGGGTCCTCCTTCGGAAAATATTAGCAAAGTGGATGCTCTGAAAATGATTTTTACGCTACTTGAAAACTAAATAAAAGTTAATAAAAGCAGCAATTTCGTAAAAAAAATACCGATAACTCCACAGCACCAACGCTCAACAATCGCCCGCCGAATCAAATCCGCTCATCTAGTACTACTGGAGCTACTAGACGAGCGGATTTGATTCCTTGGGCGATTGCTGAACGTTTTTGCAGTGGAGGTATCGATATTGTAAAGATTGAGAATTTCACAGCTTATATAACATATTATATGGTATTTCCTGGAGTATAGGTCATTTATACAAAAGTTAGCAGCCAACGTTTCGATTTATTTTCTTAAATCATCTTCAGGGCTATGTTAGAAAAAATGTAACCTATACTCCAGGAAATACCATATTATATATTAAATAAGGTCAAGAAAAGGAAAAACAATAATAATAATAGCTTATATAACTTCATAACGTTTTATGGTTCTAGTACCTATTGAGTGAATTTGTCCCTTAATACCTAAGTGAAACCTAAAAAATAACTCTAAAATATCCATTTCGAATAACCCTTTCAAATAATTATCAGGTTCTCCTTATTCCATTGTAAATTATACCATATAACAATATCACGTGTGAAATAGGGTGGTTTCCCATTATTTTTATTGCCTAAATCGAAAGATTATTACTCCTGGATTACGAATTTCACACTTTTAGATTTTTAAATGACGATATCTATTTTTTGCGATTAAATGAAAAGTGAACATTTTCAAGCGCGCCAAAACACGACGGCTAAGTATAAATTCTGGGGAAAGCCCGTGTGACGTCATTCTGGTTCCCGCTGCCACCGTGTGAGGTGAACTTGGGGCGAGGATGGGTGCACCTCAGCGTTTCAGGCTGCTAGCAGGTAGCAGAGTACCCTGCTAGCAGGTAGCGCTTGGCTTAAATAAGGATTATTAATACCATATAACACGAAGGAAATTTTCCGACCATCGTCAGTTTTAATAGATGATTATTAAGAGATGTTTCCTTGAGCTCTGTGCGTCGTGCATGCATTGGTAATATCAGACGATGTAAAACTCCTGACTACTCGTATAGCATCAGGGTCCCTGTGACGTCACGTGGAGTGGCATTGCATGGGCGCCAATCTCGCCTTTTTCAAATGAGGATAAAATTAACCCCTGCCATTCGTCTAAACCGGTATTTCACAAACCAAATAATTTGTATATTATGAATACACTAATGGTGGGTAACGAATCGCAATCAATGCCTTTCGTTTTCTTTGATGAAGGAAACTACCCTATTCGATTGCATAAAAATTTCATAAATGTTGTCAATATGGTTTCGCCTGAGCCAATGGCTCGTCAGGAGGTGCTTGTAAAGGCAAAAATAGTATGAAAGACGAATACGCCGTTTGTGATCAGGTAAACTGATATTTTCTCTTTTATGAAGAAACTCAATTTAAATTACAAACTTGTTATTAGTGTTACTCATTATTCTTAAATCATTTGTTGAATAAATACATATATCAATCCTTAAAGACCTTTTTGTTTATTACCAACCTTTTCATTGTTTACAACTCATTCAACCCCATGGTTGGTTTTGATAGGTGAAGGTAGAGATCAACCCGGATTAAACAAGAGAAGTTTGAAGTTTAGACAGTTTCGATTGGCGACAGTTTCCTTGGCCATGTCATGTTTTTAGAATTTTTCACTCGGGTTTTGACCTGGGGACCCTTTTATCACCAAACATTTTCCACCTTATGATATGTGAATGTGATTGAAAATTGCAAAGATGGTTGTGGGTCTATAGACCCACAACCATTTATAGAAATATATTCAATATTATACCGAAAAGGTTTTTTTAAAAGCAAGTTTTTTTCAGAAACGGCATAAAATTCACTAAAAAGTAAAAAATGTGCCTTTCATCGTCCATCGTCATTTTTCTACAAAATGCGCGGATAAAAAAATTACTATTGCAGAGCACTTTGACGTAGCCGCGAAAGAAGAGCACTACGAAAAGCGGAAGGAATATTCGGAGAAAAGAAAATCTCTGTTTTGCGGACGTCTTCATTTCCTTTCTTTCTTCCTGTCCCTCGGTATACATCTCGAGGCTGGGAAAGGGCGCCCTAGATGCTCACTTGTTCCTTCCCGCCTTTCATCCCGGGGTCCTCCTCATCCATGATGCACGCGATCCTTACCTGAGTTCTCCGCGTGTCCCCTCCATTTCCCATCATGCCTCGCTTCGCCTCTCTTCTTTTACCTCCCTTCCTGGACTTTTCTCCGTTTCTTCAACATTTTCTCTCTCTTCCCATTCTCCATTCGTGCTTCTCATTCCATTTCGTTTTCCAACTCTTGCGTTTCAACTTGTTCGTGGTTAAGATTTATGGATTAGCAGTTACGGTCGGCTCGAGCACCTTGAAGAAGAATTAGTTTTTTAAATGTATGATCTTAATTTTCCTCGTGTTTTTTTTTTGTTACTGCAATTTGCTTTGAAACAATTAAACGACTGTTGTCAATTAGAGCAAAAAGAATTGCTAACTATATTAAAATGAAATGTAATTGCAGTTTTCCAGAGTTATTTCTATGTGTAATTACGACGAATTTCGGCTCACAGAGCCATCATCTAGTACAAGTCTTTATGGTGCAAATTTTTTGTAACAAGTAAAAGTTTATGGTACAAGTTATTTGTTACATAATACGGTAGATCAGATCGTATGAATAAAATAAGAGGATGGATAGACTGCAGAACAAAAAGATTCAGAATGCCTTTTTTCCACGATTAATAAGAGATTATAACAGTAACCTTAGAACTCACAAGTAAATTAGATGACTTGTATTGTAGCCTACTAACTTATGTATACCATAATGCATGTTTCTGAAATTTCTTATTATTTCAAACGCTACCCTATTGTATGAGATGATAAAACAATTCATAGTTGTCCTATTTCCCAAGTACATTAGTACATTTAAATGGAGAGCAATCGTTGAGGTAATTATCAAGATGGCCAGATACGAAATTTCTTGGGTTCACCATGGGAGGAGGTATCAGGTTTTCACCGTTTAGAGTTCAGTAATTTAGAAATCGAATATTTATTTTTTTCGATTAATCTGATCAACAGAAGTCACTCATATTTTAACTCAATTTTAAAAGTAAACGTATATCTCTACCCATCCTTTTCCCATATTCTGGCGTTCGTTTCAAAGTTCATCCTTTACTCCGTTAGATAACTAGGTTATCGGAAGGTTATTGGTTAGGTTATAGGTAGATGCATTGATAATAATTAACCCTTGATGGTGATGCTTATTCATTGAAGCCCGGGTCGCTTTGTGTAGAAACGAAGTGGTATAAGTAAAAGTTATCTAACCAAGAAACCTTATGTAATCAAGCCTGAGATGTTCATTTTTTCACCCAAAACATCTTCTCGATCGCTTCCGGCCGAATTTTCTCATGCACAGGATGAAAAACCAAGCCCCTGGGTAAGGCTATTCCCCCTACCCTACATACCGCACGCACTATATTTCTCCCCCCCCCCCTGCGTGTCCCTCCAGTGGTTCCCAAACGCTCCAGTGGAGCGTGCTGGAGTGTTGGGTGATCTAATGATCCAGGATTTGAGCATTGAAATTCGACTGGGAGAGATTATTTTATTTCCACCTCGGCTTCTCCAGGTTGGAGCGAACTTTCAAGAAAATTTTTTCGTCATGAATATTCATCATTTCTGAAAACAGTAAACATCATCTTCTTCTACGTTATTCTTACGCGCATCCCAATACTGGCCATCTACTAAATTCACAGAAATGATGAATTCAGTGCCTACTATCGATGATAATGGTCAACTTTTGGTATCAAAACTTCAAATTTTCTATGAATCTATGATGTACAGCTTACTAAAACAAAATTGCACATCTTTTTCCGTATTTTTTATAGCTTACGTTGGTATAGCTATCTAAAAATCCGAGAATGGACAAAAAAATCCCTGCAGTAATGAGTTGATCTTCACCACAATCGATAAACACCGATAATCTAGTTCGAAGTATTCAAATAATTGTTATTAAATTTATATTACAGGTCGCTGTTAATATATTTCATAGCATTCGACTGTCGATTCGATTATATGCATAGCATTCGACTGTCTGGCTCGACTTGTACGTGAAGACAGCGAATGTTTAGCACTGTCAAGCCACTTTTTCTTCGCAGTGTATGTCCAAATGTACGAGCCGCGCATAATAGCCGACTTCTATTTAAAAAAAAAAAACAATAATTATGGGAGAAAATGATGATTACCTTACTTCGCTAGTCAGCGCTCGAAAAAAGCATCGCTCTAGAAGGAAAGGGGAGCGATAACGGTCGTTATTATGTACTTATATTATACTTATATCGTATTCGTATATTGTATATCGTATATTCGTATATTGTACTTATATCGTATTCGATACGTCAAAAATATCGATTTTCGGCGTAGATAATCGAATGCTCCCTGTTCTATTGCCACAATACCAGTCAAATGCGTCGTGAAAACCAGGCTTAACTTGTGTTCTCCCGCGCACATAAAATACCAAACCCCTGCTGTTGGACCATACACGCACCCCTCATGAACTGCGATTCTCCCCCTCTGCAAATCTACCCCTCCAAAGCTCCCCAAGCGCTCCAAATCGCTTTGAGCGTAATGGGGTGTTGGGTGATCTGATGATCCAGGATTCAAGCATCGGAATTCGACTGTGAGAAGTATCCTGGTTTCTCCCTTGGGTCCAACTCTACGCTTACGAGAAATCGAAGTCTGAATGGTGGTGGACGTTTTCGCCTAACACAGGTATTCGATGCTGATTGATATTCAACTTTGAGTCATGCAATTAGCTTTTACGGATCATAATTACTTTTGGTCACACTAAATAAACTTCCCAACTACAATTACTTCCCTAATGAAAAACGACTATCGTAAAGAGAAATTAATGGAATGGCTGCCCTAAATCGTTGTTTAAAGTTTATTAAAACATCAATTGTTGGTCTCATAAGTTTCCTGTTGATATTTATAATAAGCCTTATCTAATCGATAGCCCAACAATATCGCCTTCTAAAGGTCTGTTTACACGATACATTAAAACGTACGATTTAGTGTCAAAATGTATAAACGCGAGAATGAACTTCAAAATTCACCCTCTAACCACCAGTTGTATTGCAAGAACGCACGTGCAGAAAGTAAAACCTGTTTCAATTCGGTTCATACATTCGTACATTTTCTGTTCCGGTCCACAAAAATTATTCGTGCAAACAAACAGCCCAACTGGGTCGTTTTCGACCCATCACTCAAAATATAGTAGTTCATGCATAAAAGCTGATATTCAACTTGAGGCTGGACGGCAATATATTTGGTGGAACTTGGTGACAGGAAATATAATAAAGATACACTGTTGTATGTTCCATAGAAGTTTTAATAACAGACCCAGGTTTCGACAATACACTATGCGTGGGAATTTTTTTTCAGACCTTGAAAATGACAGAGTGTATTGTCGAAAACTGGGCCGGTTATTAAAACTTCTGTGGAGCATACAAAAGTTGATATTGCAGATACAATGTATTCACTGAGTGCCAGGTTATGTTTTCTACATGATGAAACCAGTGCTTCAGTATGAAATGGCATCCCATCGTAACAGCATGGAACCCGGACCCAAAACATTCGCTGGGCGGTTACCTTACGGGTTATTGCACCGTGTATATAGGTCTTAACAACTTCATGTATACAAATATCAAATAAAAATCTGGTATTATCATTTTCAATATCGTTTCGACAACTTCTCGAAGTCGACGACCAGCAAAAAATGTTATTGAGGAATAGTAATCGAACTTCGATAATTTCGATTGATCGAACCATCGACAAAACCTTGAATGGGTAGCCTTATTTCCCCCAAACTTTGTATCCTCCATCGCACATTACACACCGCGCCCCCTGCCTCGCCAGTCAGATCGTACACGCACCCTTCACGCACTATATTTCTCCCTCTTTGCGTACTCACCCATCCAGTCGTTCCAGCTCGCTCGAGCAGGGAAGGACAGGGTTCAAAGTGATCTTATGATTCAGGATCTGGGCATCGAAATTCTAGTTTGGGAAATTAACGGGTTTCCAGGCTTTGCCTTGCAAATTAGGATTGGCTCGCTTCGAATAATCATGGACCAGGAAGAATGGAAAAATGAGCGGAATGCCGACAGTCTCTAATGAAAGTCGTTTTCTTGAATCAAATTTATCTGGTTTTGTTTGATTAATAGAAAAACATCGAATCATCACGCTGATGTAGAATCCACTGACGAAACTCTTATTAACGATAATATTCGGTAATTGACATCTAAAAAATTTTAAATTACCTACTATCCCATCCATATCCGAATTTTATGGTTTGCATAATGGAATAATGATGAGCCAAAATTTTTCGATCGAGCTATCGAAAATCTCTAATAAGGAGCCCCATTTCTTCCCCTATGCACTAGAATTGGAAAAGTGTGATTAATCGAATGATAATGTCGATTCTCCGATTGCAATAATTTCGATATTACAATTGCGATATTTTTTGAATAATCGAACCATCGAGACAGCTTCTAATAGGTAGCCCCAATTCTTCCCCTCTGCACTAGAATATGAGAAATGCAATAAATCTACTGATAATTTCGATTCATCGAATGCAATAATTTCGATATATTTCGATTAATCGATCCTTCGAGAGATCCTCTAATGGGGAGACCCATGTCTTCCCCTCCGAACAAAATTCTCCTCCCTTCCCTCACATCCTCCCACGCACACGAAGCACCCCCCCCTCCTGCCGCGCCGCCCTTTTGGCCATATCCGCACCCCTCACGCACTATATTCCTCCCTCTGCCTGCGTGCCCACCCCTTCCCAGTCGTCCCAACGCGCCCGAGCGCAGCGTAACAGGGTGCAGAGCGAGGGTAGGGAGAGGTCCTCGCCACGCCCAGGGATCGATGCAAGCGATATCCTCCTCTCCTCTCTCTGCTTTCTCTCCTCCCTTTATCATCCTCTCCCCATCCCTCTTCTCTTCTCTCTCTCCCTCTTCCACCGACGCGTGGGGCAAGGGGCGGCGATCCATCGATCCACCCCTACTCCGCCGGCCTTTTCCTCCCATCGCTCTCTCTCAGTAGTTCCTCGTAGTGCTGAACGCGGCGGCGACTGTTAAGAGTGTCAGCTCTCTCCCGGTCCAGCTCGACTGTGTCCTCTCTGGGGGAAAAGTTGTTTTCGTAGTCCCGGTGGGTGGTCCCGTCATGGGCTTGCGAGCCGGGGGCTATCTCCTCCTTGGTGTGTGGGTGAGGTGGGAGTGATATCGCGGGGGGCAAAGGTGTCCCCCTTTTTTTATTCGTCCGACGCCGGTGGGGTCGCCCAGGAGGGACGTCCGCCTTCCGCCGGGACAACTCTGTGGCCTCGGGGCGCCGTGGACTCGTGAACGGGATGCAGTTCCTGGAACAGCCGCCCTCGTATCCGGGTAAGGGTCGCCTCGGGGCTGCGTAGGGGGCGTTCTCTCTCTCCCTGGGCCTCGCGATTTTCGCTCGCCGGGTTCCTTGATTTTTGTGGTGCGGCTGTTGCGATGGAGATGAATGTGCCCTGATACATGTGCTGAGCGAATGATGATAATGTAGTGAATTCAGCCGCATTGGTGGGTGAAATGTATAATTTTTACGAATTTATCGCCCTGTTTCCTAGAATTTAGTTCTAACTCTTCGGTTGATTCAATTTGTGTCTTATAAGATTTAAAAAAATTAACTTGGCATTTCTCCTGGTTGCTAGATATGTATGAGGGTGTTGCTGTGATGAATGTTGATCAAAAAAATAGGATGTGCGGTAAAGTGTTTTCATTGAATGTGGGTGATATTTGGGCGGTATATTTGTTATTTTTGTATATGTACCTCGTATCACGTTGTATATTTGCTGAGTAGGGCTGTTTTATTTTTTCGGAATAAAAAAATGATCATTTTTGTCGATAGATGATGTGATCAGATTAAGAAAGAGACTAGGAAGAAGAGCATGAGATTGCTAAAGGAAGTGGTCTAGGAACAGCTCTCTCTGGAGCTCTATCTCCACCAATACAGTACATTTATCATGGTGTATTTAGTCTTTTTTTAAAGATTTACATCCTATCACGTTATGTTTTTGAGTGGCGATGCCTCCTTCAGCGGAATTAATATTTTAATCGTTTTTTTCGATAGATGATTTGGTCAGGCTGAAAATGAGACAAGGAAGACATGCTTGAGCTATCTAAAGGAAGTGGTTTTTGAGAAGGATAAATAGAGAACTACAGTACCCTAACCAAACTTATGATTTTAGTGCTTTTTAGCATTTTTTATGGATGATTTGGTGTGGTTAAAAATCCCTAGTAAGAAGACCATGTGATAGCCGTAGGAAGAGGTTTGGGAGCAGGTGAAATGGAGCACTACAGTACCTTTACCATTCTTGTGATTGCAGTTTTTAATAGTCGTCTTTAACTATGCGATTTTCTACACTTCAATGACTGTACCGCTGTTTTTGTCACTTATTTTTCTGAGAATTATGGATCAATTTTCTCGTGTTTGTTCGCCTATTTTTTTGAATTTTAGTGGTTATTCCTACGATGCTGGGATGCTGAGATTCGAGGCTGAGATAGGACGTGCGTTGTAGATTTGGTGACTGGAGCAGTCTTCCTGAATTGAATACGTATTTCATTACCTTTTTCTCATGGTTTCTTGAAGTATGAGGTATTCCTAACAGTGCGGACTGATTGAGCGTTTTAGATTAACTCATACTGTAGATGGCTTACAGGTGAATAAACAATTGTTTGAGCCTCTGTTCTCGTGATTTCTTGATTTTTAAGCTCCTATTGATGCAAAGTGGAGAAACTTTGGTACATTTAGTAAAATATTATATGTCAAATGTGTTTTTGTCGAAAGTGGGTGTATCCCTGTAGAAGATACGTATCTGTGTGGTTTTTCTCTTGAAGGTCCTTTTATTCTAAGGTTTGCTCCACATTCTATTCTACTCGAATGCCTTAACCGTGAACGGAAACTATTTTTTACATGTTTTTCCGCGTGGCTTCTTAATTTTTGTTGGAGTGCACCAAAGAAGTGGAGAAGCCGTGATGTACCCAGCCATGCGTAGGATTTGCGACGTGGATTTGTTAAATGGGAGTGTATCTCGGTAGGATCTCAGGATCAAAGAAACTTTTTCTTATTACTTTCATCGCTTCAATTTTAAGGGTTGTCCTTTGGACTTGACAAGCTGAATTCTTCTTTAGTTTTTCTTTGCCTAGTTCCTTAATGGTTATTATGTTGTTGCTAACTCTTTAAAACGAGGAAAACTTTAAGTACATAGCGTGGTCACAGTGAATATGACTGTATCCGTGTGTAAAATTCAAACTTCTTACGATTTTTTCGCCCTGTTTCTCAGATTTTGGTTCTTGCTCTTCCTAATTGTTTGAAATTGTGTCATATAAGGTTAAAAAAAGTTTGGAATTTCGCCTGGTTTCTTGGTATGTATGAGGGTTTAGCAGCATTGTAAGTAGACGTGGTTTTCTGAGTAAAACATCTACGATGTGTTTTTGTTTTTTGAGGAGTTTCCCTTATTTATTTATTTTATTTTATTTTGTATGTTTTTTTTTTCTAAATTTTAAGGGATTTTCGACAGATTAGAGAAACTGTAATGCATTTGATATTATTCAGGAATAGGATTTGTTGATAATATTGATATTTTCATGGGCGAAATATTATTTCTAAACCTGTGGAATTTTTTTTGTAGGATGTATTGCAACTAAGAATTCGTGATCTAGAAAAAAGATACTTGAAACATACCGCTGTGGAAATTTTGAGATTTACGGGGATATTTTTCTGAGCCTATTACGAGCTATTGGGAAGATTACTTCGGCTTGTATCTTGATTTTGAAGGTGTTGGAGATTTTTTTCCCTCGATGAATTGTGGGATAACATTTTTCTGGATTTAAAACTTTTGTGACTTGAATTTATGTCAACTGATGGAGAGCATATTATGCGCTGAACAATACTAACGTGGTGTATTGTGTAAATTTGATGAATCAATTTCTTTTTATCTTTGATTTGTTTAATTTGTCTTGCTGGCCAAGGTAGAGGAAGGCCTTTTAGTTCACATATATAATAGATTTCATTAGTTTTTTCAGCTAATTCCCCAAATTTTTAGATCATTCCGTTAAAATCAATGCGATGGACATAAAAATGTGATTGATTTGAGGATGTGAGCATTTTCTTATCACAGAATACTTTTCGAAGATACAATTGCTCACTTTCTACAACATAAATGGGGGTTTTTACGAATGAGGAAACTGTGAAACTCTTGATGATTGTAGTAGGAAATACTATTACTGTTAAGTTTGGATTGAGAGAGTTTTTCTAGGGTAAAAATTTGTATTTACTTGGTTCGGCTATTCATCTTCGGTCGAAAATCCAGAGAATGGTGTGACTCATCTCTCCTCCTGACTATCCTATCAGCTGGGATCGTATTAATTTTCGTATAAGTCTTCCGTCACTTGATATATCCAATATACAGCCTTCCTTATCCGGAATTGGCTACTGCTGATATTTTCCGGCTCTTTTTTGACTAAGCGGAGAATATTTGATTCAGAATTTTTATTTGATCGCCCAATAGTCGGATATGCACTAATCCTGAGATACTACCGAACATACCCAGAACGTACAGGGTTTCTAGTATCGCGCGTTTCACAGCAATAATACTGGAGATCCAATATAATCTCTATCATCCTAGATAGAATGCCCACCATCATCGTTGGTTCCGTCCTAGTTTCATCCTTTTTCCCAATAGGACCTATTAGGACCATCGGACAATCACTTTTACATTGCTAGTCAATTTTTTAAAGTGTGATTTTTATTCTTGCAGCAAATACTCAAACTTTTCTTGCGTATTACGCCTCAAACTTTACAAGTACAGACTATTTTTATACGATCTTGTGGGACTTTTTCCTTAAACTCTTGGAAAAAAACACAATAAAAAGTATTCAGAAAATACAGAAAACTTAGGTCGTCCCAATTTGGGTTAAAATACTCACAACCGTTGAATTTTTAAGCGTGAGCTCTTTTTACTTTTTTGCTCGATTTTCGAGATCTCTAGTGCAGGAAGTGAGGTGGTTTTAGCGTTGCAGGAGTTTTACCACCACTCTTGTAAAGCTGGATCTATTATTCCAGATCTGCGAACGTTGGTGGGCGTACCTATTTGCCTTTAATGGAAATTCTGTGATGAAGTACGTCCTATCTAGGTTTTAATTCCACTCGTGATGAGCAAATATTCTACGCCGAAGAGGGATCAGTTTTTGTTAGTTCTAAAATGAGATCCATTTCATTAGAATAACTATGCGATAGAAGGGAAATGGTCATTTAATTCCATCGTCATTAGATATAGGAATTAAAATAGTCTTCTCTAGAAAATTTATGCACCTACCAAACCTGCCAGAAAATAGTAACAGGTAGTAATCCTACTCAAATATCCTGTAATATTTAGGGTAGGAATTTTATGACTCATTAAAATTGAAAATTTACTCATCGAATTTTCCAAAATAACTGATAATATGTAGTGTGGGTCCATTTTTATCGTTATATTTTTAAAAATATTATTTATTATTTCTTCGGGTCCTTTGAACCTCATTTATAAGTTTAGGATGAAGCTATGCCGAATGTTTAGAAAACGTAATTTTTCTTCCTGAAGTGATGTGATGTGAATATACCATCAATCTAAGCAAAACTGGTGAATAGATATTTTTTATATTTTTTATATTTCATCATTAGTGCAAAAAATATGCATAAATTAATCCATAAATTGTGTGCAAAGGCTAAGAAGTTTCCTGAGCACATTTTACGGAGGACTTAAATTACCGAGGAAGCAAGAAATTATTATCGGTTAAAGAGTTGTGTGATCTTAATTCCTTTTTAAAGTACACATTCTTTTGTCCTTTGTAGCATCTAGGCAGCTATGATCCAAGCCTATAATTCGTGAAAGTTTGTGTTTTTCGGTATAGCCCGGAACAGTTCATTGTACATCAAGACGAATGCATTCCTGTTATGAATTACTGAATGCTGGCTAAAAGTATGCCGATAATTGGCCTCTTTAATTACCTATGAGTATTTTAGCCCTGCCAGCCAGTCGCTAAGGTAATTGAGAACGATAATAGTCTTTTGGATATTTTAATTCATCTACCTCGCAAGCCGGCTCAATTATCGCACGAGGGCAGATGTTGGCGCACCTGCCATTAGTCTGTATGAGAATACTAAAGACAATCGAGGTGAGTGTTTAGATACATTTGATTGCGTGATTTCGACCTATTATTTGTTAGAGACCCTTTTTTTACCGGGAAAAATGATTTTCTCCACTGATCCTTTTGCTAAAGTATCTCTATTATTTGATGTTTATGTTAGACGTAGAAATATAGTGTGGCTCTAAGATGCTATTCTCCTATTCACTCTTCAATGCCTTGGTGCCCATATTAAACTAAGATTAGCACATAGCCAGCGGTGTAGCGAGGGGGATGTCCGGGGTTCGGAACCCTCCCCCCGAAATATAAAAAAAACAATTGTTTTCCTTTATAACAGAAAACAAAATATTGAAATATCATAAATTTAGGAAATAATTATTTGACAAGTGAAGTTTATTCGATTATGAAAAGTGTTAAAATTAGTTTAAAACCCTCTACTTAGTACCCTGTTCTTCAAAATTTCCTCCCCCTGGTTATCCGAACGATCCATGGATACGTCACTGCACATAACCTCGGAGCATATGAGGGCCAACCTAAACTAATCAGTGTAATAACTGTGTAGAGTTCTCCGTTCGCACGTGGCAGTATTATACGACAAAATGAAATGCAAAAAAAAAACTTTATAGTTACACGTAAATTTAACACTGTACGACCTAGTGGTCGACGTGGAACGTCATCATCAGGTACGTTTGCATCGAAGACACAGCAAAATAGAAACACAAAAATTCATTTGACGTTTTTTTATTGATCCAAAAGTAAAATTTAGCCACTTGTGTTACAAACGTTTTAGGGCGGGGTCTTAATTTGCAGCATAGTTCAGAAACAATATTTCATGTAAATTCTTATTTCGACTTCTTCCACCATTTTTGTCACCCCTTGCCATACCCCATTCAAGACTGGCTTCATGCCAAACCCCTTTATACTTTCCCCCACTCTTGGCATGCCTTCCTTGCTGCACCCTCCATGAGATTCTCTTATTCTTCTGAAATATCGCATTTCTACGAAGATGAACGTGTTTTGAAAAAGGAATTTTGGGATAACCCGCGTCCGAAAACTATGGATTGTAACTTTGAACAAGCAAACGAAGGAGAGGGCATAAAATTTTAAGGGCAAGAGATTTTAACTGTGATTATTTGGAATATTTAGCTTCAATGAGTGACTTTATCTCAGGTTTTCACTATGGTATACAACTTCAGGCGTCACTTTATGGAATCATTTCATGCTAAGACAAAATATATAGATGGTGATTTTCCATGTCAAATGTTATTTTCCCGACCGGTCTCAACACTTCTGTGTCATTTCAAGAGGCTAACCTGTTAAGAATAGCTAAGAGGATGCTGAAAGAGGCAGAGCAAGTTGAAGCTTATGCTGAAAAGTATCAAGTATATTTTTTCTTAGAGTTTTTTCAGGCCCTGCACCGTGGTTCTGTGCTAAAATATATGGTAGGTATCTTTGGCATTGTATGGAGGCGTTCATGAACAGGAAGGAGCTTCTGAGAGGATCGCTATGTAGGAGTTTGAAGAAAGGGATAGTGAAGTCTGATCTGGAGTATAGCGCTCTACGGTGCGGAAACGTGGACACTGAGGAAAAAAGACGAGAGAGGATTGGAGGCATTCGAGATGTGGGTATGGAGAAGAATGGAGAGGGTGAAATGGACGGAGAGGAAAAGGAACGACGAAGTGCTGGACATGGTGGGTGAGGAGAGGCAGCTTTTAGATGAGATACGGAGGAGACAGAAGATATGGATGGAGTTAGTGCTTAGCGGTGAGGGGATGTTGAAAATGGTGTTAGAGGGTAGAATTTTAGGGAAACGAGGGAGGGGAAGGAAAAGAATAGGACTTTTAGATAAATTGAAAGAGAGTAGGCCTTACAGTGAATTGGAGAAGGCGGTGCTGGAAGGAAAGGGAGGCTACCAGATCGCTTCTTGAATACTCCATTGAAACCTACCTTAATCGGTAGAATACTATAATAATGGCATTGTATGTCCGTCAGTACTCTGCCCACTACAGCTAACAAAAGTCCGTCGGTCGCAGTACTCATCAGTTTGGACCACTGAAGATTTATAGAATTCGTGTCGATGTGATACTCAACTTTATGGAATATGCATCTCATAGTAAAGATTAATTTCAAGGGAACACAATGAGAACGAATTCACAAGTAGAACTTCTGATGATATTAATTAATAATATACAATCAATTCTTGTAAAGTAGACTAATCAATTATATTTGAACGATGTATAATTGTTGTATGAAAGCGAAATTTCCCGATATTACTTTTCTAATGTTTGGGTGGCGTCTGGAGGAGTTTACCTCAGAAATCACCCACAGCTATCTAGAGGAAATGCTTTTTTCCCTCGTGAGGCAGGAAGAATGTCTTTGAGAAGAATTGTGAGCCACTTTAGATACGTGCGCGATTAGTTCGCCCGTCCGGGGGAGGGGGAGAAAAAGTTCCAGGCCAGGGACATTAAAAGGATTGGCAGTTTCCTGGCGGGTCGGAAGATATCACATTACCGACAACAATGGGATAGTCCCATAGGCCTGAAACCGAGTCTTTTTATCGTCCGGCTCGAGACATTTAGGAGGAGGTTCCCTTACTGCCGGGTGTAGTATCATCCATCCGATGAAAATGCTGAGAAAGATATCTTCCTCTCTTCCTTCCGCCCTTACATTCCGGAGCACTTCCGTGTTTCGGGCATAGCGCCTTCTTTTGTTCTCTGCCGTAGGATTTGAGACGTTCGTGTGTGTTCAACGAAATATTCTGGGAAGATGTTGATATTCATTCATTTAAAATAAATTAGATATTAGTTGCTCGAGTTTTATTGTTTAGCGCTGACCCGGCAACCAATGTATCTAATATTGGGATCGTTCATTCAGGCTTGGAATCGCAGTTCATTAGAATAATTAGGTAGATGGAAGGGAATGATTTACATCGGCTAAATTATCTTCATTCAGTCATTCTCTCTTACGGTTAAAGTTAAGAAACGCAAATGTTGCCGTCCACTTTTTGTGAGTTGGTGACATCGTTAGATCTTTATTTGTGAGTTGGTGACGTCATTTTTGTGCCATTAATTCCTTCCCAGAGAACAGCTTATTTAGGGGAAGAATCTCTCACTAGGGTGTATCATGCGAGAGGCCGACTTTTCGGCTACCCCTGCCGAGGATAGTACTAGATGCAGGCGGCGGATTGAAAAGCAGAAAATTAGGGGTCTTCTCATGTTTCATCTCCTATGTATTTTACCTCTTATAATTGGATTTTACCCACGTACATTACAAAGTTTACTAAGCAATGCAACCTTTTTCACTTGACATTTCTTGATTCTTATGATAAATAGGTGTAACATTTTAGCTCCTGTAACGCGGTTATAACCATTACTTCCAACAATGTTAATTTCTTCTTGAACCAGGTTGCATTATTATTTAAAACACATTTTTTTCATTTTAAACAAATATTCAGTTCATTGGTTTACTTTAAATCAGGGACAATTGTTTTACAATTTGAAAGATCAAGCAGGAACTATGGCCTAATAATTTTAACTTTGGAGTTATCCAGAGTTGGATAATGAAGGAGAACAGTATAAAAAAAGAGCCTTAGGGTGATTTAAAGGCGGTTAACTATTTAATTTCGGAACGCTTAATTTTGTCTTGCAGCCCAGAAGGCTTAAACTGTTACTTTTCTTAAGTAGGTGTATATAAAAGCATACCTCACAAAAATGTGCTTGCAGATGAAGTCAGTTTAACAAAAAAATGAGGGACTTGGTATCGGGGAAGAAACGTGTAAGGTAGAGATTAATGACGAAAAGGAAAGCTCAGAGAGATATATTGATGCCATAGGGATATTGATAGAGAGGAGTTACGGATGAATAGAAAGCATTGGGTCAGCAAAAGTCTGGACAAGGGTGATGGTGGGTGGTGGCCACAGAGGGCTCTGCCTCTGGTTGGAGGAGAAGCTGGATAGGATTGTGAAGAATGCTGAGCACGTGGCTCGTATATACGTTAAACTACACACTATTGATTGAGAGGACGGATCATCCCAGCTACACCAGTCATGCATTGTCTCTTTGCTCGACGTATTACTTGTTTAAAAAATAAGCTGTCAACTTGAAATTTTCAGGATGTACAGAGTAAATCCTTTTTTTTAATTCACACGTAATTTTAGACTTCGTGTAATCAAATGAAGATTAATGTAGTGTGCGATTTTTTGTCCCACATATCTTATACAAGTAAAAATATTTGTAAAGTAAGATAGTAGAAAATTAGCCTTTTTTGAACGTATTTTATAGAACATCGGCCAAAAAGACAAAGAGACAATGTGCCCCCAGTAGACGGTATGTTAAATAATAAAATTTTACATTGGAGGAAATAATGAGATGACTTTAAAAATAGTGTCAGGGTGAAATTTTCAATGATGAAAATCAGAAAATTATGTGACACTAAACCGTAAATGATTTAATTAAAATCTATATTTCGACAGATTAACCTGAATATGACATAATTTTTGAATTCCCGGTCATCAATAATTATTTTAATGTGAAATTTTAATAATTTTAATATAGCCGTTTTGATAAAATATTTTATTCTGAAAAATTGTCAGAAAATTCATTTCTCTCTCTTGTTATATCGGAAGGTTTTCTCTAAATATAGCCATGGACCATTATACAAAACTGCAATTGGATTTAAATGATTACATTAAGCATTGACATTTATAAGCATCCATTAAAATTCACCATCTTCATTTAAAATTCACAAAATGTGTTTCATATTTACGTAAAATTTTGAAGAAGAAGCAACTACTCGAATTTTGCGATATATGTTTGGAGTAAAAGGAAACATTGTTTTTTTAATGAATTTTTTCACTGCATCTTTTGCATGAAAGAGCTAGTGAAACTATGTAGCTGCATGAAAATGATTCATTAGCTCTTTTCAGGGTTAAATCTCTGGACGAGGTTCTATTGTAACCGAATTTGCTGGATAGGTATTGTATCGGTCGAACAAAAGTATAAAAATATAGTAGCGAGAATATGTTTTGCTCCTTCTTGAGTATGGAGAATGAATGCGTTAATTATTATTCGGTGCAAGTCCAGCTTCAGTACAAAATATGCCTGGGGAAAAACGGCGGTTGTTCCTCGATGATCTCGTGCGGAGGAGTACCTTCCCCGGCCGGATATTCAAAGAAAATGTGTAGAACTTTATGCATCATCCATCCATTATCAGTTGAAGTTGTTACGTTTGGTTTAACATATTAACCTAATTCTACTCTATACTCATATAACAGTCAATTATTTATAATATGATGATTTAGACGGACTCTTACATTTATATGTAGGTAATTGTTTTTCAGGATGCGTTATACGACCGTTGCGAGGAATATGGGATGAGGATTAATCACAAGAAAACTAAGGTTATGCGGTTTTGTAAAGCATCACGAGCGAGGAATGTGAGACTCAAGATAAAAGTGGGTGGTGAAAAACTTGAGCAGGTTGAGCAGTTCAACTATTTAGGCACTACGTTAAAGGAAAACGGATATAGTAGTAAGGACATTAGGAAGAGAATTGCATTGGCAAAGGAGGCGTTCATGAACAGGAAGGACCTTCTGAGAGGATCGTTGTATAAGAGTTTAAAGAAAAGGTTAGTGAAGAGTTTGATCTGGAGTGTAGCGCTCTACGGTGCGGAAACGTGGACATTGAGGAAAGAAGACGAGAGAAGATTGGAGGCATTCGAGATGTGGGTATGGAGAAGAATGGAGAAGGTGAAATGGACGGAGAGGAAAAGGAACGACGAAGTGCTGGACATGGTTGGCGAGGAGAGGTAGCTTTTAGATGAGGTACGAAGGAGACAGAAGGTATGGATGGAGCGAGTACTTAGCGGGGAGGGGATGTTGAAAATGGTATTAGAGGATAGAATGTTAGGGAAACGAGGAGAAGGATAAGAATAGGATTTTTAGATAGATTGAAAGGGAGTAGGCCTTACAGTGAATTGAAGAAGGTAGCGCTGGAAGGAAAGGGAGGCTCCCAGATCACTTCTTTAGTACTCCATGGAAACCTACCTTAATCGGTAGAATACTGTAATAATAATAATAATAATAATAATTGTTTTTCACAACGACTTTCGAATTAATAGAATAATTTGACTTAAATACGGCATCAAAATAATCTACCCACGGTAGTAAAAGAAATATTTTTTTTATACTGAAGAGAGTATGTAAAGAGACTAATGTATTACTGATGCTTAGAAAGGCTCGACCAGTGTAATCCACAATTTTAATCACGTAGGTATGTTTTAATCTGAAAGGCCCATTTGAAACAAGTATATAATTTCAAGATTAAATTTTTAAATCGTACTCCGACCTCCTTTCATGTTATACGGTAAAATTTGGCGTGTAGATTTTAATGCTGGATATCGTTTTATTTTGTAGTTTTTCCGAAAGTTAGAGTTTATAGTATCATCTTTTGATATCACTACCGTGTATTTGCTTGGCTTCTGTTTAATTTGCGAAAAACTTACCTAGAGAACTATGAGTGATTTGGTTATGTTTTTATCATGACTTTTATGTCTGTCATTCACCATTTTTGTAAAAAATTCTTTTAGTATATATAATGTTAAACTCCGACTTTTCCACAAACATGTAATAATCGTCATATAGGAATTAGAGTAACTTCGTAGATCTAAAGCAATATTCTATAGTAAAGCATTAAAAAAATTTAATTTTAACTACCTGAAAGTAAAGACTTCGTAAAGACTTCGAAAAGAACAATTTTCGTAATTTAAAATATAAGAGTCAAAAACGTACGGTAGGCAGCCCAACATATATGAACAAATTTCAATAAATAGAGTTCGAAGAGAGTTACTTGTTCTTGAAAATAACATTGGAATTAATGGAAGAATTTGGGTTAGTTAAATCATCGGAAAAAACTACCCATGGCTAGTAAAGGTGATATCTTTTATAATGAAGGGAGTATATATATTAACACTAATGGGTTACTGATGCCGAGCTACGGTAACTCACTGAAACGAACTAAGGAAACGGTAGACATTAGGAAGAAAGAAAAAAAACCGGGCGCAAAAGAAGAGAAGTGAATTGGCGCGATTCTGCGAGCGAAAGCTTTCTGATGGGGCCACCAGGTGGCACCCCTGATGTTGTGTGGAGGGGGGGAAGGAGGGGAAGAATAGGATGTGATGGAGGGGTGGTTGGGTGCCCTTCCATTCATCCAGTATCTCTTTGGGTCACACCCTTCCGATACATGTGACCTCCAGGTCACTTCGCGAGGAGATTTGCGCGGCCAGAATTATAAAACGCGGAGAAAAGTTTGTCTCGCCTTTTAAGGAAGTTTTGCTTCGGGAGTCAATTTAAAACTTAAATTCGTCCGTTTTTTTTATCGCTGCGTCTGAAAATGTCGTTTTGGCGGGTAGACGATTTTTTAAACTTTTTTACGATCTACTAAACCCGACTTGCATGACCACTTTTTCTGCGCAGTTTTCACTCGCTTTGTCTTAACTCGCTTCGACTGTTTTTCTGTTACGCCAATGGAATATTATTATTGGTTTTTTAACCCACTTCGCATTGTCAAATCGACTTTAAATTTTGCGTACTCGATTACATCTGATAACAAAACTATATTCAATAAGCAGACATTTGAACTTTTTTCCATGGTGCTGTACGTAATTAACTAAATTTCCATATGGAAAAAATACTTTTAAATCCTCTCAATAGGCAGAGTTAGTTATGACAATTTCGTGGAAATTTATTTGACAGCTGTGGTCTAACCAATTTTATGATTAATCACTAAAATGATGAAAACAATAATGAAATAGTAAAAGATTTTAAAATTCAAGCTTTCTTCAAAAACAGTATAGAATGAACGAAAACGTTCAAAATAAGCTTTTCATTACTCGGACGATAACCGTTGGTACTAATTAGGTTTAAATAATATTACAGCGTGCCTATCTCTGCTCAAGAACTCTTCTACATTCATTTCTATTTAACCTAATCTGTACCTACGCATTTTTTCCCGAGTCATGAATAGCTTATTAATTACAATTTAGTGCACCTGATGGCGTTATTGGATAAATCGTATTATTTAAATTTTTTTGTTAAAGTTTAAAGTTTTGATTTTATTTTTTTACTGTACATTGCATTAAAATGCGTCCGAATACAATACTTTGCTACTTCAATGAGCTAGGTTTTATTTCGGGTCGTGCATTTGACGGTGGTTCAACATTGACTGCGTGATTCAAGGTTTAAAAATCGATAATATTTCCTTTTTATTTAAACTTATCACATAGCGGTTAGAAATCGAATTATGAATAACTAGTATATTACTACTTTTCCTCTTCTATTCTTGACCTTGTTCAATCAACTTTTTATGGTGTTTCATGGAGTTTAGGTCTAATGAAACCAAGTTATAGCCAACGTTTCGATTTATGTAAAATCATCCTCAAGGCTATGAAAGTGAAAACATGAACAATGTAAAATACAATGATGACAACGATATACAATATTTTTACATAAAAATGTTACGATCGAGTTTTTTATACAGTAATATAATTTAAAGTATACACATATATATGTATATAAGAACAGAATAGAATACACAAAAAATTTTGACATACCTCTTAACTTTGTACATATTTATTGATGTTGTGTTACTAAGGTATTGCCACACCTAGTTACCATTAATTTTGATTGATTAAATAAAAATAAATTTACTGAGGTTATCAATGTCTGTTTTTTTATTACAACTGTTTTTTGTTTTAGATATGTAAACCATTTCTTTGAAAAGTCTTTTTTTCAATATAATCTCATTATCTAAAATTTCGGCGTTGTCAAAATCAAAAACATGGTTTATATATACATGGTTTATATTGTATATCGCTGTCATCTTTGTATTTTATATTGTTCATGTTTTCACTTTCATAGCCCTGAGGATGATTTTACTTAAATCGAAACGTTGGCTATAACTTGGTTTCATTAGACCTAAACTCCAAGAAACATCATAAAAAATTATGAATAACTATACTGCCTCATGAAAGATTGTCTTGCTATTCTTGTCGAACTTGCGGATTTTTTTTTGCTGTCTTTTTTGAAAATTGTTTATATATCCGTTCTTGAGATTCAAATTTTACGATGCTTCGTGCTCGCAGAGTAATTCTAGATGCTAGATTTGATTTAATGCGATCTGATTGAAAGTTATTGCACCCCGGAAGAAACGGAATCCGTTTAGAAATCCAGAAGTTATCTTAGTGTGTTTATAATTGGCGGTTACTCGTAATGTAAGCAGCGGATCAGAAAGAAAATATTTTCGTCTTTCTTCGCCCATTTATTTCCGAGTAGCCATTAAATTATTTTAACGATCATTCAATTCTCAAAGGAAGGATTTTGTACTATTTTTGTGTTAGATACAAGTACACTGCTTAAGCCTTATGTATACACCACTATACATTTGAACGGTTCAGCAGAAAATTAGCTAACCATATGCGAGCTATGTTTGAAAATATATTTGCATACTTCTGCAAGTTAGTATGCTAAACCACCTAAATAGAATTAAATGCACTGACTGGGGTAAATATTTGCCTATTTTTGGCCTCAAAGTTTCACTGACAAGCCTCGTTTTTTAATGAACCTCTATTTGGGACTATTATTTCCCAATATTGTCTGAATTCAAAATTAGGTAACCATATCCGAGCCATGTTTGAAAATATATTTGCATACTTCTGCAAGTTAGTATGCTAAACCACCTAAATAGAATTAAATGCACTGGCTGGGGTAGATATTTGCCTACTTTTGGCCTCAAAGTTTCACTGACAAGCCTCGTTTTTTAATGAACCTCTATTTGGGACTATTATTTCCCAATACTGTCTGAATTCAAAATTAGGTAACCATATCCGAGCCATGTTTGAAAATATATTTGCGTACTTCTGCAAGTTAGTATGCTAAACCACCTAAATAGAATTAAAGGCACTGGCTGGGGTAGATATTTGCCTACTTTTGGTCTCAAAGTTACACTGGCAAGGCTCGTGTTTTAATGTACCTCATTTTGGGACTATTATTTCCCAATACTGTCTGAATTCACCTGTCCATTTTATTGACTGTTATCCAATTTTGTACAACAGTCGAAATTCATTAAAGGAAATAGATTTTTACTACATTTTCACCCTATATTTCTTATGAAGCAAACTTTAATTCAATGATTCCACTGTCAAAGTTTATCATTTTAATGCCAATTAGAGCAAATTGCATTCGATTTTTACGCAAATTCATGCCTAAAAAGTGTTTCAAATTAATTCCACGCAAACTTAAACTGCATTTCTGATCCATTCTTATGCAAATCTGGAAATCGAACGCAAGCCCTCCGGGTGGGAGACGAGAAAAACTTCGTGCTAATGCTGAAGTCTGATCCCAGGAAGCCGTTTTGGTATTTCTGCCTTTGTACAATTTTTTGAAAATTCATTTTTTTTTTCCTCTTCCAATCTCCATGCTTCCACTCCAGACTGCCGCTGTCACAAATGTACACTTGTATTCCAACAATGCCTTCCTCCTCTCCCTCCCTTTCTCTCTGATTGTGATTTTTTGGACGCTTGCCAAGAGATGTACATCGGAAAAAAAACTCGATCGCTTTGCGGAATTCTTTTTTTTTTCGCATCTGTGTTTTCTCCCCTTATCAATCACTTTGGAGACTCGTTTAATCCTCGGCTTTGTCGGACATGCGAAAAAAACTCGTGTGAAAAAGTGTTCCGACTACCTATTTGCTCTTTTGTCACCTCTCCCGTGGAAGTGAGGTCAGTCTCTATAAAGTGGGAATGGATGCAGTTTTCATTTTTCTCCAGAATGCGTCTCGTATACAACCTGGCAACAATTCCCATTTCGTTTATCCAGCCCAAATAATAATATATCCTCAAATGTATATGCCGTCCCCGAAAAACGCTTTCACGTTTGGCTTTTCGACTACTCCCTGCCAGTTTGAATGACAGTTTTTTTTATCTTGATTAGTTGCGGTGGAATGCAATTTGCTTTCAGGGCTTTGCGGTGAACAATTGTTTCGTTTTCCAATTTTCCATTTTACTGTCCATTGTGATAGAGTTTTTATAATAAAGAGACCCGTATATTTACGTTTTAAGGTTCACTGCCTACTTCCTAACGAAAAATCAACCTTTCTTCGGTGAGTTGATGACTTCACCTATTAATGCCGAGTAGGTTACCGCTTTTCAGCCACTCCTTGTCCTTGTTCATGGGCTTCGGTTGATCCGCTGTTGCTTTAACCATTACGAAGGGTTCCTTACCGGAAAAAAGTTTATTACTACTTGAGTAAATGAGAGTAAATGAACCATATGACGTCTCCAGCTCGTGAACCGTTTGTGGCAGTTTTTTCACTCGTTTTTCATTTCCAACTTACGGGAGAAAGCTGAATAAGGATTTTAATATTCGCATTAGCTTATCTTTTCCTTCCATCCACCGAATCATTTAAATGAAGGAGCTATTCACTGCGAGGATTCGACGCTCTAAATCCTGCCTCAAATAAGTTGATGATGTCACTAGCTCTTTCTGAGTGGGTCACCGCTTCTCAGTCAATTCCCATCCTTACCTTCGGGCCTTGCAG
The DNA here is from genome assembly GCF_921293095.1 of Ischnura elegans. Classification (NCBI taxonomy): domain Eukaryota; kingdom Metazoa; phylum Arthropoda; class Insecta; order Odonata; family Coenagrionidae; genus Ischnura; species Ischnura elegans. The sequence continues at coordinate 11,432,250 of NC_060257.1, forward strand.
AGTTCGTTCTTGTTCACACGTTTTGATAGGGTCCTCCCCACAATGTAAGGTTCTTTTTATTCAAGCAAATGAATCAAAAACCTGAAGACGTCACCGATTCCTGAAAAGTGTGCGGGAACTTGTTTGGTTTTTTTTTTTTTGAACTTATGGGAGAAAAGCAGCGTGAGAAATGTTTTAGTAACTCTAAGTTGACCATTGAATGATGTAAATAAACGAGCTATACACGACGATCGTCGACCTCAACCTTTCCTCAGATAAGTTGATGATGTCATTAGTTCATTCCGTACCCTTCGTTCCTTCACCGCTTCGTAGCCACTTCCCGGCCTTATCCTCGCGTCCATGGTCCTCTGTCCACGGTTCTCGCTGTTTACACCATTTCTTGAGGTTCCTTCCAACATTTAAACGTTTTCCCTGAATTATTAAATGAATCACAAAATGTAATGACATCACCAACTCATGAAAAAGGCGGCAACTGGTGTGTTTAATAATTTTTAACTCATAAGAGAATGGCTGGATGAAGATTTTTTGTACTAACTTATCTTTCCCTTCTATCTACTGGTTATGCTTTTAATGAATCGAGATTTCAGTTCGGAGCGAACGGCCCCATTATGTAATCAACTACACTAGGAAATAGCAATTACTTGCGGCTGAATGCAGTTTCATCCCGGTGGTTTGTGGTGAACAATCTATGGTTAATGTATTTAACCAAGTAAAATGAGAAATTTCTCCTTTCCATTTTGTTTATTTTTTCATATAGATTTGTACATACCAATTTCCGACCTGCTAACGGCTTTAAAATTTGATTTTATCTATATTTCAATGGGGATGCCGTTACCATGAATGTGAGGTCAGACCACAGGTGAAGTGATACAATATTCAATATCGTCTTTATGTTTGTAAACTGACCCGTATACCTCATATATGTGTCATAAAATTTTCATTTTCCTTCGTTAACCTTAATATGGGATTCTTAAATTTATATTCAGTATTCCGCCCTCGGAGACCATTATATTGTTATCTCTTTGACAGCTCGTTGCCTGTTTGAATATTTTTAACATTTTTTTGAAACGAATAAATGTGACTGATTACAATCTTTATTCAGTGCTTTTCGGTGAGCAATCGACCATGGATTTTTTTAGCAGAATTTAAAAAGATATTCTTTCGTAGTATTCCACGCGCATTGGGTTTTGCAATTAGATTTTATCCCATTTTTACGACGTGTTATTTAAGTCGCCTTTTGTTTATTTTTGAGTGTGCTGTTTTATGGAAATATCTTGTTACTCAAAATTCGGCCACATCCTGATTAGCTAGAGCGCTGAAATTTTCAGGATAGCTCAGAACTGGATGGCAATGCAACGTTCGTACACTTTTACCACGATCGGGAAAGTATCTAGAGTGATATTCAGAAATAAAAATTAAACATAGAGATTAGTTTCAAAAATTACCACAAAAATCCAATGGAGGCGTTGCATTCATCACAGGATTAATGAAGTCCCTTCAGAGCACTGCCACGTCATCGTGTGGCCCTGATGCTTCTATGTGCGACTTCTGATTATATTTGCTTCATCTTAATAGACAAGGATGATATCTATGAACCGGCAATTATAAATTTTATAATCTTACATGCCACCACATTTTTCGTGTTTCATGCCCAAAATCTTCTTTTAATACTTATTGTAACTTGCTATTCAAGGATTATTGGAAATTTCAATAATTTTTTTTCCTTCTTTTCAATGAAAAGGTGATTTTTTATTTGAAAAATAGTATTTATATGTTATGTATTTCTGTACACTCCTTTTCGCAAAAAAGTGGTTAGGTCATAAGTGAAGTGGACGCAGTGTTCGATATAGCCTTCATTTTTTACAAATGGCACGTACGTTTGTTAGCAATTTCGGAAAAATTCTAACTTGAGAACGAAAATGTGGAGTCATTTTAATTTAAAAAATTGAAATTCTTTGAATTGTTGCAGTTAGTGTTATTTTTATCTCAAGTTTTTTTCCGATTACTTGTGATTGAATGTAATCTGTTTCAAAATTTTACCGTCGATCGATATTGATATGCTTGGACGAAAGTGAAATAAAAAAAAACTAGTCGTTTGCCTTTGTGCTGAAAGTTATTGATAAATTTAAGGCAGTTTTTCGGTGTTGGGGTGATTTTTCGGTATCACACCTCTTAAATTGCCGTTTATATTTAACCATCCCCGTACAAATACCCATTATGTTTTGGACTTTAATGCTTATTTAAAGCCTTATTACTTATTTAAAATCTATCTCCTCTGCAAAAAGAGGTCTTTTTCTCCATTTTATTCCATTTATTTTCCCTAACGCTTGTGGTTGAATACAGTCTGCATGAAATATTCGTGCGAATATCAATAAACCTTTCATTTATAAAGAAAAATTGAAAGCGAGGTTTATTTGTCTCTCTCTTATGTGTTGTGGGCTTGGGATTGAGTGGTATTCCGATATTATTATAATTAAATGTTTATTGCTTACAATTTTGAGCACGCTGCTGTAGGTTAAAAATTTAATCTAAACGCATTTAACGAAAATAACAGTCAGGTTTGTTAATTCCTTTTTTTCGCACGTTTCTATTATGGCAGATGTATGTTTTTTTATTCCAATCTGAGGATTTCATAAAAGCAGACCATCATTTTTTTAACACGGTGATTCCAATACTTTCCAAAAGAATATAGCGGTAGAGATATATGATGATATGTATACTTTAATGAATAAAGTAGTACCTACGGATGGGATGTACTTTCAGCTTTTAATTATAAAATTAGGAATAGCCATTTCTTATAAACAATTGCGCGAGGTGTACGTAATAGCTTATCTTTTTTATTAATATTTAAAATGATATAAAACTAAAAGCGTAAAATATTTCGAGTGTATTTTCTGAATTTATGCTGCAGTCACCTTTAATAACGAGAAATCAAGCTTACAAGTGATTTTCGTATTTTGGTATTGTTCAAATATATTAATATTTTATTTATCAATATTTTTCAATTTGCCTTTTGAACGAATGAAACTCACTAAAATTATTGCTTTTGTCACCCGCATTGAATGTTTTGAGTAAAATTACGTAGACCACGCTTCCTCCGCATGAAATTCAAAGCAGAAATTTTATAGTTAATATCAGTTATGTTATGATTTGATTTCGGTATATCTACGTAATCTTTTTTGTGAAGTTCTGGACATAGCGGATGAAGAGAGGCAGCTTCTGGATGAGATACGGAGGAGACAGAAGGTATGGATGCAGCCAGTACTTAGCAGGGAGGTTTCGTTGAAAACAGTGTTAGAGGGTAGAGTGTTAGGTAAACGAGGGAGAGGAGGAGAAGAATTGGATTTTTTGATAGAATGAAAGGGAGTAAGTGCTATTGTGAATCGAAGGGTAAATGAAATAGCTCCTTACCACCATAACCTCATGGTTAAATATTATAATAAATGTGACAATGTATAATTATTTTATTTTATTTAGGTATTCTATCGATAAAGGTTGGTTTAGTCTCCAGTCAATGAAAGGAAGCGAGTCTGCTATAATACTTCTGAAATGATACATGCAAAACAACCTTAATTGGTAGAATACGTAATAGTAATAATGATTATATCAATAATAATAATAACTACAATAATAGACCAGATATTATGTTGATTAGCAAAATAGAACAGAACTTTATACATAGTTGATATGTGGGGTGCTATGGTGGGGAGGTGATGTTCCATTTCGTAATCCTAACGCTTCAGCACAAGTACTGCAAGTCCTTTCACAATATTTCACGAATTCTCTCCGTGTCCACTCGTCAGAAATTCATTCCGTCCGACACGGCGTATCTTTGGAGGGCCTTGCATTCGTGACCCCTGCGTGGAAAAGGTTATCGCCGAGGGAAAAAGGGAATTATGAGCCCGCGTGTATACATGAGCACGGGACGTGCACGCGCAGTTACGAGGGTACGTACTGTAGTCATGCATTCAACACAACGCGGGTGCCGGAAGTGTGCCTTGAAGGACCTCTTCAGCAAGTATGAGTCACAGCGCTGCAGTCGCTGGAGTGGGAGCTCCGGGCGACTCTCTTGAAGCACTAGTTCCCGTCCCTAACACAAGGAGGCAGCCCAAATCCATGCTGATGGCAATTAAAACTAAATGACCGGTCGCTTTCTTTTTTTTTTAAATTTATAAACCGTCGCAAAGAGAGAGTCGTATTTTATATTTTTTTTGTGTTTTCGGAAACGGTGAGAATCTCGCGGTGTTTATGACGGCTTTAAATTTTTAATCTCGCGTTTTCAGGTTTAAGTCTCATCCGGACTGGCCTAAAAATTACTTATTTTATTATCTCTCTCGTAACCTGAGATTTTTCCATAATTTACTCCGTGCGGTAACAAAAAAGCCTTTAGTTCCCTTCCTGATTAAATTTTGTGTCATTCATAACTAATGCCCGCTAGTTCTTTGTTTGAGTGAAATCATTGCGTTGTTCCATGGCTCCAGAGTTGAATGTCAAAGTTCATCATTTCATGTTACCTTGGAACTTCCTTTTGCGCTACTATTCAATTACACCTAAGTGCTTTCCATTTGGTGAAATCAAATTTTGAGCTCAAGAGGCTTAGCATCATACCGGACATGCGATAGCCATCCAACACATTATAATACCTAGTGCCATGGGAAAATGTGTAGTACTCATAAAAGGTGAATTTTTTAAAATTGGGATGAGAGATATTTCAGTGTACATGAAGAGACTCTTTCCGGGCGTATACGTATCACTGAATGTTTCTCGCGCTTTCCCTCGGGTTAAAAACTCCATCGTCACCGACGCGTCGGTGTGAAGTAAATTAAGTTGGCAATTTTCAGAAAAAATCGAGGGTGGTCGTTTTTCGCTAAATTGGTTCAACTTTGACCTAACGTATATTGTTAAAGTGAAAACACTGGTAAGAAATAATCTGGAAATTTGTGCACAATTTATTTGAGAATATTTATTTATTTATTTAGAAATTGGTCACAGCCACAAAATAGTAATAATCATGATAAAAAATGCTGAAAAATATTAACTAAATACTATCATAGTCACGAAACATATTCTTAACATCTTTTACAAAGCAGTATTTCTTTTGATTTCCTTCAATTCATTAGTCCTATTCAATTTGGATTCTTCCATATGGTAATTGTATTTGATTACATTTTTTCTCCATGAAAAAGATAAAACAAAACACTTATCAGCATTAAAAAATAAACCATTTTCATGAGACCAGGTGACCAGACTGTTTAAATCTGACTGTATCTAGAGACAATGTTGTAAGTTGTTCACCTTTCTATATATTTTAACATCATCTGCAAACATTAGACATCTTGAATGATGGATACATTGTGGCAAGTCATGAACAAATATCAAAAACAGAAGTGGACCCAGGTTCGAGCCTTGAGGCACACCAGATATAACAGAGTATTTGTCAGACACGACGTTTCGATACACTACGTATTGTTTTCTTTCATATAGAAATGAACTCAAGAGAGTTAACAAAGAGCCTGTAATGCCAATACTTTTCAGTTTGCTTAGCAACATGTTATGTTGTACAGTATCAAAGGCTTTTTTAAAGTCTAGATAGACTGCATCCACCTGAGAACCGCTGTCCATTGAATTCATAACATAATCAGTTAAGATAGCTAGGTTGGTCGTTACTGACCTATTAGCTATAAAGCGGTGTTGTGTATCACTTATCCGATTTTTTATGAGAAAGTTAATACGCTTACATAAAATACCCTCAAATATTAAAAAAAAAACAGACAATATACTTATAGGCCTATAATTCTTCATGCCGTTTCGTTCTCCCTTTTTAAAAATGGGACACACCTTGGCAGTTTTCCAATATGCATGCAAAGTTTCAACTTCCTAGCTCCAAAAAAATCGTTTTAGAGGTTTTGGCTAGCTTTTTTCGGTTCTAGCCCACTGTGCGACGTTTCGAAGAAGGCGCTGCTCATCGTCTTCAGGATAGTCTGATGCAAGGATGAGAATATCATTATTTGGCACGCCGCGGGCGCGGTTAAAACTGCACCGGTGAACCACATACACTCCAATTAGCCAATTAAGAATGTAAAAGTTTTTGAGCGCATTTTTTGTTTTGTGTGAGTAGTGTGTTGTTAGCAGAAAATTATATATGGATCAATGTTAAGAAAATTAATCAGAAAAACATTTTTCATATGGTATTGTATTTGGAGGAGGCGACCGGCTGCTGAGGTCATTCGCGCCATGAGTAAAGGGTAGGTAGGAAGGGTGGAAAGAAACCCGGTGTCGGCATTAGCCTGCTCTTAACGAAAGGCGCCAAGGGGACCACGGCTTAACGTCCCATAGGACGGACGGAGTGTTGCGCTTGAAATATACTCCACACAACACTCACTTACATACGAATGCCCGGACATCAAGCGTGATCTGACCGTCCCTCGACCTTCTTTTTCTATTAATTCGGTTTCTTCAATGTTGAAGTTAGGTGCGTGTCCACTCCACTGGTGTTCTGCAACCGCTGATTGGCGAAAATGATCTCGCTGCGAGACTCCGTTGAAGTTTCCATCTGAACTTGGAATAGTGGTGATTACCAGCAAAAATTAAGTGGTAGCTAGAATTCACAGTTAGGTAAATTGTCCACCATTACTCGGAAAGAGGTAGTTTAATTTAGTAAAATGAATTCCCATCTGTAATAGGTGTAGGAAATTTACCTACGTACCTTAAGAAAGGTGGACAACAATAAGCAAAAAAGGTCTGGGCACTAGAATACACGTAGACGAATGGAGTTTTTAAAAATGTTGGCTAAATTTAATTTAGTACCATGATGTCCATTCGTGATATATCTCGGAAACTTGGAATTTATGCATGATTGATGACGTTAAGGAGGAAAAAATCGGGAATTAGAATACGCACAGAAGAACAGTGATAAAAACTACTAGATAAGTTTAGATTGGTTTTGATTAGCTAGGTTAACTTAGTGTTATTAATTTAAATTTATAGAGTAGCTAGAAACTTGGACTTTGGGGAAGAACGGTGGCAATAAGCTGCAGGAGATAGGAACGTAGCATCAAGGAAACTGAGCGTGATTGTATTGGGAAAAACCAAGGGATAGACTCGTTTGCCATATTTTTTAAATTATCCATAGCGATTAGAGTTTGATAATTTATGAGACCCTCACAGCTATCCTCAATGATGGATAGGGTTGTCAAAAATGGCCCGGAAATCTTAGAATGGGGGATATTTTATTAGTATTTTGTATTAGTATTTTTGGAGTAGAAATTCGCTAGAATGAAAAATAGACAAAGGCTATTGCTGAATTATCCTCCTTACATATTTAGCTGGTTTTATCTTTGAATTAAAAACAAATAGTTAAACTACATTCCTTGTGTTCTACTCATATTGTGACTCCTGATATATTTTGAAGAAACAGCATGAAATAAAATAACAATTTTTGTTTCACAACACTCGCATGCAAAATCAGTTTTTGTTGGGGTGACGGGGTGAGTGGGGGGTGGATGGGTGAAGGGAGTATGACAACATTTTGCGCAATCCTGCTTGTATATACGTATTATGATAGGAATCATGTGTTTCTGTATGTATAGAAACACATGGTTACAGGCCACCATTTGGTACCTACTTATTTTCTGGGTCTTTTCAGAACCCACTTGTAAAAAATCATTTTTTGGCCATATTTTCCGTAAATGAGCTGTTCCTATTTTCGTTATAGCGAATTTCTACTCCAAAATGATTCCAAAATACTCCCCCCTCCGTTATTATATTTCCGGCCGTTTTTGACAACCCTGTGCATCATAGTGGATAGCTATGCCATGCCGCAGTGAGTTAGTGCTCTCATATAATGTCATCCAAGTATTATGACGATATAGCCCGGCCTGAAAGGTCTACTTTCCTATTCAACTTCATCTTCAGCGTCCTCCGCGTTCAGCGTTATTAAATTTTACACCTCACCTACGCGCGAACTTATATGCACAAACCTGTGACTACGTCGTAAATTTCAAATTGGGAGAGCAAATTGACATCGTTGGACACGGCTTTTGCTCTAATTTACGCCCGTGAGCGTAAATTCAGACTTGATCCTTATTTATAACGACGTAACTGAACTTAGCATGGCGTAATGGGGAACATGCACAATTTTTTTAAAGTCCTTTAATAAGAAGGTCCCTACTTCAAATGTACTCGCCGAAAATTTTGCGGATGAATAATGTTTTTTAGCCGAGTTATGAGTCTTTAAAAATCAATCTTCATCGGCCGCTTGAAAACACGACGTCATCGGAGCGTGACGTCACGGCACGGTATCCACTGATGACAGACTGAGGAAGTGGATAGAAAATCGGTCTATGCCGGGACTAAAACGCAAATTTGGCGAAAATAATTGCTGTTGTAGCGTCAAAATGCAGATTATGTATATATATTGGGTTGCTATATTTGCTTGCGGCCAATCGGAGCGCTTAGCTCGAAGTTACTTTGGCTTAAAAATGGTGCGTTATCTACCAAAAACTCATTCGTAATTTTGCTTCCAACTGGTATCAACTACCTAGGGTTAAAATATTGTGACAATTTTTCTCCACCCTGTATATTTTTCCAATACCATAATCATTTTTGTATCATTACTACCTTCATCAAGTCTACTCTTTCTGCAACTCCTACCTATGTAATCTCTCTGTGTCGTCGATAGCCAGTGGCGTAGCCAGGCATTTTATTCGGTGGGTCCAAAACCAGGGGGGTAAATATTTGAAAAACAAGGTACCCAGTAGATGGTTTTAAACTAATTTAAAACTTTTCATAATCGAAAAACTTCATTTTTCAAATAATTATTTTGTAAATTCTTGAGTTTTCAATAATTGGGTATTCTTTTATGTTGCAAAGTGAGTGAGATTTCATATTTCGGAGGGGTCCGGACCCCCCGACCCCCTATTTTCGCTACACCACTGTCGATAGCCTAATTTGTTTTTTTTCCTTCAACCCTTCCGTGAATGTGCCTAGAAAACTTAAGCAAGCGACTCTGTGGGCTATCTCTGGTACTCCATTTATAATTCATAAATTATATACTGTGTTTCAGTCTTTCCTGTAAGCATAACCATGGCTCTTTTTTTAATGATATAATATCTTGTTTTGCATAATTTATAAACACATTGTGGGCTACATTTAGGGTTTTACATTGATTTTGAGCGAAATGGCAGGAATCTTTCATATTTTTCAATTGTAACTGTACATTGACTAACATGCTGTGAAAAAACAAGTACAATAGGTGACATCATGTACAATATTGGCATTAATGAAGTTATACTGTATTAAAATTTATTTCTTCCCGCCAACAGCTGTGCGGGGTAACTCAGTAACCCCACCAATAAAAATTGAATTTTTCAAAAACAATTCATAAGTAAAAAATCATGTGTTCCCAAAATAACGACCAAGTGGTTGAGCTTAAATACAAAAAATATCAAATGGACAAAATATAAAATTTGGGGTAACTGAGTTATCTCACACAGTCATGAAAGGGTTAATATCCTGCTCCTTATGTTATCAAGCCTTCTGTCATTGTTTTATGTTGCCGCCATTTTCTCATAAAATAATGATTGCATTATTCACAATCTTTGCGGTCACCATCAACACATCATGAAAAAAAAGACGTTTAAACAGCTTAACTCACACGATAACTTTTCCCATGCTTCGATTTGTGGCCGCCAGGTGCCAGGCACTTTGTTTATATTCCCTAATTTATAATAGCTCAAATTTATCGTTGCATTATTCAGTAAAAAGAAAGATTATTTTGTCAATATAGAGACGTATAAACTATTCTTAATTCATCGAAAATCGATTTCACGAATAATGCGCAGTTTGCGCTGTGATTGAATGAATGTGTCGTTAATTAATTTGGTACCTAAAAAGTCATGTTACGTTAAATTTAGCTGTAGTGCATCTTACAACGTTGTTTATTACACGGTCATTCCCTGAGATAGGGGTATCTATACTGCCTGTTATCTTCAACTGCTTACGTGAATTAAGAGTTAAGCCGAGAATCGTCATATCATTCTCGATTTAAGAAATACTCCAACGTCCCAGGATACCCGTTGAAGACTTAAAAGGAGATATCCGAAACATAAGAAAAAATATTGCTTTCCTGTACGGGGTATGATTAATTATTGTTATCATTAAAGTATTCAACCGATTAAGGCATGTTTCGATGGAGTGCTTATGTAGGGTACTGGCTGCCTTTCCTACTTCCAGTGCTTCCCTCTCCAATTCGCAATAGGGCCTACTCCCTTTCATTCTACCTAAAAATCCCATTCTCTACCTTCCTCTCCCTCGTTTACCTCACATTCTACCCTGTAGTACATCCTCTCACCGCTAAGTACTCGCTCCATCCATACCTTTTTTTTGATCTGTTCTGTCTCCACCGTATCTTATATACTCTCCTCACCCACCATGTCTAGCACTTCGTAGTTCCTCTCCTCTCCGTCCACTTCACCTTCCCCATTCTTCGCCACCCCCACATCTCGATCGCCTATTGTTTCCTCTCTCCCTTCTCCCTAAAGGTTCGTTTACACATATGTTATATAAACAAGTTACATATAACATGTTTTACGAAAAGGTTTTTTGATAAAAGTTATTTAAAGAATGCGAGATATTGTTGCAAATGAACAAATGTATCAGTTTGTGCGCCGTTAACGTCAGGAATATCTACCGTTTTTTTCATAATTATTTAAAAACCAATTTTAGGAAACAATAGCAATATTTAGGAAATAAGATATGCCGTCGCATGTTCTCTGATAAATTTTGTGCATTTTGGTACCTCATTTGTAGAGTTTGGTTGCGTATAAGTTGAGAAAAAGGTATCTATACAGTAGAAATAATATAGAAGATAAGTGATAAAAAGGAGCAGTAAAACCTCCCTAGATTTACGCTATCCGAGATGCAATTATAAATCCCTTATACAACGCCTCTCATGTGCTTTTATACGCATGCGGGAATTTGTGCCCCGTTTTTGGACTCAAGGATTAGCCCTAGGGATGTGCAGAAGCTTTATTGTTGAATTAGTTATCTTACATCCCGACCTCTTCATTGGTACAGGGAAATTCTAACAAGGAAAGTCCCCCACGTGTCACCACGAGATCTTGTTCAAAAGGGTCTAGCAGGTTAAGATGGTGAAAAGTGCCCCCCGGATATTTTGAAAAATAAAAAAATACACACTTGAAGTACATCATAAAGCATGTTTCCCCAATGTTTCAGGCCTTAAGAATGCTCTACCTTGGTTTGACAAGGATCTAACCGACATTTTTGCAAAATTTGGTGTTTTCACTCTAGATAACTAAGTTTATGTTTCTCTATGTGTTCACCGGTTTTTATTCCTCTATGTAAAATAATAACAGATTTAGAACAGTGACAAAGTTCCAACTGCAAGGAGAAAAAACTAATATTTGATATGACAAGGTTCTAACTGCATTTTACTTATTTTATTACTCATATAAACATGTAAAAAAATAAGATAAATAACATATTTTCTTAAAGTAATAATTACTAGTGTATCTAGTGGATCACTAGTGTATGTGCCAAAAATCAAAAATAAATTCCTATTAATAATAGAAATAGAGCAGTTTAAAACTTTGACAAGGTTTTTCTCAAAACTAGCTGAAGGTCAGTTAGAACCTTGTCAAACCAAGGTAGCGAATGGGTATTAAGCCCAAAAAAAATGAATCCACGATTTTTAGTTTTTTAACCATATCTCCAGTTTTTATTTTTATAAAATCGTTCTCTTTGTTCTAAAATGTATATACTATTACGTTCTACGATCCTAATTTTTTTCAAAATTTTTTGACCGAAAACTAAACTTTCACATAAGTTTGAAATTTTCAAAATTTAATTAAAAATTTTAAGAAATCATAGACATGCTGAAAAAAATGTATGTTGTTAACCCTACTTCAAAGTATAATTCTAATTTTTCAGATTTTTTAAATTGGTGGAACACAGTCAAAAACACGAATAACTGCTTTTATGTATTCTAGGAGGATATTTTATTTGATTGCTGAGAGCAACGATTGTTGATCAGTTTGTAATATTATTGACTAAATATTAACATAAAAAACCTATCACACTAATATTAATCGTAATTAATGATTATAACCATTCTGTGGAGCTTCAAGTTAGTCTCCAAGCTTCGAGAGATATAATGTCTGCCGAAAATGTTTTTTTCATATCTCTTGACTTGACTTAACCATGAAGTTATCGTGTTTCAATTTTTTTGGGGGTTACTACCCATTGTTAGGCCTGAAACATTGGGGAATCACATAATTTTTGATGCACTTCAAGTGTATATTTTTTATTTTTCAAAATATCTGGGGGCACTTTTCACCATTTCATCCTTCAAGTCCCTTTCGGTAGGTGATAGGAAATGGATACCCATGAGGTTTATTTTTGTTTCAGTTGCCAATACTCAATACCTTTCCATATTTTATCGGCGTAAAGTACCAGGAAATCACCTAAATTTATTCAACCCGCAGTGCAGCATTAGACCACAATACTCTGTTACTAGGACGAAGACCCCTGACCGTCTTGACTGTGTATTGTTGTGTGTTGCTGGAGTTTTCCTGTTACTTTCCGTCGTTAATATGTCGAAGAGTATTGGCGGCTTTAATAAAAAGTAAACCTCATGTATATCCATTTTCGATTACATAGCATAATGTGAACGAGATCTGATGGTGACGCTTTTAAGTCCTGAAGATGATCAATTCATTGAATTCTGAAACGGTGGCAAATTATGCTTTTGTAATCGCCCAAACTGACGACTTGCAATCGATATTTTTGATGGACACTTTATTATTAAACCCAAGTTATTATCTATACACTATTTAGATACATAATGCTGTTTTACTAAAACTTCCTATAAATTATATTTCGAAAATTATAGTCCATTTGCCATTTGAGCAAAAACACTTCTCTCTTAAAATTTCATTTATTGGCACACAGCTCAATGTCAATTTGAACGTGACTTAGTCGTAACCCAGGAGTTCCCTCTCTTGCGAGTTATCAAAAGGTATTTTTCCTTGGTATACTGAAATGGCATCATTCTAAGAACTAGCTTGAATATCAGGGAACTCATCAAGTAGAGTGAGCTTATCCTTAAATACATTTTCTGGAGTGTAATTTAAATGCAATTAGATTTATTATGAGTAATATACAAATTAGAAAATAGCTAAAATTAATATAATAATGATAAATTGTTTTATTCCTCCGAATAAAAGGTACAGAATTTGACTACATACATGCTGCAGTAACAATATTTAGCCATTCATGAGAACATGTTTCATGGTTGTCATCATTCACAGAAAGGTCATGTGTATATAGAAAATTTTTTAAACACAGCGTATAACTTTACATTACAAACACGTATAACATCATAGGAATATATCCTCTATACTTTGTGTTGTAAATAAACCAGGCTGTATATTTTTCATAATTTAGTTATGATCTTTCGATTTTATAGATGAATTAGTTTGCTCACTCTCACCATAATTCGAATGTTTAAGCCAATTACAACTACCTACATTTGACGAAATATGGGTTTAAAAACGTATCCTACAGAAGTAAAATATTTCTTCACCCTTAAAAAAATAGTGAAAAAAATTTGCTGTTGATTTGACCAGAGGACATCGCTAAGCGTTTTAACGCATCTTAACTGACTAATTTTCGCCATTAAATTAAGTGAGCTGAACGAAGAAGTTTTCATTTACTTCACTTTGTATTTTTAGTCATAGAACTATTGATAAAAGTTATCGAACTGCCTTCCTTACAGATTTATGGGAAGTCAAGACGAACTCCGAAAACAAATGTCGTGTCGGTGATGCCGGCAAAATGTGCGAAAATGATTAATTAGGTGCGTTGTTCGTGTAAAGGGATTGTCTACCCTAAAGAAGGCTAACCTCATCCCGACTCACTACCACCAACTCCCTTGATCGCGTTCCAGGTAAAAACAAGGAAAGAGCGGACTCCGTCGTAAACGCGAGGGGCTATTCATTTAGATTAACCGAGAAGGGACCGGGAGCCTTACTTCTTTCATGCCTTGATACCTACCCTCTTATCCCTCCCCTTTCCGACCCATCCTCCTTCAATAAACCCCACTTCACTTACTAACTCTTCCAAATGCTTGCAAATGGAACGCTCAGTCTGTGAAAAAAAAGAACAATAGTGACAGAGTAGACTTAATGCGAGACGATTAATGTCGCTTTCAGTGTTGCTAGACTTAAGAAGGTAATCAGATCGATTCCTTACGAGCTCACATTGTTGAAATTCATTGTAATAAGATACAAACAGTTATAGTAATTTAAAATAGCTGTCTGTTAATGACGCGTAAGCGTTGAAACCAGTTGAGTGAATGAAATAGTCAAGGAAAATTACAACAGCTATGTTTATCTTACTGAGAAGGTAAGATCGCGACTACGCGTTACAACCTAAATATCTCGTTTACAATCAACTGCTGTTTTGGGGCTAAAGGAGTAGGAAAAAAACCAACTTCAAAGAAAATTAGTGGATTGTATTGTTAATGCAAATTGAAAGTACAACTTCACTCAACAAAGAGACATGAGCGTTTTCAGCAATCTTCACTCCCTAGTCGCCGACAGCAATGGGCAAACAAAATTTTACCTAAACGAAAAGTTCGCTCCATCCAACGACAAGCAAAGGAGCGCATTTTAAAAATTTTGGCGCCAAAAACTGCTATGAGAGTCTCTGTAAAATCTCATGGTTTTCATGCAATTGCTGCACACACACGTTGTCCACTCAAACGGATTTTTTTCCAAATTAACCGGAGAATTCTCAAGGTAATTCCTGAACAGGGTAGTTTCCTTCATCAAAGAAAACGAAAGGCATTGATTGCAATTCTTTACCCACCATTAGTGTATTCATAATATACAAATTATTTAGTTTTAGAAATACCGGTTCAAAGGCCAGATTGGCGCCCATGCGATGCCTTTCAACGCGACGTCACACGGACCTAGTTTCTATACGAGTAGATAGGAGTTTTACATCGTCTAAGGTTACCAAAGCATGCATGAGGCACAGACCTCAGGGAAACATGTCTTAATAATCACCTATTAAAACTGGCTAAGGTCGGAAAGTTTTCCTCGTTTGATAAGGTATTAATAATCCTTATTTAAGCCAAGAGCTACCAGCCAGCAGGATACTCTGCTACCTGCAAGCATCCTGCTTCGTATCAGCGCTCAGAGCCTCGCCCCAAGGTCACCTCACTTGCGGCAGCGGGAAGCAGAACGACGTCACGCGGAGTTTTTCCCGGCATTCATACTTTGCCGTCGCGTTTTCGCGCGCTTGAAAATTTACACTTTTCATTTAATCGCGAAAAATAGATATTGTCATGTAAAAATCTAAAAGCTTGAAATTCGTACTCCAGGAGTAATAATCTCTCGATTTAGGCAATACAAAAATAATAGGAAACCACCCTATTGGCTTCTGTTCATGAAGGTTTCTCCAATTGCTTGGCTGACCATATTACCTGGTGGCCCAAATTACCCAGATAGTCTAAAGAGAGCGAAACGGGTGATTAGAAAATGAAATTAGGAGATAGTGAAGAGACAAAAAGTATTTATACGAGACCCGCTGAACACAGCAGAAGAGGAAGGGGACTTAGCATTGCAAATGTTAAGAGAAAATTGGGTAATGAATGCACTTGAGAGAACATTGGTTTTCGATCAAGTTAATCATTATTTTCTTTCTTTTTTTACGATATAAAATCCGCTTTTCTTCTCAATGCCTTTTCGAAGGGCCTAAAGGCAGTTTGACACGGGGCACGGAATTGCGCAGGTTAGAGCTGCGTTAATTTCTAAAATGGCGTGGAATTGTGCGAATGCATGAACGAAATTAGAACAGGGGCTATTTTGCCGTCTCGCATCCACGCATTCTCGCATGTGTTCTAGCAATTCACCGCTTTACACGACGCAATTTTGATTGCGCCTTCGCACGTACGTCAGATTGCGGTAGCCTGCGTTGATCGTTGCATAATCTGAAGGATGTTGAACGAATTAAGCTTCCTTGTGAAAATATTTGGGATTTTATCTCGAGCTCTGACACGCATCTCATTTTTCCACTGATTTTCATTTTGGCTAAATTGGTTAATAACTTGGTAAAGAGCTCGTGAATCCCTAAAGTATGTTATTCGATGAGGAAATTTTTTCTGCTCGATTTCTCTGATGCTCCCCAATGTTAACAGGTTTATTATCTGCCGGTAAATTCATCTTTATCCTTTTGTTTTGTGGGTTTTTTTCGTACCAATCGAATTTAATATCTAACTTCGCAACTATAACATTCAGACTTCACCTCGTGGCATGAATAAAATTTAAGGTAAAACTAATTCACATTGTTTTCTTTGAAAATAACAAATAAGGTCTTATCTATCCCTCACAATTGTCATTCGTGTAATACTTAGCTTCACCCCCTTGTTTTAGGCTCAAATTCTGTTGAAATGATTTTTTCCAAGCAAAATTCATTGTTTTTGCTAGTAATACGGTGCCTATTTCGAAGGAGTTACGGCATTGTACTCGAAATACAAAAATTTCACACGACAAATAACTCTTTCTTTGGCTAGTCTCGAACCTGATCGATTAGGGAGATGGAACGAGGGTGGAGAGCTCAAAGCTCCATGCGCCGATTTGAGTAACTTGGTTTGTGTCCTCGTCTAGGCAAATAATGTTTTAATTCCACGTAAAACTTTCTTTCTTAAAATCTTCCAATCCATAATGTCGCTGAGTTTTCCTACAGCGTCTTCTCTCCCGCTAACCTACATTAGCTGATCTCATTTCATTATTAAATTTTAAACCTCGCCTTTTCGCGCGAGCTTCTATTACGTGTTCATGAGAACGCTTAAAAATTCAAAATTGGGAGAGCAGAGGTAAAGCAAAGTTGGATACGACTCTTGTTCGCATTTGCTGTATAAAATGGGAATGATCGCGATGCATGGATATTGGGAACCGGAAAACGTCATAAATCGATACCTTTAAGAATAATATCTTTTTAAAAACTTTTAACTCATAAATTTAAATACGTGCAAATGTATATTTTGAGTTGGTTTCGATGATGTCGGGAAAAAATCTCGTAACATCCATAACCTTTATGTTGTAAAGTTCCTTTTTGATCACTGGTGAAGTAAGTAATTAATTGTTTATATCTGATAGTAAATGGCCAATATTTGTAGCTATGAGGTGTATTAATTTTTTGGGTCACAATTACAAGAATGAATTCAGCTGTCAAACTGGGGGGAGAAAGTTCGTCTTATGTCAATTTTTCCTCAGATTCTACGCTGACAGTGTGTAATGATGAAGCTGCTAATTTGACCTAACTTTTATTCGAATCACTTCATTTATTATTACGCTATATACTAAATACCTTAATCATTGGCCAACAACCCAAGATTACAAACCACTTAGAAACATTTAACATTGTATACAGTCATGCGCATGGGTGCGAATTAATTTTGTTAGCAACTTTGAGAGTTGTAATATGTTAACCCTCTTTCAGAAAACTTACTGCTAGCTACCCTGGGTGGCAACGAGGTCAGAATCTAATGCTGTTTAATTTCCACGGGAGACCTTGTTACAAAGGATAAATCTTCAGCGAAAGCATATTTTTGAATGGAGGACAGTTAAAATAATAAAAAATTCCATTTACTGCTTACCTTTATGGTACTTGTACGTAGTTTACACACAGAAGTCGTCCATATTGAATAAGTGTATGTTTCTTACCCGTCTCTTTGCTTCAGTGGACTTATTTCGACCGGCTTCAGAAGTAGACTAATGAGTGGAATAAATTATTTCAAGCTTCAAGAACATATTTTTTTTAACAATTTGACAGCAAAAAGTAGTGCTAGTTTTCTTCAGGAGCCTCTTATGCTCAGAATGATACGATGTAGCCATGTAGCTACGGTGTGCGGAAATGGGTAAATGGATGGATAACTTCTGCTACCCTTGCTAATGCCACAATTCGAAGGGGCTATATCCGTTATGGATTCCCAGTTTTTTTCCGTTATTTTCGTAGCTAAGGGTTAGCATTGATAGGCTATTAATATGGTTTAGCCATAGTTTACTACTAGCTTCAGTCCTTCCGACTAAAATGATTAGTCACAGCTTGCATTAACAAGCCGGAAGCAGTTAAAACAAATGGTAGTATAACTCGCTTATTTCTTCACTAAATTAACTAGAGGACCGCTAATAATAGCCAGAATTATCGATAAGGGTTTCTTTTAAGCGGTTGCTAAATCAAATTAGCGAATAAATTAGCGAATGGCGCTGCGACTGTTGTTTTATCTTCTTTTGACTAGCAAAAAGTAGCAGCAGCTGACCCTCTATGACGTAACCAGAAAAAAATGTCAGAGGCAAATTATACCTTAACCTTTAGCATTTCCAATGCTAAATATTTTAATTTCACTGTACCACGACAATCCACGGTAAAAACTTTACGGAGTCATCAGCAATGCACAAATTGTGCGAAAATACCAAAGAGAAAAAAATCATTCGCCTGGATCGGAATTCGAACCGGGTTCTCCAGGATCTCCGGTCGAGTGCTCTAGCTAGTAAAGCTATTTAATACGCCTCGGTTGTATGACTGACTAATGCACTCTATCGAATATCGGGGGATTTTATGAAACTATACTCTTCTATGAAATCGGGAGATCCAGATTCGAATTCCGATCGAGGTGAATGAGTTTTTTCTCTGTGTGTTAATATATTCATGAAATAATCTCATACCGCTTCCCGAAAGCGTCCTGTAGTCTTCTCACCCTCCTCAAGGATCCTCTGAGCTCATTTAATTATTGAATTTCACAAACAGCCCATCTTCGCGTTTGCTTCTATCACGCGTTTCTCGGTATACTGAGTTCCTGAAAATGGGAAGAGCGAAGTGACACCGTTGGATACGACTTGTGCTCCCATTGGCTACGTGAGTCGCCATATGTTAATGGCGCGACGACCCTAGCTTCTATGAACCGCACTCCGAAGGGACTTAATCCATTATGCATTACCCACTTTGTGTTCGCCGGCGCGAAAGGTCTCTTTTGCCCAATAATTTGGAAGCCTCCTTCCTTTTCCCCATCTTGCGCGAGCGTGCATACTCCAGGAACTGCCGGGAACATCTCCTCAGGACCGCGAGAAACGAGATGCTTTCCGTTTCCCCAGAAGCGCCTTAATGCCCCGCGTAAATTTCCGAGAAAAATCTTGCATTAGGGCCGTGAATGCTCAGGGAGTATATGAGCTTCAGGTCGGGTTGGTAAACCACCGCCAGGAGAGGGAGAAGGAGGGAAATTCGCAGGATTTGACCTCCTCATCAAAACGCTGCACTATACTTCGTTCATTTTATCTCTGCGGGTGAGCTGGTGTGGCCAAAGCAAGTGGAGATGATGGGAGGGAAAGTTTGTCGACGTGTGACTTTGCCTTTGCCAATCAAAAAATAGTGGGCGTGGCCTCAGTGAGTCGCTCTCTGACCTCCGCCGAGTGAACATCGTGAATCTGCTCGTGTAGCAGTGTTGCCAAACCTCATGCGTTCTCCTTGTAACACTACCAATTAATGTAACACTACTCACCTCCTATTTATCTGGTTTCGTGTTACCTTAGGGTATAGAAACACACTTAATTATGAAATAACATGCACAAAAAATCACTTTTGCACTTTTATATTCAGAATATCATGAAGTAAGACTAATTGGGCCCAAGTTACAATAGATCATTATAACAAACAGATTGCATAACTTCCATTTATATTCCAACTAGCTGACCCGGCGAACTTCGTACCGCCTAACAATCAATGAACTTACAGTTTACTTACACCATTTATAAATCAGGAGCGGCTGTATCGTTTTTAATCATGTTTAATTTATTATAATAAAATAAGGGTACAAATTCAATAAAACTACGTAAATGAGTACCAAAATTGCATGTCAGAAAGACATTTTCTTTATTGAATCTACATAGGGTGAATCGGAGCACGTTTACGCGGATTTTTTCAACAAATTTTCTTACGTTTTAGCTTAAGAAATTTTGGGCATTGTGGTTTAATAAAGCAGTTCATGAAATAAAAATTATACGCATTCAGTCGTTGGCTATTTGCGTTATTAGGTGTAAAAAAATGTTTATAGGTCCAAGTCTGTTGCATACACTTGGCCCATTCAGGGGGCAGGTTGACACGACCCCAGACCGACGCTTGACTGATGCTCAAAATCGTGCAAGAAAAGCCCCTATGAAGCAGCATTCGCATTAAATGACTTAAGGCGCGCCAGTTTTAGTATCTCTGTTTAGAAAAAATGCACTGCGTAAACGTACTGCATGCGTAAACGCACCACGGTGAGTCCTACACATTCGGGTTTAATGTCTTGCGTCAAGCACCTTCTGATAAACAACAGTTTTTGTTTTGTTATCAGGCGCAAGATGAAGCGGATGAAGCTAAATAAATATAGCGAAGCAAAGCAGTGACGCAGCGAGGGGAGTTTTTGGGGGATAACCCCCCCCCCCCCCCCAAGGGCTTAGAGAATTTTTTTTATGAAAGATTTTGTTATTAATATTAGGGGGACGGATGACTAACAAACAAAACATATTTAACAATTCACACAGCCGCAAAACCCACTATTTTGAACCATTTATCTCAAAAAATGTCTGAGGGAAGTGCCCCCACACTTCCCGCTTACCTTAGCGAGTTTTCTATACCCTACAGACCCGTTGTATTAGCTGCGCCCAAAACCCCCTATCCTAGCTACGCACTTGAAGCGAAGGAAGAAATACAGAGGATGGTTTATCGACTCGTGAACATAGCACGCTAAATTGACCATGAGAAAATCATGGGTTTTCATTAGCACATGAGCACAAACAACACAAAAACTGAAAGAATGACCATGCGATTTTTTAATCGTTATCACGAATGCAACACGAATTGTAAATTGAATACGTTTTAGCTCAAAAGGGCATATGAGTTGAGATCATGGAATCTACGGAATGAGGACTTCCTAACCTTTGAATTTTCCTTTGAGTAAAGTTGCGTGAATCACATTCATCACCAATTTTTTTAATGATCAAACACGTTCCGTTGGATAGTTATGGTTGGTTTAGGCTTCGAAAGATAATGAGCACAGAAACTACATTTTTCTGTAAATCGTGCCTTGGTAAGCCAGGTACGTCCAAGGACTTTAAATATTCAGATAGATAGTTGGTAATTTCGTCTTCGTTTGTTACACATTTAAAAGATTCGAATCCATGCAGAGTACGAACTATTTGAATTTACCTCGTTTTAGTCATCCACATCTTCGTTCTTGCTCGCTAAATCAACCATCTTTGATTCTTTTGGTGATCAATCATATTCTGGAACTCTTTGTTGATGAGCAAACTACTCGATTCCTCGACAGGAACACGGACATTACCGTTTGTCAACAATTGCTTGGAGATTTGTTTACAAACACGGTAGTGAAGTGTCAACTCGAGCTGGGCCACGGCTGGGCTTACAATCAGCTCGAATTAAATTATTTAAATGTAATTTCAATTTAATTAATATTTTGAATATATTTAGTAATTAAAATGTTATATTGTTACTAAATTCAGTTATTAAAGTGGTAAAAACAAAACAAATTATTTAATTTGTAGTTTTGACCGACTTATCAATTGTTGTGTTACTATAACTCCTAAAAGCATGTCCATAGGAAAGGGATGAATTTTTTTTGTGAAATTATCCTTTTTTTAATAGCCTATATGTTAACCCCGCCTGAGGCGAATCCAAAGAACCAAATCTCATTGAAATCGGTGCGGCCGTTCTCGAGTTATAAGTGTTCTAACTAACACGATTTTCGACTTTCTTTTATATATATAGATGGGCTTTTTACCCTTCCCCTTGTGTATTTATTATAACCATTCAAGTCTACTTATCAGGTTCATTGCTCGCGTCTCCACTCAAACGCTGCCGGATGGTACAGTACTCCACAACTCCACTCTCTGCCGGATATCTTCCTTCATCCCTCCCTCTCTTGTGGGCGCCTCCTTTTTCTTTACGTCCTCTCTTATTTTCTTATTCTGCCGATCTTATAAAACACGTCTTTTTCGAAGCTCTCTCAACACACTACTTTAGTTTTTCTCCCAATCTTTTATAACACGTCTATCTCTTCCTTCCGTCCATACACGACTTCTCGTTTTTCTTTTCCGCGTCCCTCACTACCATTGTTAATTTTAAATAATTTAAACAAACAACTCGGTGGCTTGCTTACATTATGTTACATCCTAGTATGTGACTAAGTATGCCCTCCACCAACGGTGCCTCATTCAGCGTCGTAGCTGACAATGTCATGGGCTTCTGTGAAAGGATTATCCTCAAAACCTTCCAAATGAGTAGGTATATTGTCTCGGCGCCGGGGCCAAAATACCTGTGGCCATCTATGACTCGCACGTTTCCTGTGACAAAGTAGGGCGGCAACGTACATTTGGCAACTTTATGTTCACTCCTCCTCTTTCTCTCGGTACAACCCCTCCCCTATCAGCGAACCCATCCGAGAGTGTACGGGCTCTCACGAAAGCTCACCCGCAGATATAAAGTAAATAGACTATAAGTGTCATCATTGCGCGCGCTTTTGCGACTATTTTAGCATACTGATGCCCAAAACATTTTTGCGTTGATATTTTGTGAGATTTTTTTCTAAATATGCTGCTGCATTTAT
This sequence comes from Ischnura elegans, assembly GCF_921293095.1. Classification (NCBI taxonomy): domain Eukaryota; kingdom Metazoa; phylum Arthropoda; class Insecta; order Odonata; family Coenagrionidae; genus Ischnura; species Ischnura elegans. The sequence goes on from NC_060257.1 coordinate 11,454,937, forward strand.
CGAATTATACGTGTTAAATTTTACTTTTTTTATTCCTAATTGACATTAACATTCATGGTTGAATTTTTACATTTTAAAAATGGCTTATTCGTGCAAATTTTTAGCATAGGATTTGGCCGTCTCATCAAAATACCGCACTTAAGAGTTATCATCGCGCGAGCCTATGCGATCATTTAAGAATACTTCACATGCCCAGCATTATTTTTCGTTGATATTTTGTAATATTTTTTTGCGAATTATGCGGCTGCATGCATTGACTTTGAGATGTTACAGTTAGTTAACATTCATAGCTAAATTTTTAGCACACCTATGTATTCATAAAATTTTAATGCAAAGGAGTATACATTCTCATGAAAACGCTGCAATAAATGTTATAATTACGCGCGCCTTTGCGATTATTAATGCATAATAGAGTCCAGAAATTTTTTACGCTGATATTGTTTTTTAATTTTTTGGGAATTATGAAGCTGCATTTATTGAATTTTACATGTTGAAGCTAGTTAACGTTCATGGTTGAATTTTTAAATTTTAATCATTCCAAGTATTCATACGATTATCCTGCACTCTAAATTACTTGTTTCATGTAGCCATTTTATATAATGAAATATTTTGTGCTAAAATCTGATATATTTCATGTGCTAACCATTCCTATTTCCCAAAATAAAATTGAATTTTTTTTTTCGATGCCGACCTCGGATTTTGGTTGTCAACTACTCAGCCATCTTGAAGGCTCTTGTCCACTGTATTATATGGTGTCTGGAGAAGGGGACCGATAGGTCTGCACCTTGTGGTAAGGGTATATTCCAGTCATTTCAGCTTTTCACATCCGAATTATTTGAAACTAAACCAATTGGCTTGACATTTTTTGCATAGCTAGAGAATGTGTCGACAAACATCATTCACGTAGCGTCGATTGAATTCTCCATAAAGGGGGTGATCTCCAGCCCTCCTCGGGCAGTGATAATAAGCATAATGTGAATATAGTGGAAGTAAGGTTATAATAATCACAAAGTTCCCCATAACCTATATTTTCCCCACAAATAAGAATCCCGCCATATCCCACCGATGTCTGAATGGTTAACAATGCAGTGCGCTTTTCCCTACGTCTGTTGTTTCTATTATTCCCCGAAGGCCTTTTCTTTTATTCATCCCTTGATGTCCACCGCGCCTATTTGCTTTTCTCTTGTTTTCAATGCCCGCGTCATCCAGTGAACATTAGCATCCCATTCCTTTTTGAACTCTTTTTCACCTCTGTGTATCCTATATATGGGTCATTCCCTTGATCCACTTTCTATTTCGAAATTTTATCTATTTTAATGAGGTTTACGAATAATCTTGTTATTACTGGTTCAGTGACCGAAGCTTCGATGATCCTATGGAATTATGCAAATAATTTTTTTAAATTCAGGTTTTATCATGTCTTTTTCGTATGTTTGGTTGAATGGGCCAATTTCATTGTCTATTGGTGAAATACATTCAATTTTCCAATTGAAATAATAAAATTATGAGGCGATTAGTTGCTATACACTATTATTTCCGATACAGTGGATCTCTTCGCCGAATTTCCGTCAAGTTTTGTACAGACGAGTGAAGTCTTCCCTGCCTGTTCTACGAATAAGAACGCGTTTAATAATACATTTATCTCTGCTCCGATTTCATACCCAAATTGACATTTCCTTGTCAGTCATCGGAGCCGTTTCACAATTATTTTTGCTCAAAATAGTAAAAGTAGATAGCTACGTCAATGATGGAAAAATAATCCCGTATATTTTCGATAAAATTGGTAAATGACTGATTCCTAAAAGCTTTTCCGTGTCCAGCAGATTTTTCGCTCAGTAAATTTGATTATGAATGAAAATTAAGACCGTATTCCATTTCGGGATGCTCTGAAATTGAACACTGTTTCGATGGTTTTTTTGGGCAAATTCACCCAAAAATAGAAATAATACTAGAAGAAATATTCTCGTGAAGATTTTGTGGCAGTTATACAGTTATTTACTTCAGTGTATCAGATGTAATTTACTCATCAAAATGGATCGGCATGCCAAAATAATGTGTTTACGTTGATGAATTTCTCAATTCTGTTTTTATTAAATTTAATAGCATTTGTGGCGTATTGAAATTATTCATTGAATATTCTGTCGTGTTTAATAATTAAGTGGATCACTTTGACCATCGGAACATTTTTAAAATTATATATTCAGACGTGGAATTCAATGTAAATATTACCGAGGTGGTTCATATATTTTGATTTATGCAAATTGATCGTTGGATAAATAACATTGTTGGCCCCGTTAACGTTTAAAATTAATGAAAGAGGGCAGCATTTCCTGGTAAAAATAAATAACCATCGAAGAGCATCAATGTATTTCGATTTTGAAGTTGTGGTCCGGAATAACATGAAAATGTTGATGAGGACCGTAAGAATTTCTTTTCTGGGGAAAAAGAGTTTATTGCTTTCGAATATTCTTTGTGTAATCTTTTTTATTAGTTGAAACTAATATTTAGCTGGCGCAAAATAATATTAATATTAAATAATTCTATTCGTTATTGTTGGGCGAATTTTTTATTGTACCCTATCGGTTAGTTATTTGTTAAAACGTTGTAAAACCACGAACACTTCAGTAATTCACTGCTTACAACACTGCAGTGTTTGCTGCCCTGTGGCCTCCTATATTGCTTGTATTTTTTTTATGTAGGAAATAATTAAATATTTATTTTGTGGTAACTTTAACCGTAGATTTTTTTAAAGTGATAGATAAAGTTTATTTTTTATTCTTAGTACTTAAGGGTAATAGACCTTTTTTGAAAACATGTTTTCGGTTTGTAACTTTAACGCCAGGTTAAATGTTAGAAGTAGTCGTCATTGTTGGACAATTGTTTTCATAACTGTCCATATTACATTATGAGAAAAAATCATAAAAATAAACAATAAAAACAGCCGGCATCAACCCTCAAAAATAATCTAATTGGAGCTCAAGGTTTTAAGAAATCCTAGTTGAGTAGCCCAGAGAATTTGGATTTGATGATGTCATTTATTTGGGTATAGTATTTATAAATCAGAATATTTTTAAAAGCTGTTTCGTTATTTTGATTTGACTTAACTGAGATCGAATCAAAAAGCCATCTGAGCGATGTACGAATCGCAGTAAAACAACAGAATATTTAGGCGATCCTTGTCAATTCTCAGATAATATTTCCGAGTTTACGTGCGGTATGTAAGTACCTTTGACGGATTTAGGGTATCCAGTAACCGAATGGCGAGCTGCTTACAAATATTTTTATTCCTATACATGCATACTATTAAAATATAGCCTGAGGTTACGAAAAAGTCAGTTTCGATTTGTCTGGTTACCAATTGTCGCCGCTATGTGCTCTCGTGGTTACGGATATTTCGTTTACGAGATATCAGTTACGAAATAGCCATTTACGTATTGACGTGCTACCCCCGCCCTAATTGTTTGAAATTCACGTGCCCATAGCTTAGTCTGCGGTGAGCTCTATCCTCACCAATGCTAACCAACCTTCGGGTTAAATCACTTCGAGTGACTTAGAGACGCAGGGTATGTTGTTTGAAAAGTCCCGATTGTACCAGAAACTTGGGTTAAAGGAATATTTTGGCAGATGGACATCAGGCAGTGTTCGAGTTGTCTGCTATCAGACATGACTTTTGCACTGATTTTTTGAAACATAAGGACCAATATTTACTTTCAGTTTTTACCTCCAAAATTTGCTTGTGGTTTTAGCTCCAAATTTTTCACAAATTTTGCGCTTAAAATAAAGTTTCTCAAATTTGAGCGCTCGCTATTCCCATAGTTTTCGAGGTAATCACTTTCAATTTTGCTATCATAAAGCCAGGTTCGTCAAATATTTTATTTCATATTTTTTTTTGTTCATATATTTCCAGTTATTGCCCAGGATTACTTGTCTCATAAATCACACGTGTCGGAAACTCATTTACCATCCCCAGGGCGTGAGTCGGCGTGATATACATGCTTGACCACCTGGGTTCCAGCTGTTTGCAAACCGAATCACTCCCTAAAGGATTGCGTTATCGTGCCTATGGTTTCAGTACGTTTCGTTATTCCCGCCCGAAACTTCAACCCGATGAAAAGCCTTGACCCGAAGGCTTATTTAAGCCCGATATTCCAAACACTTCTCTTCCCTCTCTCATTGGCCTCTTGAGTCGAGAAAATTAGAGCATCGTGGGCGGTCGCGGAAATCCGAATTCAATTTTTTCCAACGCTTCCATTCCGTTATCCAGCGAAAATCCAAAAATCACAGTTTGAATCTTAAGCAATGAGTTCCACCCTTCTTTTTATCTCCACGAATTCCAGTAGAATATCCACCGTTGACCCTCTAAAAATGTTTTATAAAATCGCACGAGACTTAGCTATGTGGTGGAAAGTGGGGTAGAATAGTTTGAACGATATCCCTTTTCATCCTTTACTGCTTTTGAGATGAGGTGGTGAGATTATATCCAGTTTTCATCTCCATTCATGGGGATTTCGGAAATAAAACCATCAGGATACGTGAATTTTTCAGAGTAACGAAAGAGCACGTGTGGATTGGTTCATATACTGGACACATTACCATCCAGCGGTTTTTTTGCACAGTACTTTTTGTATGTACACACAAAAATTAAGGATGTATGCCATTTGAGGATGCTAGGACGAGAACTTCGTAAAAACTGAAAATAATATTCTAATTTATTTCCATTATTCCTGTGTCACTCCTGTTGCACGAACCTTTCGTTAGATTTAGACCATTTAGTTCGAACGTGTATTTTTGTCTTCACTCATGTCTCACTATTAAAAGTAATAATGATAATAATCGTTTATTGTAGAGGAACAGTAAACTCTTAAAGACTTTACAGAAAAAAATTAGTTTGCTCTGAATGGTACAATGTTTCGATGGTTTTTTGGCGGATTCACCCAAAAATAGAATTGATACCAGGAAAACTGTTAACTCGCGCAGTTTTTGAGGCCAAAATTGTGATTTAATTCAGTGTATCAGATTTAATTTAATCATCAAAATGGATCCGTACGCCAAAATAATGTGTTTACGTTACTGAATTTCTCAAATCTGTTAATATTAATTTGAATGAATTTGTAAGGAATTATGTTCTGTGCATTTTGCATGATGAACCGCTCTTTTTTCCTTAATCTCCCGTTATTTGGTTAGTGTTTGGGAGAGCAAATTTCGGTCATTGTATTACTTTATTCAATACCTGATGCTCCTGACGCAATGGGATTGACAATTGTGATGTGCGATGTTTACTATAATTTCCACAATTTTAGAGGCATGAACAAGAGGCATTCTACAATAAGTAGTTGATAAATTTGGCTCCCTGATACCAAAATTGAAAATAATTAGCTGGAAAACTATGCGAATCTCAAGCGCTCAAATTCGAGTAACTTCATTTTAAGCGCAAAAAATAGGTTCCCTAAGAAATAATGCCAGAAAAATCTAAGGATCTGAAGATATTTTTAAATTATGTGATCCATTGTGAAAATGAACGGCCGCTCATTTGCGTCTTGTTGAATTGTAATTAGTCTCTCCGGAAAAGCAATAGATCTCCCCAAACTCAGTTTTTTTATATTTTTAATGAAGAAAGATATTTGCATTGTCCATTAAACCTCCGTAATCAAGTAATGTTATCACATTGCCGTAAAATATTCCTGTTTCTCGGAGTAATGTTTATTATTAACTTTCATGGATGTGATCTACTTTAACGAATATTTTTTCCTTCCTCGTTTAATTTAATTCCCGAGAGCTAAGCCATTTAGCAATCACAATTCGTATCCCAACGTGGGTAAGGCCTTTGCCCATGTAGCAGTAATTAGTAGATTTTCAGTGTACATTCCACTCAAAATCTCATTTCACTAACTTTTACAAAATTTTTGTAGCAAAACGGAAAGAATTACTTCTCAGTTTTGTTTGCGATTACGGATTTTTAATCACTGCATGTTATAAACAATTTTCCTAACTTACTACTACAAACACATCCGTTTTATGCGTCTTAAATTTGAAAAATCAACCGTAGACTGGTGAATGGTAAATTAAACTCGTCATAAAGATATATCATCAAAAAATAATGAAGCCATACATTTCGATACATGTGCAGGGAAAAAGCGCTCAGGATTTGTCGATATTCTGACATTTACCGTGCATCCCTATCGCAAACGTGCGGCCAAAATACCTGCTATTATATCTTAATGTACACATAGCCGACCTAGGGTTGATTTGAAGTGCACTCCTAGATGTGCGATAACTAATCTCGCAAATCACCGGAATATGATCGCGAGAATGCCCTGATCATTTGGAAATCCGCCAGTTTTCCGGGAACGTTAATAAATAGGCTTTATCATAGCGCTAGAATGGGCACACCGCAGAGCGGACAAGAACGTTAAATATTAATTCGCTCATGCGATTTGGTTCCTTGTATAAAACAACAGCAAGAATGTAAACCGTAATCATAATTTAATTTCAACTATTTGATAGGGTAGTTTCCTTCATCAAAGAAAACGAAAGGCATTGATTGCGATTCGTTACCCACCATTAGTGTATTCATATTACACAAATTATTTGGTTTTAGAAATACCTACCGGTTTATACGAATGGCAAGGGTCAATTTTATCCTCATTTGACAAAGGCCAGATTGGCACCCATGCGATGCCACTCCACGTGACGTCACAGGGACCTAGTTTCGAGTAGATAGGAGTTTTACATCGTCTGAGATTACCAATACATGCACGAGGCGCAGAGCTCAGAGAAACATGTCTTACTAATCACCTATTAAAATTGCCTAAGTTCGGAAAGTTTTCTTCGTTTGATAAGGTATTAATAATCCTTATTTAAGCCAAGAGCTACCAGCTAGCATGGTACTCAGCTACCTGCTAGCATCCTGCGTTGTATCAGCGCTCAGAGCCTCGCCCCAAGGTCACCTCACTTGCGGCAGCGGGAAGCAGAACTACGTCACGCGGAGTTTTTCTCGGCATTAATACTTACCCGTCGCGTTTTCGCGCGCTTGAAGTTTTTCACTTTTCATTTAATCGCGAAAAATATGTATCGTCATATAAAAGTCTAAAGGCGTGAAATACGTACTCCAGGAGTAATAATGTTTCGATTTAGGCAATAAAAAAATAATAGGAAACTACCCTATTAGCTTTTCCAATATGTCCGAGGACGATAATATTCTTAAAACGGTTTATAAAAGTTTGTAATAGTTTATAATAACATAAAAGTTTGTAATATAAAAGTTTATAATCCAAGGTGTTCTACAAAATGGCCGAAGAAACATGAAGAGCATTTACTATGGGAGTAGGTAGGAGTAGGTATGTAACTTTATGCGTATATTCATGCCAAGGGAAATTGCTTATGAAACAGTGAAAATTACTTCTATAACAGGCGTGATTGAAATAATGTCGTCTTTTTCCAATGGAAATAAATTGCAGGGAGCAAAGTAATTGCATATTCACTACATTGAGGGTAGGTATTGTGTGTGAATATTAATGGAATTGATATCACTATAATTAGACAGTATGCGATGTCTTATTTATCATGGACTGCAGCCATATTTTTAAATCAATGAATTCGTGTTTGCAAAAATGTCTGTAAAAAGGTTTTACCTGCAGGTTTAGTGTTTCCCAATTCACATTTTTTTATTGTAGCATCAAGTGTCAAGCGAAGTTTGGGATTCTCTTTGTCAAAGTTCCCCCGTTGACTCAACCACGTGGGACTGCGATAGGAGCCCATCGACGCCTCCAAGGAGAGGTTAGGGATGGTAGGGGATCGGGACCAACCCGCGTTGCCATGGGAACAACGGGGCCCAATAATAGCGAAACCATTACTTAATTCACCAACGAAAATTGGTAGATTTTTCTATGGGGAGAAAAATCAAAAGATCATTTCGTTGGATATATATGTTGGCAGTAAGCGTTTTCTTTTGTATAAAGACTACTAATAGAGCGTTTTATGGCTTATGCTCCTAATATTTAGAAAGTAATCATCACTGGTAAACAATCCTAGGATTGGTTTGACGCAGCTCTCCACTCAGTCCTCCCATCAGCTAATCTTTTCACACCTACGTATTTCTTCTCTTTCACATCTCTCTTTACTTGTTCCATATATATTTTGTTCGAGTTCTTCCTTTTCCGTTCTTGCCTTCCAGTTGTCCCTCGACGATTGTCTTCATCAGGCCATCACGTCTCAAGATGTGGCCTATAAGGTTGTTCCGTCTTCTTATTAAGGTTTTCATGAGGCTTCTCTTCCCTCCTACTCTTCTTAGGACTTCCTCGTTACTAACTCGGTCGATCCATTTGATCTTCATCATTCTTCTGTAGCACCACATTTCGAAGGCCTCTATCCTCGCTTTTTTCCACTTCGGTCATTGTCTATGCCTCACTTCCGTATAGGAGCATTCTCCAAATGTGAGTTCTTATAAATTGTTTCTTTACTTCCATATTTAAGTTTCCCGCTGTAAGCAGGTCTTTCTTTTGGTGGAATGCTCTCTTCGCCTGGGCTATTCTGCTTATGATTTCTTTCTTGCTCCTCCCGTCACTAGTTATCCTATTTGGAAATTACGCATTCCAATTTAAGTCGCGGTCCATAATTACACCCAGATTTTTTACTTTTTTTTCATAGTGGAGAGGCCAATTTTTGGCCCTAGTTTCTGGTATTTAGTTAAAATATAACGTGTAGTAAAGGTTTCTGTCAAAGATGATGGCCTTTGTTTTATTTTCATTTAGCTTCAGATCATAAAAAAGTCAATACCAACTGAGTAGCTTGACCGCGGTTTTTTGAGAGAGTGAGTCGCTCTAATTGCTATGTGAGATGAGCATTGCTTTCCTTCTTTCCTTTAGTAGGCACAGTAGCGGATGTAGATAATAAAACTCAAGGGAGGGAGGGCGCATTAGATATTTTGAGCTACCTTTACTTTTATCGCAATAAAAAGATGATCAAGTCACATGCAAAGTTTACGAAAGTTTTATTTAAATCGATTACACACGTATATAAGAAAATTTTTCGGCCTTGCTGGAGCTGGGAAGGAGAGAAGGCCGTGAGAGTCGTGGCGGTGGCGTGGTGGTGGTGGTCGTGGCAGAAGAGAAGGATTTTGAGGGAGTTATAACTCACGCCGTTCAACGAGGCGACGATTTAGGGAGCCGCCTGTCCATGAGTCCCGTCTCAACACGTATCTATGTGGGCATAATTTACACGTCTATCGAAGAAATTAATTTATCATTGAGTTCTAATGTTGGGACCAAATCGCGCGAAGGCTGTGTGTACCCAAATATTTTGGAATAGCATTTTCAATGAAGGAATATCTGGTATTTTTCCGGCGATTAGACTGGATTAGTTATATGATTTTGTTCTTTCCCGGCGTATGATACGGGTGTAATTTTCTGGGGATTTCCACCAGGCGAGTTGCTTCTAAACCGTTCCCACTGTCCCTCTCATTGGGATTTTTCTTCCTCGTAAAAAAATCTCCCCGGGATGGTGGTAAAGAAATTGCGTATGCTTGGTTTCGCTAGGTAGGGCCTCCTTTGCTTTTATAGCACTGGAGTGTTTTATCCCTATTTCCCGCCCTTCCATCCCTTTTCCTTTCCCTGGAGACGTCGGCGGGCTCCGATCGCGACGGCGCACAGTGGGCGGAAATCGGAAAAAGCCGGACAAAATTACAAAATGGCTTTTTTTGAGTTATAAACTTGAAACTTCGCAGGTATACTCAAAAATGATTGAAGTTTATTGATATGTACTTCATTTGACATAGATCCTACCCGTTACTGAGACACAGAGGCTCAAACGTGAGCAAATTTCCATAAAAACGCCCGTCTTCAATTTTCTCTGAAAATCTTCCAAAGTAAGTGAATGGTGAAGTTATGGGTGGATTCTTGCCGAATAAAAAACCACACAATCTGTTAGCATGGTGTTTTTTCTTTAATTTTCCGTAATCTTAAAGAATACAGCCCATAAATTCTTACCGTGCAGTAACAAAATGGTGGATACTGTTTTTCGACGAAGTTCTACATTTAGGTAGAGTTTCAAATAGGTTTTCGGCAAGGTCGCGCAGAGTAACTTATATGAGAGCATTGTTTGAAGATTTCTTGAGGTCTTTATGCAGTTTTCTTTGAAATAAGTTTGCGTCGCCGTAAATTACATTGATTTTTCGATCGCGCGGCAGGGTTCTTCTCCGCGCGTCGGGAGTTGGATTAGCCGCGCCGCGGTAAGGTTATTGAAGCTGTATGGGTTTTAACGCTCAACATTCACCGTTTTTATGTTTTGCTTCAAGACACCGATTCTCAAATGGTCTATGGTGAAGACAGTGGAGGTTTTTCATGCGATGTACTTGCACGTTTCATCGAAGTTCATTTCGTTATCTTTGGATACGATCGAAGACCATGCTTCTATTAAAAGCGTTCAAACCTCGACAAAGTGAGTTGTTTTCCTGGGACTCATACAAAAAGACCTACCAGAAAGATACCAGCTGAAACCCTTATACCTTCTTCAATCACCGATCCCTGACCCTCAGGATTCTAATTTCGAAAACGGTCGTTTTATAACACCCTGGAGTGGAGCCCTTGGCCGTCTTAACGGAGGTATTTCCATGGGAACGAAAAAATGAACGATTTTTGTGTCGCTTCAAAAATTGGCTCGCTGAATCCATAACATTTCCGGAATATGCTTTGTATTACTTTCTCAATACTTCTACGGGAGTTGGAATTTTTGTAAAAATCTATTTCTTTCAAATTTATTGAATAAATACTATTCCACATTTAGCTTTACGTTACAAAATTCATACTTTATTCATACGTACCGACGGATCAATATTGACATAAATGGCGTGAATAAATTATTCTGCGACAACGTTGCGCTTGATAAAGGAAAATTACCCATGCGGGACTCGAACCCGACACTTCTTTGACAGGCGAGCATTTTACCCCGCCGCCACCCAAGTCGGCAAATTGAACAAATAACGAACTGCAAAAAGCGTCATTAAATCTAATGTTTTACTCTTGAGATGAAGAGAATAATGTTCAAGAAGATGGCTAATAATGCAGTGTTCAGTGACTTAACATTACTAATCATGAAACATAGATTACTGATGGCAACTAAATAATCAAAATTTTATGGACGAAAATTATGGATCGCGTGACAATCTCATGTTCTGCACCTACAGTAAGCACAAGAAAGTTGTTGAAGCAGATACGATGAAGACAGGGTAGTTTAGGTAGACAATTCCACGGGAACTTCTAGATATTTTAAAACGTGTATCATACCCTCATTTCTACTTTGACTGTGGTGAAGGAAAGTTAAGTTCTCTTGAGTGCGCAGAATTTGTGAAAGTGATTTTAATTTGCTTGTGGAGCGTAGAAATTTCAAACTTCCACTTGCCTGTACGTAAGTTTTTGAACAAATCCCCGAACATCTTTTTCAAAATAGTTATTTTAATTTATGTTATCAATTTTTGCTGAAAATTTTCTTAGCATTCCTTTCCTAACTAAAATAAATTAAAAGTATATTATCAAATGCCACTGTTTAAATTCCAATCGATACGACATATCCAATATGCATTCAGAAAATCATATGTGGCAGTGCAGCGTACACAAACCAACAGAATATTTATCGATATCAGGTGAACGATATTTTTACATCCCCTAAGTTATTCATACCCGAGGCTATTGCACCGCAGATTTAGAACCCCATGATTCAGCTGTCCTTCAGTGTGTTGCAAACTAAAAACTATCGTTTTTCTTAATTTCGAAATGACTATACTTCCCTGTAGGATAATAAATTATATGGGTTTTAAGATTAACAAAAAATTAGGAAAATAAGGTAAGTAATGTAAGCATTTCTTTTCCGTTGATCATGGTCAGTAGTAAACAGAACTTGATCGTGTAAAATCCAGAGTTGAAATCATTAAGGCCATCCACCTGCCTTTCGATATAGGTAATGTCTTTCTGATTTTGTAACTTCTTTTGTCTCTTTTTTTCACCTAAAGCGGATGGGATGACAAAATCGTGTCGACGTCGGCAGTGGATTTTCCCAGATAGTGACATCTGAAATTGTAGAGCCTATATGTGAGAAGTGCCTCCGATGCGATTTAAATTCTTTATCAAAAGTTTAGAGATAAATGTAATTAACCAAGAGAAAGTGGAAACTTCAGTCGTTACCTGTAGCGCCTTTGTTACCTGCTGCTTTTTAATCAAACTAAGAGATACAAGGGAACTCATGACTAGGAATTTATCTGAAGCATCCACTTGTTGCCACATTTGCTTATATTGAGAGTGGCCCGAACTTCCATCAAAACCGTACTTTGAGATTAATCTGTAGTTCACCACCCCATTTAAATCTTGAGAGGTGGAAGTGGTGGCTAAGCAGGCTATTGTTCCCAATATGGTGTGGTTCAGTGGTGCTTGAAGGTTTACTTCGCACATGGTCTCAGTTATTTTAATTCCTTCGTTATAAGCTGCCTTTTTTTGCTATCGCTATTCTATCATAACTGGGATACAATTCGTGTCCATGGCTCAGAGCTGTCCTACGAAACGACCGATGTTGACGCTTGGTCAAATCAGAGGCAATCATCAATGACAGTGCCTCTTCCACTGTCATCTCAGGGTGGACCTTTTCACTCGTCCTCCACTTTGAAAGAACTCTCTTAGCCCGAGTAGGGGTCGTAGATGTTATTTCTACAATTAGGTGAGCTGCTGTGGTGTCTCCCCTCTCTCTCAAACTCACAGATGCCGCGAGAGCAAGCTCAGCAGTAGTAGCAGTGGTTTTTAAAGTTTGAATTTTCTTCTGCGTGATCTAACATATTAGGTGCGACATTTTTTTGGCCGCCCTGGAATGCCTGGCAAATATAATATGAATTTTGTAGCATGAAGCTACAGGGGGAATTTTATTTAGTCAATCGAATTGAGAGGAATAGATTTTTACAAAAATACAATACTCAACAGGCTGTCGTTGAAGTATCGGGAAAGTGATGCATAACAAATTCTGAAAATGTTATATAGTCAGCGAGCCAACTTTTGTATCGACACAAAAATCATTCATTATATCGAGAACTCTCTACCCATTTCTTAAGGTATGGCCATAGAATGCGTTTTGTCAGGAAGTCATTGAGAAATTTCAGAGCATCAGGGCCTTGTCTTAAATTCAGCCTCCGCGATAAATAATGGAGCAAATATTTTTTACCGAGTGAATGATTTTTTTACCAATTCCAATATTATTTTGTAGATATCAAGTCATGTAATAATGTGAGGTGGCATTTTCTATGGAATGGCGGATGGAGCCTATGTAAAATTTAGAAATAATAAATTTGTCGAACCTATGGTTATACAATGCCCTAATGCGTACACGGGGAGGAACGCATGGTAAACGTGTAAAGACATGAAAATCTGTATGTCAAAGTAGAACTGAGGGTATGATGCACATTTTTGAAAAGCTAGAAGTTCCCATGGAAATACCTCCGTTAAGACGGCCAAGGGCTCCACTCCAGGGTGTTATAAAACGACCGTTTTCGAAATTAGAATCCTGAGGGTCAGGGATCGGTGATTGAAGAAGGTATAAGGGTTTCAGCTGGTATCTTTCTGGTAGGTCTTTTTGTATGAGTCCCAGGAAAACAACTCACTTTGTCGAGGTTTGAACGCTTTTAATAGAAGCATGGTCTTCGATCGTATCCAAAGATAACGAAATGAACTTCGATGAAACGTGCAAGTACATCGCATGAAAAACCTCCACTGTCTTCACCATAGACCATTTGAGAATCGGTGTCTTGAAGCAAAACATAAAAACGGTGAATGTTGAGCGTTAAAACCCATACAGCTTCAATAATCTTACCGCGGCGCGGCTAATCCAACTCCCGACGCGCGGAGAAGAACCCTGCCGCGCGATCGAAAAATCAATGTAATTTACGGCGACGCAAATTTATTTCAAAGAAAACTGCATAAAGACCTCAAGAAATCTTCAAACAATGCTCTCATATAAGTTACTCTGCGCGACCTTGCCGAAAACCTATTTGAAACTCTACCTAAATGTAGAACTTCGTCGAAAAACAGTATCCACCATTTTGTTACTGCACGGTAAGAATTTATGGGCTGTATTCTTTAAGATTACGGAAAATTAAAGAAAAAACACCATGCTAACAGATTGTGTGGTTTTTTATTCGGCAAGAATCCACCCATAACTTCACCATTCACTTACTTTGGAAGATTTTCAGAGAAAATTGAAGACGGGCGTTTTTATGGAAATTTGCTCACGTTTGAGCCTCTGTATCTCAGTAACGGGTAGGATCTATGTCAAATGAAGTACATATCAATAAACTTCAATCATTTTTGAGTATACCTGCGAAGTTTCAAGTTTATAACTCAAAAAAAGCCATTTTGTAATTTTGTCCGGCTTTTTCCGATTTCCGCCCACTGTGCGGCGCCTCTCTCCCTTTTCCTTCCTCTCCAGCCCCCTCCCCGGGATTCCTGGCGTATAAGCCTCTGGCTTGGTTCCGGGCCCCGGTGCGTTGTACCCTTGTCAGGGTTCGCCTTGAACCCTGAGAGTTCTTGCTTCTAAACCGACGTTTTGATAGCTGCCTCTCCCAAAATCTTCAGAGCATCTTCAGGGCGTCATCAGTGCATGGAAATACCCTGAAGACGATGGCAGAGACAGCTATCGAAACTTCTGCCAACAAGTTACTCGCCCGTTGGAAAACCCAAGAAGATTTTCCGAGACTGAAAAAGGTTTTTTCGGGTCCCCAGCCGGGTGAGACTGTCCATTTTCTCCAACTTTTCGAGGTCCGACAGGTTCCTCGTCACAGGGAATGATCATTCGTTCCTCGTAATCAGGGAATGTCGTTTGGCAAAACGTTGGAGAAAATGGACAATCTTACCCGGATGAAAACTCGCGACAACCTTATTCAGTATTTTCAATGACCATGTATCATTTCACGTTGCTGTTCAGTGAAAAAACTACTCTCTCCTCACCACCGTTGAATTAGCGTAGAAGACGCAATGTATAAGAGTGAAAAAATGATCTCTCCCGGAGAAAGTACCTACTCCACATTGCTTCGACCAGTTTTTTGTCGAGGAGCTCATTTTCAGCAACTATCTCTGTGATGATCTCCGTCATTAAAACTAAGCGGGTTCGCTTGGGGTGGGCCGTTTGCCTAATTACTCCCATCTCTTTCGTGGGGCAAGTGGACTCCGTAGACTCTGCATTCATTTGGTGTTTTCTTCCATTTTTAGAGGCAGACGTTAGAGTTGTAGTTCCTATAATTTTTATGAAGTATGCAGCATGTGAAAATTCACCCATATTCAAACAATTGCTATATTGTAAAAGCGAGGTATAGCGTTTTTCTTGAATCAACTATTCTCTTTTGCCTTAAACTTTTTTACGGAACCTTATTTTCATCAAATATTAAGCACCTATAGATGTTTTTGTTCCAATTGTAGCCAAGCGGTCTTAACATAGCTAGTAGAATACTTATCTAAGTAGAACACTTCGTAGACGAATCATACCAACTGCTTACTGCCCTCTTTATTTTTTTGTGTTTTCTGTGAGAAACTTTCGGTGCGTATGAATTATTCTGAGAATATTGTTGTATCGACCTTTATTCACCATATAATGCAGCGTGATTTATTTTATTCGAGCTAAAAGATTTCCGGCCAAAACTTTTTGAATTTGCGCACTAACTGCGTACTACTTGCGTATCATTTAATGTAGCGCGGAGAGCATGTTGCTGAATTCCGGCCTCCCGTTTAAAACCAAACACAATAGTAAAAGCGAGTGCTTTCTTTTTTTATTAATCAAATTCTCCTCTTGTTTGCGTCTTCTTATTTGGGGGGGGGGCAATTGTCAGCTAAAATTACGCACCTTTACGTGTTGTTGTTTCACATATGTCAAAGAATTCTTAATTTAGGGTGCAGGGCTAAATATTGATGGAAAATACGACCTGTTTACTCCTTTCATTACTTTTGTTTGGTGAGACATAATGGAACATATTTTGTTTAATGAAACATAAATTACATTTATATTTTGTGAGACATAATGACGGACATTGAAATTTCCAGTAAAATTGTTGGCTCTGCGTTCCTGCAGTATAAAATTACGCTATTTATTTAATCGGAGCGTCTGCAAAGGAGGCTTTCATAAACAGGAAGGAGCTTGTGAGAGGATCGGTTTTGTAAGAATTCAAATGACAGGCTCGCGAAGCTCTTTACGGTAAGCAAAAGTGGACCCTTTGGAAGGAGGGCGAGAGAAGAATGGAGGCGTAGGCGCATGATGGGAGGTGAGACCAGTGGCGCCGAATCCATGGGGCCTGAGGGGGCCCGAGCCCCCCCAAAAATTCGTTACAGATGTGAGGAAAAAATGTGTCAGGCTTGTTGATTTTCTCCGGAGTGTCAAGATATCGAGATTCGAGTGATCAGGGTTCTAATGTTAATCATATGACTCTTCTAAAATGCTTAAAAAACTTAAAATTCACTACTTATAAAATTTACCACGGAAAGGTCCCCGGTTTGGGCCCCCCCCCCAATATTTTTTGTAAGTCGGCACCCCTGGGTGAGACTGTCAGAATAGTTCGTAAGTACTGCATGTAACTGTACCCTAATCAGTAATATACTTTAGTTAATATCATCAGGAGTCCGCGATAATCCTGGGAGAAGCTGCCTCATCAGTGAAGCACAGAGAGGGGTTCGTGTCTATTACGTACAAGATCGTAGTTTTAATACCTCCAAATACCTAATAAGGTGCTAAGGTAAATGTTACGGACGATCTTACCGTGAATTTAACAAGGAATTACGCCAAGGCATGGGATACTACCAGAATACTTCCCAAATACTCCTTGGAAACCTAACTTAACCGGTAGAATACTTAAATATTAAAACATTCCATTCAAAAATATCTTGAATTGAGTTACAAGTCTCAAAGTAGGCGTTGAAGTAAATGATGTCCTGTCTCTAGGAAGATCTGCTCTCTTTTTTAGTGGGGATGGGAGCTCGTTTTGAGTGAGTATCCCTGAGATCACACGTACCGTGGCTCGTCATTAAAACAACGCGTTCGCTTGAGTTGGGTCGTTTGCCTAACTACCTACTCCTCTCGCTTCCGCGGCCAAGTAGACCCTGCAGTCTTTTCTTTCCCTTTTTGAGTCAAGTGATGTAGCTCATGAGAATTGGAGGTGGTGATGGACGCAAGGGATGTTTTATTTTTTTAATTTTTCCTCCGGGCGCCTAATTGAGGCCGTGCCTGCCGCTATCTCCTTTTGGATCTCACGGCCCTATATAATATCCGGCGCTAACAAGACATCCCTGTCGCTACCTGAAGTAGGTGCGCCTCTCCCAGTCATCTGTTTGTGATGTCGTTACTTTTTGTGAAAAGGTTCTGTGATGGCAAAGCACGAACAAATTAGTCCCAGAGTTAATTTAAGCGGGAGAACAGAATCATTCACACCTCGGACTTACTTTAGAAGTTACCAACCATCTTTTACTTTCATCACCTTCTTCCTTTGATGTATTTACTTCTGAAATTTGTTTTAATCTCATTCGACCTGCTTTCTGTTTAAGGTCTTTTCATCTTGTTCTCAAAGGCGAAGGCTACCTACTCCGTGATAAATTATTTTATCTCATTGTTGCCTGTCTTAATTACCAGTCTAATAATCTCATTATAAATTTCTCAGGTACGACGAAATCAACATATTGGCACTGGAGTAACTGGTGCATTTATCCTATTGTTCTTATGCCAGTAATTTCCGAAGTAAATTGGAAGGCTTGCAAATAAATTACTATCTTTTAATAATACTCTCTACCATAAACAGTGCTTCCTACCAGAGTACATTTAAAGGATGAAACCGTTCATTTCTAGTTATTATTTCATTTTCTTAACGTCTATATCATTTGAAATAGACGTAAAGAAATAAACAAATTGCTCCTATATTTTGTTTTTTTGGCTACCAAAAATTTATTTGTGTCATTGTTTTCACTATCAGGACTGCTTAAAATATTGGACATATTTTTAAAGACGTAATGAATGAGAATATACCTCTAAATAATAACTCGTCGATCAGCAAATGAAAAATTTCCAAATGGTGAAAATTTTGACCTTTTTAGTAGTTTAAGTTTTAATTTAGAGGGCGATAGATATTTTGAGGAATGTCGAAAGTTTCATTTCTGGTGGAGAAATTAAGCTCGTTTATACCACGTGTTATTAAATCATTATTTATTTTTTTTACATATCATCAAGGACAGAATTCTGAGATTTTTGAGAGATGTCAAAGCTGAGATTTTTGGTGCAGCAATGCAATTAGCAGCAGGTGCAATTATCCACGACATAAATTGTAATTATGGTTGAAGTATTAGTTTACAACTGAAGCGTTCATTCCTTACAGATCGTTTATATTTAAATCATATGAAACAAAAGTTGCTAATATCAATAAGTAAAATATATTTTAATTTTGGATTTATTGCCCTTAATGTTTAAGATTTTACCTGCCGATTGCTGTATTATTACTATCGTAGATTTTTATTTTTCGTTGTTGTAATATTAGTTGATCTATCAACAGAGGTATTCCAAAAGAATAAAAAGTATCCATATAATGAGTGTTGTCTTCTTTTTCTAACCTCTTATTTAATGTTAAAATAATTTTGTTGCCTATTAAATTTTTTATTAAAATAACAATAAATTGTGCTTAGTTTCCGGAGTCTGATATTTTGCTACAACTATTTTAGGTATTGGCATTTTGAATCTATTTCTAATTAATCAGCTTTTCACTAATCCGTCTTCCACGTGTGCCTGAATCAACACAGTAGTGAAGGGATCTTTTTTATGGCCTCCGCAGTGCAGTGCAGCGACAAATTCTTCTTTACCAGTCGCGGATGCTTTTACAACGACGCGAAAGGCTAGCGATGTTATTGTAGAATTTGCGAGAATTCTGCAGTAGTCGTGCAGCTGTGTCCAGGACTGATCCTCATAAATACCTAAGTGTGTGACCTCCACCTGAGTTGACCTGCCGCTATCCTTATTTACTGTTTGGCGTTCTTGGGAATCCGACGCGTCCTATGGTCATTCATTCAAGCTGTTGCTCGTTGGATACTTACATTCGGGAGTTGTAAAGAGGAATTAATGCAGTTTTTTTGTAGACTGCGCGAATCCAATTCCTAACCAGTTCCAATGCGCCTTTTAAAAATTCTGATATTCTCGAGTTACGGCGTCAATATACTTTGAAAGTAAATTGCAAATTTAAGCTTAGTTAAGGTGTCCCGAATAACTAAAGACTTATTTTTTGTGTGAAAAATTCGAAGTAACAGGTTCAATGCCGACATTGCGATGAGCTTATAAGGCAAATAAATACGTAAGTGCATAATTGTATATAAGCATCTCACAAATAGATATTCTACATAATGGAAAGTAAATCACAATTGGTTGAATACTCATTACCGACAACTTAATTGGGACTCATGGCCGAGGGGATAAGTAAAGGAATTCATATTTCCCGAGAGCAATTAAGATGAAAACTTTGATAAAACCCGAAAGTTACGGTTATGTTGGAAAAATTCACCTTTTACGTAAATACATATCCTGAATATTTATAATAAATAGATTAAGTAAGTGGTCTTTCACAATAGGAACTCTGTTTTAGCATTTTTTATGCATAAACATGCCCTATTTAACTCACCTTCAACTATCGAATTCATTATAGGATTACACTATGGTATTAAGGCAAAACATGAGGGAACCATTAACCTTGTGAGTAAATCTGTAGTGAGTAGGATAATCAAAAAAAGATTTACATTCAAAGTTTTCCTGGATATCACACAATTACTTATACCACTTATTTTTTACAGAGCGCGACCCGGGTTTCAATGAATTATCATCATCTTCAGGCGCAAATTATGATTTGTTTATTATTTATTCCTGGTTACTTTATGAATTTTAAAACGGACGCCAGAATAGGGGAAAAGGATGGGTAGAGATATTCATTTATAAGAGTACTGCCCTGACTTTCAATAATTTTAAAAATTTCCATTATGAAGAATAACTTAATTGGGAATCATTGCCGAGGGTATAAGTTGAGGAATTTATATTTCATAAATATTCCTCGTAATTGTGTGATATCCAGGAAAACTTATAATGGAATACCACAATGTTAATCAAGAGTTAGTGAATTTTAATTAAATTCATCCATACTCATTTATATTCATTCATCTATATTCTACACTGTTACACGCCATAATAGGCGTATGACAGAAGGTGTTAGAACAGGAGCTGATCGCCTATAACACAACTTTAAAAACTTAAGGTTTGGGTTGTTAAAACGATTCTACTTCGGCCTAACGTGAATTGAGCCCTTTTGCTTTAATGGAAAAATGAATTCGTAAACCAATCCACGTGCTTCACCTTCGAACAGTTTAGTTTCGACCCACTCATCGAGTACAAAGTATGGTTGAATGAAGTAGAGGTTCGGCCTACCGCCATTAGATACATGGGGCTCTCATATTTTGACCACAAACAGGAGAGCGGGGAACGCAAACTGGCCATTCGATTCTTAAGCTCATTGTTTTAACTTCTCTATATTCTATATTCATGAAATGGGTCGAAACTATTGCCTCTTTTCCCCTCCACTCAACTTCTAGGATCGAAACTTAACTAAGAGCAGCGGAGTTTCGATAAATTTAGTTTCGTTCCCCGGAGTAAAGTTTCGTCCCGGGTCGAAACTAAACTCCTTGATGATTTTAATACCCATCGGGAACGAAACTAAACCTTGGCCTCGTATTTTCGTTTCCCACCGAAGCATTTTCGTTTCGTTTCACTAGCCATCCTTGGTTCAGACAAACGAGTGTAGAAGTTCTTCCCAGTTTGGTCGGTATACTCCCCCTTCAACGATTCACATTTGAATTCATACTCACCACATTGACGCATAGGGTCGAGAGAGTCCTTACTATTGTCGAAAAAGGTTCTGTTCCGTAAACAGAAGTATGTTTTAGCTGTCGTAACTGATACCGGAGGGCGTAGTTTTATTCCGATATTCAATTTTTTGTGTGTGTGCGTGCGATGAGTCGTCTTCAATTTCGCAGTCAGTTGTGTGTGGAACTCATATGCCTCGTTCACATTACGATTGTCCGAGCCATCGTCCTAACGATAGTTGACCGAACTAGCCGTGTGAATGCAAGTCCTGACAATAGTTGACGTAGTTCCGAACGTTGCCACTTAACGATGATTAGGCGCTGGGAGACCGGAAACGGAAGCGACGAGAGAAAGACGAAAAGCTCGTGAAGCTCTATTTTTTCATGGATTTATCCTAGGAAGGAAGAATATGGGCGGAAGAAAAATTATTCGGTAAATACACGTTGAACACAGTAATATCTTGTCCATGCATACCTCAACAGCTTTGCTACCCATCAATTTCGCGTTCACTTTAGATGTCAGCACTAGAGGGCAGCACAGGTTTTAACCATCGTTGTGTGAATGCTCGATAGTTCCGACAATCGCTGGAACTATCGTAATGTGAATGAGGCAATAGTGAGAATGCGTGGTGCCTCAGCCGCTCCGGCTGTCCCAGCCCCACCCCCCACCCGAGCTCTCGGGGTGGGGGGAGGGGCTGGGACATATGTAGCTAGGAAATGACCGAAATAGTTCCGCAAAGAGTCTATTCCCACCATTAATCGTCATGTTAAGGTATGAGACCTTTTTAACCAACGTAAAAGTTGGTCCTTAGTGACCGGCATTTCATCCAGTATTGGTGATCTTTCCTACCTATATAATATATAAACCTCCTAGTGTGCTCAAGTGTCGGCGGAACTCAGGCAAGGAGGCTTACTGACTGAAAACTGACTGATAAGTGAAATTTCCCCCATTATTATACTGATAAGTGAAATTCCCCCCATTATTATTCACTATTGTCATGATCTTGTTAAAGTTATGAATATATATTTTTTGAATGTTTAAAAGTGCGTTGTATTTCTTTGGTCCTTCGGGTTATAGTTGTATGAACATCGTTTATTTTTCATCCCGCGACAGATTCTTGAAGTTTTTGGTGAATAGAAGGTAATTAGGGGATCGGGTTGGTGTGGTAGCTAGTGTGTTAGCTTCCCACCCCGAGAGCTCGGGTTCAAATCCCGAAGGTGGCAGAGAATTTTCAAAGAACACCCGATCCCTGCTAGAGTGTTGTGTGGAGGACATTTCAAGCGCAGCACTTCGTCCGTCGGAGGGGACGTTAAGCCGTGGTCCCCTTGGCGCCTTTCGTTAAGAGTAGGCTAATGCCGACGCCGGGTTTCTCTCCATCCTTCCTTACCTACCCTTACCTCATGGCGCAAAACCTGTCGGTCGCCTCCTCCAAATGCCACCATCAGAAGCTAACTCTATACTTAACTTTAGGATTAGGCTGCTTGGTATGAAATTTTACCCATCTAAGGATGCCTTATCAATTTTTCTTCTTTTCATTAAAATATTGGAAAAGGGACATTTTTTAATGGCCAGCCTCTTTTTTTCTTATATAATATGGCAATATATTTTGTTGTCTTCATTGTGATCATACGGCGTCAACTTTTTCATTGGAAAATATTCATTGGTCGTAATTAAAATGAATGAAAAAGTTGACGTCATATGATCACAATGAAGACAACAAGATATACGATATAGCCAGCAGAAAGCCCCGAACCCTGGTCCCCTGGTTGGTAGCCTTAAATGCTACCACTACCTCACCTGACCCGTCTCTGTGAGGTGCGATATTATGGAACTATACGCGGCTTGTGAAAAGTACCGCATCATAATTAATTAATAACAGCCAAACTAAGGCCCATTCAACGGAACCACTACTAGTTCAGGGATGTGTTCATCATTCCGAAGGTCATAAAAAATACGGCATCGAAAAAGGCGGAGCTAGGTTCGTGGTCTCCCCTAGTAAGTAAATTATCATCGTACCTGTTGGCTTTGGCAATTTGTCGAATAATAATATTTAATTATTTCAGAAGATTATTATATGAAAGGGGGATTACTTGATAATTTTCCTTGTATATTTACCTGATGCTTCAACATTTTAACGGTCGCTGCCGGCTTTCCTATTCTAAAAAAACAAGCTGTTACTCTCTCGGGACCCCAGGCTATGGATTTCCGTAGTGTCCTCACAGGAAAGGATACCGCCTATTTTGATATGTTAATATGCCGGATATTCCATTATTACTACATCATCGCTGATAGGTTTCCGAATTTTATGACTTCCAATAGCCTTCAATCTAAGCGTTCCGCGTGAACTGGGTGGTCGCGAAGTTCATGGGCAGAGTTTTTTTTTTAACTATCTAAAAACGATGAATAATTCATTTGAAAAAAAAAAGTTTATGGCATCGATTCTCGGAGAATTGTGAACATCGGACCACATGAATAGAAATCGGTGCAAATTTTTAGAGCCCTCTAAAAAGCCTTATTCTGAAACCTATGGAAATAATACGTTTCAGGAAGCCTTTAAAAACTATTGGTGTTAAAGAAAATTAATCTTGCCTGGTTGCTCTCAAAAATGATCGTTACGATGAAGGCTCTATAATTTAATTCAATATATTCAACTTTCTTCTCCACTAAGCGTTTCGTGTGGGTGACGTAACTCTCCAAAAACTGCCTTTAAGAGTGATTTCAATTTGCTAGCGGCTTCTGAGCGTTGAACCTTTGGGCGAATGTATCCATTTAAATACCTGTTATTTGAATACAAGATACAAAAAGACGTCTAATGCAGTGTTACCTTACATTCATTTTGGAAGCTGGCTGCTTCCATTGGAGTTGATATAGTTCAAATTTCAATAGAGTTCCTCACGTGTTAAAGCTCTTTGAAGTTCACTTTTTTGGCATTAAAAGTTTTCATTCTTTGAAGGCACAACCAAAAATTGATTTTAAAAAGCAAGTGTACGGCTTTAACATATTTATCCATACGGTTACAACAATGAGCAATTTTTCAAAAACGTATTTCGCCGTGATAAAACATAATGTGATGTCTACCTCAGTTTTTCATGTGTACGCTTTGTATATGATCTGAATGAAATGTAAGTGGTTAAAATTCGTAGAAATTAATCTCTCCTGAAGGAGATGTTGATTTTACTTGTGAAGTTCATAAAATGTGCTCATTTATTGGAAATGTTCTCCTTTATCGATTACAAATTTCACTTTTTATTGATAAATATAATATGGCAGTGAATATCAGTGAAGATTTCAAGGGTTTTACACCGGGTAAGTTCCTCTACATACAACGTTTATATATGTAAAACGCTCATCGTCCACCGAGATTCCAAAGTATTTGATTTCTGAATCCCTGAAGACGATGGGCATCAAAACGTTGGTAGGAGGTATGGAGGACCTTACCCGGTGTGAAACCCGAAAAATATTCACTGCCATTATCCGCCGGTGAAAAAAACAAACTTTACAAATATAATGTCTTATAATCCCAAAAGAAATGCAAATGTAAATTTTGATGCAGATTTTCAGCAATGCTTTTGTAGCAAAAAAGGAAGTTTAAGGACTCCCCTGGGTATTTTCTGTTAGATTGGAATCTATAGGTGTTTCGGCGACTAATCCAGCATCCATCGGATGAGTTGTGATTTCAGTTCAGCGTTTCTGCTTATTCCGTACTGGAAGTCCGTGACCTTTTCTTGCCGCCAGGAATACTCATGTTATTCGATGGAAGATAAGCAGCAAGCTTTTGAAGCGCGATTGATGGGGGAGTCATCCATTCGAAAAATATTTTTTCTTTCGTGTGGTCCATTGTGTTTGAAATTGGTTATCCCGGAAATGTTCGTCACTAGAAAGAACTAATGTTACGTACATTAAAAATTATAAATTTACCAAGATTGAGTAATCAATAATTGCAGTAGTGAGAACACGAAGACAAATCATTAGAGGAGGACTAATCAGAAATTAAAGAGTATCATTTGTAGGATGCAAAAAAAATCTTTACTATGCTGACGAACGGGTTTTGATGGGAATTTTGTAAGTAATATTTGAATGGAGACGCCTATGATCAATGAAATTTAGTGTAAGTACGTATCTTGTAATACTAGTACTGATGGCACCAAGTCGGAAATTTAAATAGAAAAACCTTGCTAGAATGTTGTAAAAAGCTTGATAATGCTGACGGACGGGTTTTGCTGGAAATATTTACGCTCATATCATAAATATAATATCAATTTCAAGAAATACCATTCGAAGTAATGATAGCATTATTTATTGTTCCCTGTAACACAGTTTTGCCATAAAGCTTTCTGATTGCGATTGTGAAGATATTTATGTAGGTGCGCTGCTCTTACGGTCGTCTGTAATAATCAAGTGAAATATTCTGGTGATACTTCAACTTGGTTCTGCATAAATACCGTAGTCAAACAATTTAACAGATTTAAGAATCTAATGTTGTTTAATTTATACCCGGGTAACCTTTTTAGAAAGGATAATTCTTCAGGGAAAGCATATTTTTGAGTGGAGGAAAGTTGAAATAATGTATAAAATTCCATTTCCTGTTTATTTTGACGATAGTTGCATGTAATTTACTGACAGTGGGAGTCCATAATGAATTTTCGTTCTTCAATTGTCGTCCTTATCCGTCCTTATCCTTATTTCTACCGGCTTCAAAAACCAACTAATAAGTGGATTAAGTTATTATAGGCTTCGAGAACACTTTTGTAACAATTCGACTGCAAAAAGGAGTGCGCGTTTTATACAAGGGCGTCATATGCTCATAATGGTAGGATGTAGCCGTGTGGCTACGGTGGGCGGAAATGAGTTAACTTGTGTTTTTATAGCTTAAATTTTTCATTCACAATTGTGCTGTTTAATTCAGCTTCAATATGCTCTATCGTGGACCTTGCGAGTAGCTAAAATTTCCTTTTCCCCTTGATGAAGAGTGCTTGAGACATTTTATTCTATAATAAAAAAAACTAAAACAATTCCTGAGGAGGCGTAACTCCGACGGTCTGGTCCATCTTTTCCCTTATTTTAGTGTTCATAGGAAGGGCATGACCGTAAATTACTCCTTGCGGAAGTACATTCTTATGCAAATGTGGACGTGTACTCATTTGAATGGGACAGGAGGAAAGATATTTTTGAGGAAGGCTTGGCCGAAAAGACCACACTGCGATGTTCTTGGAACTTTGATGGGTTAGTAGCTCGCCGGTGCTGCCAAGTGCAAAAAACAAATAGTTGAACAACTTTTCGAAAAGTTTATTGAAGAAACTCTTTGCTCTCATGGCTGACATCCTCCAACGTTAAAAATCGAATGTGGAAAATACTATTCAAATTTTTATATGTACACTTTTTCCGGCTGTTTGATATTGCGCTATTTTCATTCGGAAAATAACAGCTTGAACCTGATCCTTTCAACGTAAACCGTTTTCATTTCTTTGCTATTGATTACTTTTGGAAAGTAATTGACACTAGTGATTTATCACATTTTGATTACAGTAACTTTCATCTATCTTAATGTATTTGTGCCAGGATTCATCTCTTTATTTAATCTCTTAATACCTAACACTCCAATATTTAAACATAGTGCCTTCCGTTAGCATAGTCTATTACCATTATTTCGTCCTCGTATTGCCGGTCAGTCAGTTGGCGGCTAACTATTTTCTCGATCTATTTGTTTCTGTGGACAGGGAAGCCTAATAATCCAATCTTCAAACATAGTCAGTTCCTTACGTTGGCATCTTATGTTATTTTCGGTCTGTCAGTTGGCAGTTAACTACTGGCTCGATTAATCGTAGCGGGCGTAACTTGGTGGAAATCCATAATCGCAGGAATAGAAGGATCAACAACTTTGCTGTTTCCACATAGTAATTTATTAACACCGACCATGGTTTCGTTACAGAATAACATTATCAAGGTGTTGATAATGTTACACCTTGATAATGTTTCTCTGTAACGAAACCATGGTCGGTGTTAATAAATTACTATGTGGAAACAGCAAAATTGTTGATCCTTCTATTCCTACTGGCTCGATCTATTTGTTTGTGTGGACAGGGACTGCAAAGCACTGCAATTAGAATACAAGTTCACTGAGTTTGTGGTCGATCTTGACTCAATATACTACCCTTGAGGAAGTGAAGGAGTTCTGCTATATGCGTATTCGAGTAACCAACAAAGCAAGGTAGTAACAATCTTTTCAAGCGATCCGTCAACAATCGAAAGGTTATATCGTACTATCGTGTTTTGATATCAAAGAGTGTATCGCTTGTGGATTTCAAGGTGCTTTTGGGGAAGAAGATGAATGCATCCGCCAAGTGAAGGCCGTTTTACACGAGGCACGGAATTGCGCAGGTTAGAACTGCATTAATTTCTTAAATGGCGGGCAATTGCGCGAATGCATGAACTAAATTAGAACGGGCTATTTTGGCATCTCACGTCCACGCATTCTCGCATGTGTTCTAGCAATTCGCCGCTTTACACGACGCAATTTTGACTGCGCCTTCGTACACTCGCCAGATCGTGCAAGTACGTGCCCCGTGTAAAACAGACTTAAAATTGCCCGAGTGAAGAGGGTATCCCACTTAATGAGGAATATTCTTAGTGCTTAAAACGTAAGCGTTGAAATAAGGAAGCAATTTCATATGAATCAAATATGGAGATTGCATCTTTATGATAGGGAGGCAATGACGTTGGCAGGAGCGGATAAATCGAGGTTGGAAGCGATTAAAATTATGGTTTAAAAGAAGAATGAAAAATGGTGTTTAAAATAATAATGTAGATCAAATGAAAAGTAATGTGGAAGTAATGCGGAAGTTCTAAGAAGAGTAAGTTAGGAGAGAAGTATTTTGAAAACCTGGAAGGAAGTACGAGGTGGCCAAAGGAAATGAATGTGAGCTGTGTGAATGTGTTATGATTACGTGTCTGTGATTAAATCTGGGTTGATCCCTAGCCTCACCTATCCAAACCAATCTTTGGGTTGGTAGCCGGCGATTCTTCCGGGTTTCCTTCCGCGTTTATCCATTATACTGGATATTCTGATTTACATTCTGATTTACAGAAATTCTGGAAAAAATCTGGGATCCGGCGCAGAAATACTCAACCCGCGAACTTAATAAAATACAAAGGAAAGCTGAGCGATTCGTCAAAATAATCTACATAATACCCTGCGAGCCACCTCAAGGGTGTTTGGCAGGTGGTGATCAATCACTAGCATAGGATTACTGAAAGCGTTACACTTAAGCGTTACCAGCACTCGTCTAGTCGTTTTTCACGTAGGTACTTATACTTTAAAATTTACGTTTAACTTTTCAGGGCATCAATGTGTCTAGTATATGCACTCTTGCATTGCAAATTTGAAGTAAATCTCATGGTTGAAATGAATTCAGGTTTATAATTGATATAGAGAGATATGAAAATTATATTGGAAAAAACTTTGCTTAATTGGCTTCTTCTCCTCTTATCAGTGACGAAATGGCCAAATTATCAATTCCGGAACGCTCTTTCCTTAACTAATTTTATAAGTGAAATATTATTCATAAAATTGATATTGAGATACGAACTCCCCAATATGTAGATATTTTATTCAGGGTGCCCTGAATAGAATAGCTAAATTTCAGTGGGGTTCATGACGAGCTACTCTAGTAATTTCAGCGCTAGGGCGGGATTCGAG
Source organism: Ischnura elegans (assembly GCF_921293095.1). Lineage (NCBI taxonomy): Eukaryota > Metazoa > Arthropoda > Insecta > Odonata > Coenagrionidae > Ischnura > Ischnura elegans. The sequence continues at coordinate 11,483,519 of NC_060257.1, forward strand.
TATTCTTGAAAGGTGTTTTCTTTAAGAGTTTCGCAGCGTGAAGGATTCTCAAAGCCTTCCCACTTTTTCTTCCCTCAATCTCATTTCCCATCGCCCATCCGGAGAAAAAAAATAAGTAGAGGTCGCAAGGCGCTGCTCCGTTGTTCTCGTAGGCCGAGTGGCGGATGAAGACTGGGGAGCAATAAAATCTGCGACTCGCGGACCGTGTTCTCTTGAAGCGAATGGCTAGGCGGGGCCCGCATCGGGACAGAAAATATATATATGCATCCGTACGTGCGGATGTCCTACCCCAGAACCCTTCTATAGCGATTTCCCACGACCCACGTCCACGTTGACTGGGAAGTCCCGATGAGATTCAAACTTGCTTCGGATACCATCCGTTTAAAAAAAAAAAAAAGGAACATAAAAACATCGAAAGGTGACTTAATTTTTACCAATACCCGAGGTGTTTGTGGTTTAAATCAACCTTCACTTTAATAATAATAATAATAATTTCGTCCTTATTTCAAGTGAATTTAAGGCTTAATTGTCCCCGCTTACAGTTTACTTCACATTCACACACACAGGCAATTACATTCGTACATGCCCTGGATGGTAGCACATCCACGCGGGCGGAATTCGAACTCGCGAACTCCAGGTTGGCAGTCGGGAACGTGACTCCAGCGCCTGCAATTAAATTGTTTGGACGAATTGTTTTTGGACTGACTCGACTTAGGATAGGCATCAAATCATAACTATCGTGGGGAACACGTATTAGAAATACGAGCGTGCTGCGCCCGCTCCCAGCGGGCTTCCCCCGCTCTTTTCAATACAGGTCCACAGAGGGATAGGCGCGTTTCTAATTTTAAAATGTAGAAAAAAAGGCAGGGTCTTATGTACAAATTTAATTGGAATGTTCATGTACAAATTGAGGTCAGAGGACCTCTTTAAACACAACATTGGAAGTAATTACTCTATCCTCTGTTAAACGCACATGATGACTCATACTTACCTACCTATCAACAGGAGACTTGAATGTGGAATCAACCGCATTTTGATAAAAGTTATTTAAAGAATGCAAGATATTGTTGCAAATGAACAAATGTATCAGTTTGTGCGCAGTTAACGTCAGGAATATTTACAGTTTTTTTTTGTTTTTTAATTATTTAAAAACCAATTTTAGGAAACTATAGCAATATTTAGGAAGTGAGCCGTCGCACGTTCTCTGATAAATTCTGTGCATTTTGGTACCTCATTTGTAGAGTTTGGTTGCGTATAAGTTGAGAAAAAGGTATCTATACAGTAGAAATAGTATAGAAGATTTGTGGCAGAGCTCTGAATGGAAGCTAGGATTCGTCAAGAGTATTCAGGGAAGTCTTTCAGATGAAAAAGTGAAGCTGTGCTATTCCGCACTCGTTTGGCCACGCCTTTAATATGCCGAGAGCATCTGGGACCCGGCGCAGAAATACTCAACCCGCGAACTTAATAAAGTACAAAGGAAAGCTGAGCGATTCGTCAAAATAATCTACATAATACCCTGCGAGCCACCTCAAGGGTGTTTGGCAGGGGGTGATCAATCACCAGCATAGGCGTACTGAAAGCGTTACACTTAAGCGTTGCCAGCACTCGTCTAGTCGTTTTTTACGTGGGTACTTATAGTTTAAAATGTACGTTTATTTTTTCAGGGCTAATGAATGTGTCTAGTATATGCAGCCTTGCACTGCAAATTTTTGAAGTAAATCTAATTGGTGAAATGAATTCAGCTTTATAATTGATATTGAGATATGAACATTATATTAGAAAAAACTTCACTTAATTGGCTTCTTCTCCTCTTAATCAGTGACGCAATCGCCAAATTAGCAATTCCGGAACGCTCTTTCCTTAACTTATTTTAGGAGTGAAATATTATTCATAAAATTGATATTTAGATACGAAAATTATATTAGAAAACAGTTTATATAATTGGCTTCTTCTCCTCTAAATCAGCGACCTCATAGCAAAATTAGCAGTGCCGAACTCCGTGTGTTTTTTTTTAAGTTATCATTTACACTTTATTACAAAATATTTTGTTTTGGTTATTATGTGTGTATTATAAATTTTTTTGCTACAAAATTCATAAAAATGCTATTTGACTATTGTGTCTTTTGTTAACCAGTGCCGGAACGGCGCCTGCTCTGCTCTTAATGGATGTTCTCTAAGTTAAGTCCGTTAAGTCGAGGGAAGAAAGCATCTTTCAAGAATACTCGAATTAAGGACACGAATGGCTAGAGCTGGATTGGTGGCTTTTTTCACGTATTAATCTCGTAAAATATACGCTGTCATGCGTACCTCTTCATGGAATATCGATATTTCTATGATATGCAGCATTGCCCTTGAGAGTTTTAGAGTATATCCTATTGGTGAAAGTTCGGCCCAAAACTCCGCCCATGGTGGTAATGTATGTAATTTCGTCCCCCTTTTCAATACCGATTCAACCACTGAGCCCTTATACGCATACGATGGCTTGGATATCCTACATTGTTCAGTATGAAATTTTGTGTGCGGGAATGCAGAAGCCCATGAGAATGTATGTGATATCGTAGCGGACATGGGCGTATCCAGCGGGGGACGGGAGGAGTCAGCTGCCCCCCCTAGGAGTAAAAATGGCATAAATCTTTTGGATGAACACAAAATTTTTCAAAAAATTATTTTAAAGTTACGAAAAATTATAAGAGTATAAGACATTTAACTAAAATAAAAATTTTTTTTCGAGCTAATAATTTTAAAAAATAACAAAGCGCTGTTATAATTTTCTTTAAATGTTGGTTTCATTCACCTTTTTCATGCTAAAATGTTACTACTTGAAAAACCATGGCCTGCCCCCCCCCCCTCCCTAGTTTTGATCCTGGGTACGGCCTGGGTAGCGGACCAGGATATATCGTTTGTGTGGTGGGTGGGAAGGGTTGTATGTGTAAAGGAGTGCTCCAGAGGTGAGATTGGAAGATATAGAGGGGGAGGAGAATAGGGCGGGGACCACGGACGGACCGAGTTATATGTTTACGGTACCCGACGGCAGCTCCCCCACACTAACACTACCACAGCGGCCATCTTGGACGATGACGTAATGCAATTGTTATGTCGCCATTACCTTTCGGGCCGGGGGAAAACTTCGATGCGTTCAGCGTCCACCTTCTTCCCAAATCGTATTTCCTTCCCACTCGGGTCGGGTCGCGTCTCAAACATTGACCTCGTCCGTTATTGAGGCTCGACATGCCAGAGATTGGATCTTCGAAATTTGGATGGATGACTCGGCTTTCTGCTTTCGACCAAGTGTGTTCTTATCGTGTCCACCAGAGAGTATTGGACGATATATATTTTTTTAATAAATTTAAGAAGTTCATTCTGAGAAAAAAAATGCTATTTCATCTTCATGAACATTTCAAATTATACTCTTAAGGCCTGTTTACACGGTACATTAACACGCACGGGTTAATGTCTAAATGTATGAACGCGATAATGAACGCCAAAATGCACCGAATAACCACCCAAGTTTTGCGAATGCATGCACAGAAAATAGAACCTGTTCTAATTTGGTTCATGCTTTCGTACATGTTCCGTTCCGGTCCACAAAAATCATTCACGCAAACGTACATTAACTCGTACGTGTTGATGCATCGTGTAAACAGGCCTTTATAATCAGTGGCGTAACTAGGAATATGCTCTGGGTCGGGATGGGATGACCTGGGATGGCGACCCTTCCCCCCCTCAGGCAACAGGGTTTCTGGGAAAAGTTTTGAAAAACGACATGCCTGGTAATATATTTTACATATTTTTGGCGCTTAAAATTTAGCTTTAAGCAGATGCAGTTATTATATGTCAAAACTATACAATAGTTTTAAATTTTTTTACTTGTCTGAGACTTTGGGGGGGGGGATCTATCCCCTCAAATCCCCCTTAGTTACGCCACTGCTTGTAATAATTATTCAGGGTAGCGACGTGATTTTAGTGCGTGGCTACTAATCGTAGGGTCTGTAATGTTCACTTTTACTTCACAAATCAAATAAACACAAATTACAAACAATTTCCTGGGTCACGAAGAAAAAGCGGGAGCAACGACTCGTATCACTACTTCACAAATAAAATTAACACAAATTGCAAACACAATTGATAAGTATAAAAAACGAAAAATCGGGAGCGACGATGAGGACGTCATAAAGCCACTACTTCCATTACATGACTCACTTTTCGTTTACTTTCGCGTCGTCAACAAGAATTGTTGTCCATTATTTGACTCTCATTGTTTTCTCCCGTTGTTGAGGAAAATTGTTACAGAACCCTGGTTACAATCCCGAGCGAAGACATTGGATGCTCTCAAATACCAATCATCGAAGGCCCTATGTCTCATGCATAGTGTCCTGAAAGTATTAAAATCACACGCCAGTGGCTTGTTCTGGGTTGAGCTCTCTCATAATGCCTCGTTCACATTACGATTGTCCGAGCCATCGTCCTAACGATAGTTGGCCGAACTAGCCGTGTGAATGCATGTCCTGACAATAGTTGACGTAGTTCCGAACGTTGCCACTTTACGATGGTTAGGTGCTGGGAGACCGGAAACGGAAGAGACAAGAGAAAGACGAAAAGGTAATGAAGCTCTATTTTTTTCATGGATTTGTCCTAGGAAGGAAGAATATGGGTGGAAGAAAAATTATTCGGTAAATACACGTTGAACACAGTAATATCTTGTCCATGCATACCTCAACAGCCTTGCTTACCGACAATTTCCCATTCACTTTAGATGTCAGAACTAGAGGGCAGCACAGGTTTTAACAATCGTCGTGTGAATGCACGATAGTTCCGACAATGGCTGGAACAATGGTAATGTGAACGAAATAACCAATCCAAGCCGACTATGGGGCTCAATCACTTATTGAGTTACCTTACTGATTGTGAGTTATGGACGGGAAGTGAATGAGCAAATGGAATTAGTTTTTACGATTACTATTTATACATACATTTTCGCGATTTTGGCAGTATTAATTGTTACGTTTTCGATAATTGAATTATCACTCGTCTTTATGAAAGTAAATCTCTCTAAGAAACGATAAGATCATTTCTACTTTGGATTTCAGAATTCACTCACCCTTTTTTTGTAGGTACCTACTCAAGTGCAAATAGATGGCATTTTAATTTGGTGATTCTATATTGCAACTTTATCACCTATTTTGTTTCCTTTGATTCCTTATTTTATTGACGGATACCAAATTGTATCATAAAAAGAGCTCTTATATTTTTATTTATATGGGGGAAATGTTTTTATAAATAAATGAAGTGGCACCTCCCTCTTCGTATTAAAGGATTCCCATATTTGTTCTCCGAATTTGGGATGGATGACTTTCAGAATCCGGCAGAGATCTGGCGTGTCTTTTTAGGTGCTCAGCATAGGTCAGCCCGGCCAAAAGGATCGCCTGTTTCTTGCTTATATCTGCGATATTTTCACGACGTCACGACACTGGTGCAATAGCTAACGTGTCATGTTATCGGTTGAAAAATAATTTCTTTTTGATAATGCGATGATTCGTGTGTGTTTTACGCAATCATATGAGTTGTATTATCCAGCAATTTCTTTCATTTTCAAATAGTACCTCATCTGGATCGTTAAAGGTGGATCAGCTATTAATAACCTCAGAAACTCAAGTATTTTTCTTGCATTTATGGAGGCGAATATCATTCTATTTCCTCCTCTACACGGTAGGTATTAATTACACGGTAGGCAAATTAACAAAAGTATCCTTCCCAGGAAATACCATTCAAAATGAACTTCGAAGACCTTACGGTTATTTTTCGTGTGCATAATAGGGTGGTTTCCTATTATTTTTTAATTGCCTAAATCGAAAGATCATTACTCCTGGAGTACGTATTTCACGTTTTAGATTATTAAATGACGATATCTATTTTTCGCGATTAAATGAAAAGTTAAATTTTTCAAGCGCGCTTAAACGCGACGGCAAAGTATGAATGCCGGGCAAACTCCGTGTGACGTCGTTCTGCTTCCCGCTGCCGCAAGTGAGGTGACCTTGGGACGAGGCTCTGAGCGCTGATACGACGCAGGATGCTTGCAGGTAGCAGAGTACCCTGCTAGCTGGTAGCGCTTGGATTAAATAAGGATTATTAATACCTTATCAAACGAAGAAAACTTTCCGACCTTAGACAGTTTTAATAGGTGATTATTAAGACATGTTTCCCTGAGCTCTATGCCTCATGCATGCATTAGTAATCTCAGACAATGTAAAACTCCTATCTACTCGTACAGAAACTAGGTCCCTGTGCCGTCACGTGGAGTGTCATCGCATGGGCGCCAATCTGGCCTTTTTCAAATGAGGATTAAATTGACCATTGCCATTCGTCTAAACCGGTTATTCTGAAACCAAATAATTTGTACATTATGAATACAGTAATGGTGGGTATCTAATCGCGATCAACGCCTTTCGTTTTCTTTGATGACGGAAACTACCCTATTAAGCTGGTGAAAGGAAAATTAAACAAGTAATCATATCATTAACATTCATCTTTTACGGCATTATTCCTTTCTCGTAAAATTTGATGGACTCCCGGATTGTGCTTGAACTTATCTTATTTAACGGAATTTTGTCAATATTAATCCCAAATAATGAGTAGAAATACTCGTATAAATTGATAGAGTAAAATTCAGAGAGAAATTAAAGAATAATGTAAAATAATATAAAATGCAATGGCAAGTCCAATCAAATTTAAATGCAGCAAAAATTTCGATCATGTTGTTTGTATATGCGTTACCAAGACAAATTTTTGGCCTCTAAGTAATACTTTTGCGTGAGTATTCATGAGGAGCTTGACCCGGCCCACCAGTTTCACAGGTCTAATGAGTCGCGGGTGAATTTCGAAACGACAATGGCATTAATGGGCTCTTCAGGTGAAACCATAAACAGTTTGAAGATAGTTATTTGGTCTGATGTTGGAAATGTCTCATTGGTAAATTGTAACAGCATGTAAAGGGATATTTTTTTGTGTTTAATATATTTTTTGAGCACCATGGCCTTTAAATTGCGTTGTTATCAATGAAAAAATATGAATAATAAGGAACAATTATGTAAAGAAAATATAAACAAAAAAATGGGGAGAAATCGGATGGAAAATTGCCATTCAAATGGCGATTTTGTTTAAAATGTTGTTATTAGATGGAATTTTTCATTATTGGCCTAATATAATAACCAGAAATTCTCGAATAAATTTGATAGGAGTAAAATTCAGAGACTTAATGAAATACATGCAATGGTAAGTCCAACCAAATTGTAAAGCAGCAAAAATTTTGTTCAATTTGACAGCAACATGCGTTGCTGTCAACTTGAACAAAAAAATATCCCTTGGTCTCTGCGTAATAACTTTTAAGATCGTGGTCCGTCTTAAGATAGAGTTTTAGTTACTGCTTGAGTTAGATATGTCAAAGGCAGGAGAAGTGACAAAGATTGCGTCAAAAAAGTAAGGTAAAAGATAAGATAAAGATAAATGGGAAATTGACCGACGAAATTTCCGTTGGGATTCGGCGTACGTACAACATCGAGAGCTAAAAAAACGAAATGAGATCAGAGAATTGCTCATATTTTGCTGATACTTTAAAGGTTTACTATATGAAAAATAGGTTGATGTTGTATTAATAAAATATTCACGATAATTTTAGCCCTATTTAAGGTTGTTTCTTTCGCGAATTTGTTTGACCAATTGGGAGAAATGATTGCTTAGTGCCACAAAGTTAAGATTTCGATCTATTAAATTATCGAATTTCTCGACGAATATTTTAAAGTTATATCACATCACTGAATCCTTTTCTTGCCGTGTGATATCAAGATGAATCCCTTACGAATGAAAGTCTTAAAAAAGTCATCATTTTCTTATTGAAATGAAATAGAGACTTGAACCTTTTACGTGATGGAAGGGCTCCTTATCATCAATAAACGACACTTCGTTACTCCCACTATGTATTTTTTTCGACCGGTTTCGGCTGTTACACCATTATCAAGTGCTGAAAATGTTTTCGAAATTCGAAAGATTTCGAAATAAAGTCGAATTAAAAAATATTTTTTTTGGAAGTATCAAAGTGTCCATTATTGATAATATCCGTAATGAAAGTCTTCAAATAGGGGAGGATTATTTTTCTCGCAAAAGGCCTACCATGTTTCTTGTCGAGTTTTCACCTATTGTTCTTGTGTAAACCTAGCTTTTTTTATCTTTAAGATGACAAATAAAGGTGCTTACAAAAGTAACACCTCCATGTCTTCTCAAGTGTGAACTTTTGAGCCATCATTGTGAATGGAAATAAATGCAGGTACCTATTGTAGGAACAAGTTATCCGGACATTTTATGCATGCATGAACTCCCACAGCGCTTGCCTTAATCCAAGATCTCCTCCTAAAATCCATTCCAAAGGCGTTTCTCGTATCTGATCACCAAATAATTGAAAGTTGGCGAAATGGAGTATTCTTTGTTCTGCTCGTCGTGTTACAGAAATTATGCGAGTAATCTCCACTTCAAGGGAGTGACTCATGCTGGTGACTTTGAGTATAAGATAATACCTTTCTTTGAAGTTGAGAGAATGCAATGCTGTCAATATACCGGTCTTTTTTCTATGCCTTAAATGTACTTAAAGGCACGCTATCTTTGGCAGATTTAGGGGGGGGGGAAGTTCCCCCCCCCCCAGACGCTTCATTACTATTATGCAAAATAGGCAAGGTTTTTAATATGGTTTTCATTACTTTCGTTTTGTGTCACAATACGGAGCCTCATTCCTTTAATTTCATAATAATGTACTCTCATAATAACATAAAGAGAATATTTCGTACAGTAATTGTCATATGTTGTTTTTAATCTCAAATATGATAAAACCGTTTGCCTGTCAGTCCCTCGTGCCCCTCCACCCCCAGAAAAAAATCCTGGGTCCACCCCTGATGGGAATTTGTTTTCCCCCCGAACAATGAAGGATTTTAGTTAATGCGAGGCGTAATTTCGTTGGCCCATTTCCTTTTTTTTTTCCTACAGTTGGTGCCCTAACACCTCTCACACACGCCTACTTAGGTGGCTTGCGGAGTAGTATGGAAATGGAATGAATGGAAGTCATTGCAAATGAATAGCAGCACCGCAGTCAGACAAGAGTATAAATTTTTATGCTCATTTCTCTACTTCATTTTCAAGAAAGCGTAAAAATCTAGATAAAACATTTTGTTATCTTATTTGTGGCCATGGGCCTACCCAACGACGGGCAGGGTGGGGCAGCTGCACCCCCTTCTATAAGCAAAAATCGCAAATGACTTTAAGGAAAACGAGCGTGATGCGCCCGCTCCCAGCGGGCTTCCCCCGCTCTTTTCAATGCAGGTCCACAGAGGGATAGGCGCGTTTCTAATTTTAAAATTTAGAAAAATAGGCAGGGTCTTATGTACAAATTTAATTGGAATGTTCATGCACAAATTGAGGTCAGAGGACCTCTTTAAACACAACATTGGAAGTAATTACACTATCCTCTGTTAAACGCACATGATAACTCATACTTACGTATCAACGGTAGACTTGAATGTGGAATCAGCCGCATTTTGATAAAAGTTATTTAATGAATGCGAGCTATTGTTGCAAATGAACAAATGTATCCGTTTGTGCGCCGTTAACGTCAGGAATATTAACCGTTTTTTTATTATTTAAAAACCAATTTTAGGAAACAATAGCAATATTTAGGTAGTAAGATATGCCGTCGCATGTTCTCTGATAAATTCCGTGTATTTTGGTACCTCATTTGTAGAGTTTGGTTGCGTATAAGTTGAGAAAAAGGTATCTATACAGTATAAATAATGTAGATAATATTTTTTCTAGCAAATAATTTTAAAAACAACTTAATAAAGAGCTGTTACAGTTTCCTTAAAATGTTGATTTCATTCACCTATTTCATGCTTAAATCTTACCTACATTTTGAACAACCATGGCTTGCCCCCCCTCCCTAGTTTTCCTGGATACGCCCTTGTGTGTAGCACTAAAAAAACCGTGAAGCAAGGGAATAGAGGTCACTAGCGTCGCTTGAAAGACTTTAGAGTTATAAAATAAGGGTGAGGGAGAAGGGAATTGAACAAATGAGAAAAAGGAACGGAAGAGATTAGATTTGCTCGGGAAGGAAACGGAGTTGGCAGTGTCGGTTCGCTCTGGAACTGACATAAAATCCAGGAACGTAAAACCTACCCAGGCGCCACGGTGCGGCTCTTGTAGGAATCACAACACGCGCGACAGGGTTATACCCAGAAAGCAGCGGAACGCATGTAACGTAGTGGACAGAGGCGCATATAGATCCTCATTTCTGAGGGGGTTGGGGCCCAGGCCCCTCCCTTATATTCGCCCCTGGAGAGACTGCCAGACCCTTGAAAAATTTGAAAAAGTTACAAATGTCACAATCAGGAAAATAATCGGAACATCTTGGTTCCTAAGCAACAAGCAGATTAGGCGAGATATAAAACAAAAAATGATGAGTGAATTGCGAAACCTGAATCAAAATTTAGTTTCATTAGTTAAAAGTTTCTCTAATTTCTTTTTTTTATTATTACATATTGCTGCAAGTACGCAATTGCCTGGTGGTAGCAATAGATTCACACGCACACATAACAAATGTACCAATGTAATAACTAAGTAAGAAACAGAAAAGTCCCCTGTGGTAAAAAAATAATACATTAATTCTAATATCATAGGTACAACTAACAATTGAACCATGACCCCAATAACCCATTTTCCAACACTCCATAAAATTCATAAATTCTAATTCCATAGATGATATTTTACAGATTGTTAATAAATTAATCGAATATTCACGATACTTTTTCAGTTTTACCTCTATTAAAATTGTTACCTTCGCTCCAAAGTTTGAGTAATAGGGAAATAATATTGCCTAGTGCCACAAGCTTATATTTCTCAACGAATGGTTGACATTTATTTCACGACACTCAATTATTTTCTTGCCATTTGATTTCAAAATATACCACAAATTCATATGAAGGATAATTATTTTCTCAGAATGTTTATCATTTGTCTTGTAGAGTTTTCACCTAATACCGCTCACTAAAGTAACATTTCATCTCATTCGAGAGTGAAAGAAAGTCCTCTTCTACATCATCTATTAACTGGACTCAACAAATTTGCAAAATCCTTCCCGAAAACAGAAAATAAACTGCTTGCATACCTCTTGGACTAGGCTACTAGACTAGACTACTGGCCCTTAACTCCATCCATAAGCCTTCTCCATAAAACCATTTCCTGAACTGTACCATGAGCTATCTGTGATTATTTACCAGCAACCGAAATTTCACGAAATCCTCAAGAGACGGCTGAAAACCTGGGAATTGAGAAGTATAAAACCAAGAATCGAAATTCGTCGCGTTCTTGCATGCGTGCGAATAGCACTCTTAACTTTAGTTTGTCACTGCATCTAGAGTGTAATCTCGATGATTAGTAGCGATCGCACCGATAAGAACACAACAAAAATTTTCGTCAATTTCAATTAACCAATGTCGTCCCTTCGGATTGTCCTCTTACTATCTTTCGCGAGTATTGCTTTGCAATGTCACTGTCATACATGGTGGGGAAAAACCATGTCACGAATTTTTATCCTTGAATAGCCGATGCCCGTAGAAATCAAAATTTATTACGATGTTTAGGTCGAAAACGCACCATTTTTTAAACTACAGAAACTCTGTGCCTGGTGCTCTGGACAAAGGCAAATGCAAATTCAAGCAAAGCATTCAAGCAAAGCATTCAAGCAAACATGAGTTGTCCAGATTATCTTGCAATAGGGCAAACTCGCGGCCAATCGGAGCGCTAGGCTCGAAGTTTCTTGGACCCAAAGTTGTCTTTTCCATCGGAGTTGTCCGTACAGTAATATCTGGGAGAATCCGAACTTGGGGAGCATTGAGGGATATATCCTTGAAGATCCTCCAAGTGATCTTGAATTTTTATTCAATCAAATGTTTGTTCACTCATAAATTTTTGACTTGGAAAGAGTATTTTGTTCCAGAATTCAAACTTAATTTAAAAATTTAATTTTATCCACAATTTATAAACCAATTTATCCTCACCATGTCATGTTTTTAATCTAATCTACCGGGGACTATTTTCGTGGATAGCCATAAGTGAGAGAACGTAACAAGTTTTTAAATAAATATAACTAGACCAGAGGGACTGAAATGAATCATTCAGCTTTAACCTATTCCACCTCATCATGTTTAAAATGTACTTCATATTCTCGTTCTAAATATGGCTCGGAACATTTAACCCTAAGCTGGGAGAAAATGGTGGTCTATTCTTGTTGATGGATAGAAACATCAATGGTATGAATTTTTTCTTCTCCACGGTAGAGGTCCTTATAGTATCATTCGTGAGTATCTGAACTTGGGGAGTCCCACAAGGATACATGTTGGTGCCCGGCGATTTTAACTCCGGGAACGTGCCTCGCAGGAAAGCGAGCTACGCGCTACTTTCAGGGAAATTAAAGGAGAAACAGGAGAAAGAAGTGAGGGGGATGAAGGTAGGGGGAGGGAGGGAGGCCGTAAAGTGAGTAAGGGGAGGGGGACTAAGGGGTGACCCGCGCGCCATCCGACGGCGCATTATAAAATCATCGAGTTAAGGGAAGAGCCGAGTGAGCGGGTCAGGCCGGGTCACGGCTGTAAAACACGGCCGCTGTAACGTCTACATCAACGTTCTACGCATCTAGGGTGAGTGGCAGGTTGTGTTAGGGCATCCACTAGCCAGGTAGAATGGAGGAGAAGAAATTTGTAGAGGGACATCCGGAAATGTATGGACGGAGAGGAAAAGAAGTCCTAGACTTATGAGAATGGGGGATTATCATGAAATAAATTCGCATTTCAGCTCATACATATTGGGAATAGGTTTTTTAAGATATGATAGCTGTAGCTGCCGACACAATTCAGTGAATAAATTAGCTTGTGTGAATAAAAAGACACAATTCGTCCTTTAGATCGGTCTTAGTTTTTTAATTAATTTATACTATCTCAACACCAAGACTTCAACTTGAAATGCATCAGACCGTTTATAACATCTACCTTTGTTTAAATTTTGGAAGTTCTTCATTCTCAATATTTGATCAATTGTAACTTTTTATTCAGAGATATAGACAATTGTTGTTTGACATTTTCCACACATTTACTCTGTGTGCCCTAAATTTTCAAAGCGAATTCATAAGTCTCATAAAAGTAATACGTTGCAAAAAAAATGGTCGATCGAGAGAGATGCACCCTCTTAACGTCACTATTTCGGTGAAGGAAGTGCATAAGCACTAATATTACGAAAGAGGATCCTCAAGTCGGCCTATAAATGTGTTTTCAACCACCGCTCTTTTAAATTGGGTTTACAAAAGTCGCCACTCGCTTCGCTTTCAGACAAAGTGATCCGAGTTTTACGGGAAAATAAGGTATAATTAGGAGTGTTAACCTAAATTTATGAACATGACGATGTGATCAATCAAATTCATACTTTTCAATGCTATTTCTCTCAATCACAAGCGTTATACTGTAAAATATTGAAAACAGTTGATCGTATTGCACTCATCACCGCGCCGCGGACATTTTTGAAAACCGATTAAAATGCGACGGATTAAAAAAGTGGCGAAAGATATCAACCCCCTACGAGATGGAATTGGGCCTCCTCTATGCAGTCCCTTTGTGGCATAAGTATGAGTTTCATTGGTATCGTGTAAGGCTGACAAAACAAAAGTAACTCCCCTTTTGTCTTCCATGTTTTTTGATCGTGTCCTTCTGAATGTATACTCATGTCCCCAGTTCTCATAGTGAATTCGCATGCCGCGTAGTTTTACAAAGTAATTCTTCGAGAATAGTTACATCAGTATTCAAAGCGAGCTTCCTCTTCGGTATTTTGAAAAGCGATGACCTTAAATGGACTCAATGCCGACGCTAATGCGACGAGGACGCAATTTTTCAGCGCCTTCATCCGTCAGAAATAGCAGTTTCAAACTCGTGTAATTGCTTTGACCTTCAGCCGCCGAGTAATTAAATATGTTAAACTGGTTAGGAAAGAACAACACCGCTCGTTATTTGCTTATCTTTCTCGAAGCAATAATTTCACTCGAGTTAAATGTACTGCAGCTTGTTTGAAAAGGAGAGGCTCTCATGAATGGTGTTTAAACTCGGTATGAATTGGATTTTTATGACAAATAATTTGATACGGCTCGTAAGGCAGAATGGCTTTATTTCTCCCCTCGTTTTCACCGCGAAGGCACAAGTTAATTTGCAATCGTTTCAATTTAAACGGGAACAACACACTTTAAAGTTATATATGTATATGTATGCAGTTATCTTCCCATGCCATTACACCGAAGCTGTCGCCGCAGTAACGTTAATGGGAATTGATGTGTGTGACGTTCACGATGTGAGTGGGTTCCTTTGGGCCCTTGGTCACCAGATATGAGAAAAATTTTAACGGTTTAGCATGTACAACCTGTCGCCACAGTCTTTTGGTTGCGACAAGTGTAGATGCTTTATTGTGCAATAGATAGTCAGCAGTGTTCCAAGTGGAGAGTAGAACTATTGTTGTATGCTTTGATTTAATGTTTTAATTGAGTAATTATGTAATACAGGAATCACTAGTGGAATAGAAATTTAAAAAATAGTATGCTAAAGTAAGTACTTAAGACAGATGTTTCATCTTCTTTGAGATACGTAGCCTCACGTATCAGTCCTCCTGCGGCCACTGAAAATTTGGTGATCCATACGAGATCTTCAAAATTGAAAGAGGACAAGAATGCCCAGACAAATATACCATGACCTGAAAAAATCCCAGTGTAGGAAGGGTCAAAATTGTTTTACTTGAAACAGCCCAGTTTATCACACGAAAGGTATTCTGTGCTGTAGTTATACTCAATCACCACCAGAGACGCTGGGTTCGGCGCTCTATAAGCAAACAGGGAAGAGAACTATGGATGACGCGAATGAATAGACTTTGCTGTCGCATTGAGCTATCGTAGTATTCATGTCCATCTTCTAGTACCTTCGTATTTCCTAAATTTTTCCCTTATTTCACATTTATTTTAAATTCTGCGTGGTTAAAATTAGTCAACGCAACTTTATATTGACCCTAGCCCCTCTTAAAGATGTAATCCATGCATGCTATTGATACCTTGTATGTTGTTGGGCACGATATGGTGGAGTTCTTAATATAAGTAAAATTATAGACATTGTAATATTTCCACTGAGTTTTATTATGACACCACGCGTTTCGTCGTTACAAACAACAGTGATAATGTTGTTTGTAACGACGAAACGCGTTGTGTCATTATAAAACTCAGTGGAAATATTGCAATGTCTAATTTTACTTACATGCTATTGATCTAACGAATCAAAATCTAGCGCTTGATATACAGTTCTTAATAATTTTTTACTGTAAAATATCGATGTGAAATATATCCAAGATTTAGAATTGATGAAGTTATTCATCTTGTTTGACATTTCACTATCAAAATTTATCTAAAATGAAATAAACCATTGTGCGCTTTGATTTAAATATTCAAAAATATTTCACACGCATACGGTGAATTCGTTAATTCGGTCTGCCTTTGTAACCGTGTTTTATTGGTGTTTTTTAAGGTAGGAATTTATATTAATATAAAGTGGTAATAATAAGAAAGGGATTATGTGTCTAACCATAGCATCGCGTTTACTAGACATGAATTAGTTGAGGAAATAGTTTTATTAATTATGAAACTATAATAATTTGCTTTGTTTTGAGTGACTGTTTTTCTATACTTCTATTGCTTTAAATTATGTACAACTGCCCCGAATGTAGAGACGAAAAAATATCTCTCACATATTCGATAAGCGCCTTGAAATTTATTTAACTGGCAACACAGCAACGGAAAAGCAATGATTGGCTAGCTCTCCCGTGACGTCACCTTCAACAGATAGAAACGATAAATGGATGGTATTCATTCAAACATAAGGGAAGATGTATTCATGTATACCATTAAAAACCATAACATTATGTTACAAATTTATTAATAATACTAAACGAAATGGAAATAGGGAATTATGTGTTTCTAAGTTGCTAGAACTAAGCTTTTTTGAGAGATTTTCCAAACGCTCACATGCTTTAAATTACGTATTACTCCCCGAGTAGACAGGCTGAGAAATAGTAGGTACAGACACGAGTAGCGTCACCGTGTGACGAAACAAATGAAAAGAAAACTGTGCACCAAACACGGTGTGAATTACTCGTCCTCTTAAGGACCTCATTCACCTGCTTGGAGCAAGGGAAAACGCGCCACTTGTGAGGAAAAAATTTTTCCGCTCGCGACTAAGTCGCCATCTCTCCTTCAGAATATGAAGCATCGCGAGTGGCAAGGACTCCTTGTTACAAGGCATCATGCACGTTATTTTTTCACTTCCTTCATCTCGTAAGGAAGCGTATTCCTAAACCTGTCTCTTTTTTTACACTCCTCCAGTCTTTTGCTTCCTTAAAAAACGTTGCACTTCCGGCATTGCTGTTTCTCGTCATTTTGATGCATCCAACACGACTGGGTTGAATGATACGTTTGAATTCAATCCGGAAGTTTCTTGGAATGCACTCTTGTGAACGTTCCAGTTTTTCAGAGAAGTTGTCGCGTTTTTTCATATTTTAAAATTAAAATGCGAAACTCGTAGGATGATACTTGTCAATCAGCCTCTTGTTTGCACTCTAACTAATTTATATTGAAATAAATTCAATCAATTTTCCACGATCATAAAATTTTAAACCTTAAACTTTAAACCTTGAATATAATGTGGTAGTATTGATACCTAGGTTGTAATAAATTTTATAATCGTGGAATATTGCTAGTATTTATTTCAGTACGTTGAGTGCGAAAAATCCACAGAGAAAAAAATCATTCGCCTTGACCAGGATACGAATCCGGATCCCCCGATTTCTAGTCGATTGCTTTAGCCCGTCAATCTTGGACAAGTTGAATGATTTTTTTCTCTGTGGATTTTTCGCACTATTTGTACATTGCGGGTGACTCCGTAAAGATATCACCGTGGCTATTCCCGGTATTCTTTAATCAGTACATGGGATAATTCCACTCCATCGCGCTTCAATATTCAGATTTTACTCTTAACTAGGTATGTGGTGGTTCTGTATCAGTGGCGTAGCCAGGAATTTCGTTCGGGAAGGGGGGTCCAAAATCAAGCGGAAAATTTTTGAAAAACAGTATACTAAGCTAAGTAGAGGGTTTAAACTAATTTTAACACTTTTCATAATTGAACAAACTTCATTTGTTAAAAAAATATTTTGTACATTCATGATTCTTCAACCTTTTATTTTCTTTCATGAAGGAAAATAATTATTTTTATATTACTGGGGATTCCGGACCCCCCGGACCTCCCCCTGGCTACGCAACTGTTCAGTATTCTCTTAAGAAAACATTCCAACACACGGAGCCTTATTAGCTTCAGAATTATTTTGCGAAACCTGAATAAGAATTTAGTTTCATTAGTTAAAATGAATTAGTCATGGTTGAGCATGTCAAGTTGGATTATGTTGATATATGGTTTAGTTCTTTCCCCGAATTATAATAAGATGAAATCTTCTCGGGTTTCCCACCGCATTAGGTCTTCTGCTGCCGACGCGACGTTTCAATGGAAAACTCCGCCATCTTCCTCAGGGCCGTTATCAATGATTGAAACGACGGCAGCAGGTCTGACTCGGTTAGAAACCCGGGAAGAAATCACGTGGAGTCATTTCCGACTTCGAGCTTAGCACTATGGTGACGTTCCTATGACTTCAATCTCCAAATGATGTATCCATTGCTTGAAGTGGTGGAATTCAGAAAAGAAGTAGAATTACATATTGACCTTTCCTTCTTCATGCTTATATCTTCCACGTATCCAATTCACAACAAAAATATGCTACATTTTACATTCTTACGAAACTACAACGCGGCTTGTAAAAAAAGTCTTATGAATTAAATATATTAGCTTGAAGTATTGGCTTCGAGAATGTTATGGAAAAATATACTTTGTATAGGCGTACAAAGAAATTGCATTCAATTCAGCATCTACATCATTACCTGCCACTATCTCTGTCGTTATACAATACTTTTTAAAAAACCAAATGAAAGAAAAAAGTTGCATTCAATACAGTTCATACCATGCATGAATGAATGCAAAGGTTGAATACCTAAATAGAAACTGCAGCATTATAAATGTATGAATTACAAAATCCTAGAAATTTAATTTAATTTCTTCTTTGAAATTATAACCAGCTTCAACCTCGTTCCCAATATTTTATTGTCTCCTATAAAAAATTATGATGGAATGATTATTAAGTGCTGAATAAAACTAAAATGAAATACACTTACATAGGACCTTATGTAACACTTTCATTTGTTCGATGCCACGCGCACGGCTTCAACGTTATACTCATGTCTCTCAAATTTCGGTAATGTATGCTTTCAGTTACACTGGGACTAGTCTTCCTCCAAGACAATTTTTCACCCACCATATTAGTGTATTCATAATATACAAATTATTTGGTTTTAGAAATACCGGTGAAGGGCAATGGACCGGGGAATGACAAAAAGATGAATGGCAAGGGTCAATTTTTTTCCTCATTTGAAAAATGCCAGATTGGCGCCCATGCGATGCCACTCCACGTGACGTCACAAGGACCTAGTTTCTATACGAGTAGATAGGAGTTTTACATCGTCTGAGGTTACCAATGCATACATGAGGCCCAGACTTCAGGGAAACATCTCTTAATAATCACCTATTAAAACTGCCTATAGTCGGAAAGTTTCCTTCGTTGGATAAGGTAGTAATAATACATATTTAAGCTAAGCGCTACCTGCTAGCATCCTCCGTCGTATCAGCGCTCAATGCCTCGCCCCAAGATCACCTCACTTGCGGCAGCGGGAACCAGAACGACGTCACACGGAGTTTTCCCAGCATTCATACCTAGCCGTCGCGTTTTCGTGCGCTTGAAATTTTCACTTTTCATTCAATCGCGTAAAATAGATATCGTCATTTAAAAATCTTAAAGCGTGAAATACGTATTCCAGGAGTAATAATCTTTCGATTTAGGCAATAAAAAAATAATTGTAAACCACCCTATTCTAGCTAAGCTAATATTTTTTCATAGCGGGTAAAATTATAACACATGAATAGGCCGATAACCTTATAGTTGTTAGGATCTGACTAACATTGTCAAACCGATATTTCCGTTCGTTTCTGCATATAATCTGAATTTGATGTCTTTGGATCACCTTTGGACTCAGTAAATTTCTTCTATGAATTTTTTTTCATCTGAATTATTTTTGTCACAATCCTTGGGGTAAGATGATTGCAGTTTGACTTCAGGAACTTTTTTTTTGTTTCGCTCCTATCCGTGGAACTTAAAGACTCTTTCAAACTTCTTGTGGAAAAAAGTTTTTGAATATCTCACGGAGGGAATTGAATTACGTTATGTCCTGAAAGTTTCTTTCATTTAGGTTTATCGGAGATTAAACTAGAGAATTCTTCAACCGACTTTTGCTTCTGAGTTCCATCGTCCTCTGTTCAAAAATTTTTAATTTTTTTCAATTCTTGTGTGAAGGTCATTGTTACGACTTCTTTAATACTTTCAGCAGGCATGACTTTCTTCATCGCATTTTCCTTCTGTTTCCTTTAGTTTTCTTTTTCAATGTATGCTTCCGATAGCTAAAATGTCTCCAATTTCGATGACAGACATAACAAAACCCTCGATTGTCTACAGGATTTTTTTTTTGATTCAGCGCGATTACGATTTAGAGATATATTAGTCTTCTTCGCATGTAACCAAGATTTAAAAAGCAAAATAATAGATTACATCATGAATCTGAAATCCTTGGATTGACTGATTTCAATGACATTTTTTGTTTACGTGCTGTTTATTCCGACTGAAATTTTAATTTGTATAAAAATGTGTAATGCTTCATGCATGTTAACTTTACTTAACTAATGTTTGCGGCAATGTTTTTATATACTTCCTACACTGCTGTAAAATTATGAATAGTGCCTTTGAAGAATGGAAAGTTGGCATGTAACCAGTGGCGCCAACTCCATGGGGCCTGAGGGGGCCCGAGCCCCCTCAAAAATTAGATTTGGGTGTGAGGAAAAAATGTGTCAGGCTTGTCGATTTGCCCCGGAGAGTCCAGATATCGAAATTCGAGTTATGAGGGTTCTAATGTTGATCATATGACTCCTCTAAAATGCTTAAAAAACTTTAAACTCACTACTTACAAAATTTCCCGGGGCAAGATCCCCGGTTTGGGCCCCCCCAATATATTTTTTTGTAAGTCGGCGTCCATGCATGTAACACCGGTGGAGCTTACAAAATTTGGAGCTATCGAACCCCCTTGGTTCGACACATCGAAACTTCTCGCAACGAATAAATTCTTCAGGTACCCTCATCTAAATAAATACTTTTTAATATCTCCTACTTGATTTTAAAAGTATGAACGGTGGCTTGGAGGCGTGAAAATTTTACGTATAACAATGTAGGGTTCTGAAAGTGATACTATCGAACCACCTTGGTTCGACCCATCGAAACTTGGCGGAGCGAATAATTCTTCAGGTACCCGCATCGAAATACTTACTTTTATATACTTCCTGCATTGTTTTAAAAGTATAAAATGGTGACATGGAAGCGTGAAAATTGACTTTTAATAACGGTGGGGCGCTAATGCCCCGTTCACATTACGATTATCCGAGCGATCGTCCTAACAATAGTTGGCCGAACTAGCCGTGTGAATTCATTATTAATATTCATTATTTCATGTAGTTCCGAACATTGCCACTTCACGATGATTAGGCGCTGGGAGACCGGAAAAGGAAGCGACAAGAGAAAGACGAAAAGTTCGTGAAGCTTTCTTTGCCCTATTTTTTTCACGGATTAATCCTGGGAAGGAAGAATATGGGCGGAAGAAAAATTATTCGGTAAATACACGTTGAACACAATAATATCTTGACCCTGCATACCTCAACAGCTTTGCTAACCGTCAATTTCTCGTTCACTTCAGATGTCAGCACTAGAGGGCAGCACAGATTTTAACCATCGTTGTGTGAATGCACGATAGTTCCAACGATTGCTGGAACAATCATGATCTGAACGAGGCATAATAATGGAACTATCGAACCACCTTGGTTCGATCCATCGAAACTACGCGTAGCGAAGAAATCCTTCAGGTACCAGCATCGAAATGTCTCGAAAGTCAATTTGGTTGGCGATATGTCGAAATCGTGGGGAGCCGCTTGATTTATTCGCGTCGTCCCTCGCATTTTGATCGGAAATATGTCGGCGGGTACAGAAACATCGGCCGGCGTCGTCGGCGGCTATTCGCCGAGGTCTTTTCCCACGAGCAACGCCCGAATACTCAATGGGGCCCGTCAAGTCGGAGTGCTTCGACTTCTGTCTCCGACCGTCTGCTGTTTTTTTATGCCTCTTTTTAAAGCGTCCGGAGCACGGATCTTGATCCGAGAGCTCCCCAACCAGGGAGAATGCATAGAAAAGGCCCCAATCCATCCTTCAGAAGAGCGGTTTCGAACCTTTATTCCTCCTGCACCCCCCTATAACTAATATTGTACCCCCAAAAATGTAACGTGCACATTTTATTGCATAATTTCGCAACGGATAGGTGACACTTTTAGCTATAAATAATTGTTTAAATAGAAGTTTGTTTTAAATGCCCAATATAATGTGTATACAAACTCCCTGGTTAAGAGATACATTGTTCGTGGAGTCCGCCATTACCGATTAGTTTCGGCTACAATGGCGTAGTCAGGAATTTCGTTCGGAGGGGTCCAAAATCAGGGGGGGGAATTTTTTGAAAAACAGGGTACTAAGTAGAGGGCTTTAAACTAATTTTAACACTTATCATAGTCGATAAAACTTCAATTGTTAAAGAATTATTTTTTAGATTCATGATTTTTCAAAATTTTTTTCTTTTACGAAGGAAAATAATTGTGTTTTTATGTTTCGGGGGGGGTCCAGACCCCCCGAACCCTCCCCCTGGCTACACCACTGCCCGACTGGTTTGAAACATAAAAACACCGGTTGGGAACCGCTGCCATAGATGGTTGATCATATTCTTGCCACTTCGTTCGTTTTTTCATCGGCTTTCAAATATTATAAACATTGATATCGTACTGCTCTTTTAATTTTATTTTAGCCGCTGAAGAGACGGCACTCAGTGCGTGATGATGATTTTTTAGTAATTGGAGAACGTAGTGTGAGCTGTTAAAATAAAATCATTTGGAAGTACGATAACTTTGTATATAATTGGATATGTTGTTCCACGATAACTCTGCGCAAAACGTTGGCTTTCAAAAACGTCCGCTGTGCGGAGTTGAGGGCAAATGGATCCACTTCGTCCTTAATTTGACCTAGCTGTCAGGTTCACCAAGAGGTCTCAAATTTTTTTACGTCATATTTTTTATCAGTTCCACAACTATTTTTAATTGGGCCAGATGAATTTGAAAAAAATCGATTTTTCCGATCCGCCCTAATGTAAGGGCCTTGGGGGAAGTCCACCCCCACAGACAACGGGAGGTCCGAAAAAAATTTTGAACAATGACTAATGTCAATGACTCAAATGACTTACTGCCATGATATTAATAAATGATCTTTGACTTGAATCATATGCAGTTATTATATGCCAAAACTAGACAATAGCTTAGATTTTTATTGCTTCTTTGAGGCTTTGGAGGGGGATCAGGGACGCCGACTTACAAAAAATATTGGGGGGGCCCAAACCGGCGATCTTTGCCCGGGAAATTTTATAAGTAGTGAGTTTTAAGTTTTTTAAACATTTTAGAAGAGTCATGTGATCAACATTAGAACACTGAGAACTCTTATCTCGATATCTGGACACTCTGGGGAAAATCGACAAGCCTGAAACTTTTTTCCTAACACCCATAGCGAATTATTGAGGGGGCTCGGGCCCTCCCAAGCCCCATGGAGTCGGCGCCACTGAGGGGGATCCATCCCCACATCCCCCCAATAGTTACGTTACTGCTTCACATGATGCACTTTCCTGGTGTTGTCTAGCGCAGTTTGACTTTTCCTTGTTGGCATTCATCTGCAGGCCATTGCACGTTCTATTGGGAAGGATAACAATGCTTCGATCACCGTCACTTTTTTCCTCGCTTCCCCATTATTTCTCGTTCCTTTCTTCTTGGTTGAAGAATATTTTTCGCCCGTCGAGACGTACGTTGAATTTATGCAAACGATA